>NC_069499.1:1390948343-1391283343 GCF_027579735.1 Bombina bombina
CTTCCGATAAACATTCTGGAACTAAGAGCGATATTCAATGCTCTTCAGGCTTGGCCTCAGCTAGCTGCGGTCAGGTTCATCAGATTTCAGTCAGACGACATCATGACTGTAGCCTATATCAACCATCAGGGGGGAACAAGGAGCCCCCTGGCAATGTTGGAGGTTTCAAAGATAATTCTATGGGCACAAACGTCTGGCTGAGGTTCCAGACGTTCAGGCGTTTGTCAGGCTTTAGTTAGAATCAAGCCTGTGTTTAAACCTGTTGCTCCGCCATGGAGTTTAAATGTAGTTCTTAAAGTTCTGTTTGAACCTTTGCATTCCATAGATATTAAGCTTTTATCTTGGAAAGTTCTGTTTTTAGTAGCTATCTCCTTGGCTCGAAGAGTTTCAGAGTTATCTGCTTTACAATGTGATTCCCCTTATCTGATTTTCCATGCAGATAAGGTAGTGTTACGTACCAAACCTGGGTTTCTTCCTAAGGTAGTATCTAATAAGAATATCAATCAGGAGATTGTTGTTCCTTCACTATGTCCTAATCCTTCTTCAAAAAAGGAACGTCTATTACACAATCTTGATGTGGTTCGTGCTTTAAAGTTTTATTTACAAGCTACGAAGGATTTTCGTCAAACATCTGCTTTGTTTGTTGTCTACTCTGGACAGAGGAGAGGCCAAAAGGCCTCGGCAACTTCTCTTTCTTTTTGGCTAAGAAGTATAATACGCTTAGCTTATGAGACTGCTGGCCAGCAGCCTCCTGAAAGAATTACAGCTCATTCTACTAGAGCAGTAGCTTCCACATGGGCTTTTAAACATGAGGCCTCTGTTGAACAGATTTGTAAGGCAGCGACTTGGTCTTCGCTTCATACCTTTTCTAAATTCTATAAATTTGATACTTTTGCTTCTTCGGAGGCTATTTTTGGGAGAAAGGTCTTACAGGCAGTGTTGCCTTCCGTTTAAGTTCCTGCCTTGTCTCTCCCTTCTTCCATGTCCTAAAGCTTTGGTATTGGTATCCCACAAGTAATGGATGAACCCGTGGACTGGATACACCTTTACAAGAGAAAACAAAATTTATGCTTACCTGATAAATTTATTTCTCTTTTGGTGTATCCAGTCCACGGCCCGCCCTGTCATTTTAAGGCAGGTGTTTTATTTTTATTTTTAAACTACAGTCACCACTGCACCCTATAGTTTCTCCTTTTTTTCTTGCTTGTCTTCGGTCGAATGACTGGGGGTGGCAGTTAGGGGAGGAGCTATATAGACAGCTCTGCTGTGGGTGTCCTCTTGCAGCTTCCTGTTGGGAAGGAGAATATCCCACAAGTATTGGATGAACCTGTGGACTGGATACACCACAAGAGAAATAAATTTATCAGGTAAGCATACATTTTGTTTTTTTTCTCACCGTGTTTTAAAACTTTATCAGTACTGATGGCTAGATGTCATCTGACTATTGGTGTAGGTAAAACACCTCCCAGAAGTCTGAGTTGGTGGAAACTCCCCATTATATCTCTCTCTCTCTCTCTCTCTCTCTCTATATATATATATATATATATATATATATTATATATATATATATATATATATATATATATATATATATATATATATATATATATATATATATATATATATATATATATATATACAGTGGATTTAAAAAGTCTACACACCACTTGTTAAAATGTCAGGTTTCTGTGATGTAAAAAAATGAGACAAAGATAAATCATTTCAGAACTTTTTCCACCTTTAATGTGACCTATAAACTGTACAACTCAATTAAAAAACAAACTGAAATCTTTTAGGTAAAGGGAAATAAAAATAAAAAACTAAAATAATATGGTTGCATAAGTGTGAACACCCTTAAAGTAATACTTTATTGAAGCACCTTTTGATTTTATTACAGCACTCAGTCTTTTTGGGTATGATTTTTTCCAGCATGGCACTTCTTGACTTGGCAAGATTTGCCCACTCTTCTTTGCAAAAACACTCTAAATCTGTCAGAATGCGAGGGCATCTCCTGTGCACAGCCCTCTTCAGATCACCCCACAGATTTTGAATTGGATTCAGGTCTGGGCTCTGGCTGGGCCATTCCAAAACTTTAATCTTCTTCTGGTGAAGCCATTCCTTTGTTAATTTGGATGTATGCTTTGGGTCGTTGTCATGCTGAAAGATGAAGTTCCTCTTCATGTTCAGCTTTCTAGCAGAAGCCTGAAGGTTTTGTGCCAATATTGTCTGGTAATTTGGAACTGTTCATTATTCCCTCTACCTTGACTAAGGCCCCAGTTCCAGTTGAAGAATAACAGCCCCAAAGCATGATGCTGACACCACCATGCTTCACTGTGGGTATGGGGGCCTAGTTATCAAGCCGTCAACCTCAAATACGCTGCGTATTCCGCAGCGTATTTGTGGCGAGGCTGATACGCCTTAGTTATCAAAGGCTCGAGACAGGCAAAAGTAGAATTTTGTGACGTAAGCTTCGATCCGCCGGACTCAGTCCGACACAGATCGATTCTTACGTCACTCCAGATGTTCCGCACACAAGTGCGGCACATTCTCACTACTTTTGCTAGCTATCAAAAAACTAGCAGGTACGCTCGGCACTTTTACGGCCCAGCGTACCTGGTTTTCAAAGCGCCAGCCTGGAGGCGGCGGATCCCATAGGAATCAATGGGAGTCTGACCATAGCGAAAGTACAAGTTCGCTGCTGACAGACATCCCATTGATTTCTATGGGAGCTGTCTACACCTAACACCCTAACATGTACCCCGAGTCTAAACACCCCTAATCTGACCCCCCCTACACCGCCGCAACTAAATAAAGTTATTACCCCCTAAACCGCCGCTCCCGGAGCCCACCGCAAGCTACTCTATACATATTAACCCCTAAACCGCCGCTCCCGGAGCCCACTGCAACTATAATAAATGTATTAACCCCTAACCCGCCGCTCCCTGAACCCGCCGCAACCTATATTAAATGTATTAACCCCTATCCTGCCCCCCCTACACCGTCGCCACCTATAATACATTTATTAACCCCTAATCTGCCCCCCCTACACCGTCGCCACCTATAATAAATTTATTAACCCCTATCCTGCCCCCCACTACGCCGCCGCCACTGTAATAAAATGATTAACCCCTAAACCTAACCCTAACGCCCCCTAACAAATATTAATTAAATAAATCTAAATAAATTAACTCTTATTAACTAAATGAATCCTATTTAAAACTAAATACTTACCTTTAAAATAAACCCTAATATAGCTACAATATAAATAATAATTATATTGTAGCTATCTTAGGATTTATATTTATTTTACAGGTACCTTTCAATTTATTTTAACCATGTACAATAACTATTAAATAGTTATTAACTATTTAATAGCTTACCTAGCTAAAATAAAGAGAAATGTACCTGTGAAATAAATCCTAACCTAAGTTACAATTACACCTAACACTACACTATACTTTAATAAATTATTCCTATTTAAAAATAAATACTTACCTGTAAAATAAACCCTAAGATAGCTACAATGTAATTAATACTTATATTATAGCTATTTTTGGATTTATATTTATTTTACAGGTAACTTTGTATTTATTTTAGCTAGTTAGAATAGTTATTAAATAGTTATTAACTATTTAATAACTACCTAGCTAAAAGAAATACAAAATTACCTGTAAAATAAATCCTAACTTAAGTTACAATTAAACCTAATACTACACTATCATTAAATTAACTAAATAAACTACCTACAAAGAACTACAATGAAATACAATTACATAAACTAACTAAAGTACAAAAAATAAAAAAAGCTAAGTTACAAAAAATAAAAAATTAAGTTACAAACATGTTAAAAATATTACAACAATTTTAAGCTACTTACACCTAATCTAAGCCCCCTAATAAAATAACAAACCCCCCCAAAATAAAAAAAAATCCCTACCCTATTCTAAATTACATAAATTTCAATGCTCTTTTACCTTACCAGCCCTTAAAAGGGCCATTTGTGGGGGCATGCCCCAAAAAGTTCAGCTCTTTTGCCTGTAAAATAAAAATACAACCCCCCCCAACATTAAAACCCACCACCCACATACCCCTAATCTAACCCAAACCCCCCTTACAAAAACCTAACACTAATCCCCTGAAGATCATCCTACCTTGAGTCGTCTTCACTCAGCCGAGCCACCGATGGAACTGAAGAGGGCATCCGGAACGGAAGAAGTTAATCCTCCAAGCGGCGCTGAAGAAATCTTCCATCCGATGAAGTCATCATCCAGGCGGCGCTGAAGAAGTCTTCGATCCGGCCGATGTCATCTTCAAAGAGGCGCTGAAGAGGTCTTCTATCCGGGCGAAGTCATCTTCCAAGCCGGGTCTTGAATCTTCCTTCCGCCGACGCGGAACCACCTTCTTCACCGACGGACTACGACGAATGACGGCTCCTTTAAGGGACGTCATCCAAGATGGCGTCCCCTCAATTCCGATTGGCTGATAGGATTCTATCAGCCAATCGGAATTAAGGTAGGAAAATCTGATTGGCTGATGGAATCAGCCAATCAGATTCAAGTTCAATCCGATTGGCTGATCCAATCAGCCAATCAGATTGAGCTCGCATTCTATTGGCTGTTCCGATCAGCCAATAGAATGCGAGCTCAATCTGATTGGCTGATTGGATCAGCCAATCGGATTGAACTTGAATCTGATTGGCTGATTCCATCAGCCAATCAGATTTTCCTACCTTAATTCCGATTGGCTGATAGAATCCTATCAGCCAATCGGAATTGAGGGGACGCCATCTTGGATGACGTCCCTTAAAGGAGCCGTCATTCGTCGTAGTCCGTCGGTGAAGAAGGTGGTTCCGCGTCGGCGGAAGGAAGATTCAAGACCCGGCTTGGAAGATGACTTCGCCCGGATAGAAGACCTCTTCAGCGCCTCTTTGAAGATGACATCGGCCGGATCGAAGACTTCTTCAGCGCCGCCTGGATGATGACTTCATCGGATGGAAGATTTCTTCAGCGCCGCTTGGAGGATTAACTTCTTCCGTTCCGGATGCCCTCTTCAGTTCCATCGGTGGCTCGGCTGAGTGAAGACGACTCAAGGTAGGATGATCTTCAGGGGATTAGTGTTAGGTTTTTGTAAGGGGGGTTTGGGTTAGATTAGGGGTATGTGGGTGGTGGGTTTTAATGTTGGGGGGGGGTTGTATTTTTATTTTACAGGCAAAAGAGCTGAACTTTTTGGGGCATGCCCCCACAAATGGCCCTTTTAAGGGCTGGTAAGGTAAAAGAGCATTGAAATTTATGTAATTTAGAATAGGGTAGGGATTTTTTTTATTTTGGGGGGGTTTGTTATTTTATTAGGGGGCTTAGATTAGGTGTAAGTAGCTTAAAATTGTTGTAATATTTTTAACATGTTTGTAACTTAATTTTTTATTTTTTGTAACTTAGCTTTTTTTATTTTTTGTACTTTAGTTAGTTTATGTAATTGTATTTCATTGTAGTTCTTTGTAGGTAGTTTATTTAGTTAATTTAATGATAGTGTAGTATTAGGTTTAATTGTAACTTAAGTTAGGATTTATTTTACAGGTAATTTTGTATTTCTTTTAGCTAGGTAGTTATTAAATAGTTAATAACTATTTAATAACTATTCTAACTAGCTAAAATAAATACAAAGTTACCTGTAAAATAAATATAAATCCAAAAATAGCTATAATATAAGTATTAATTACATTGTAGCTATCTTAGGGTTTATTTTACAGGTAAGTATTTATTTTTAAATAGGAATAATTTATTAAAGTATAGTGTAGTGTTAGGTGTAATTGTAACTTAGGTTAGGATTTATTTCACAGGTACATTTCTCTTTATTTTAGCTAGGTAAGCTATTAAATAGTTAATAACTATTTAATAGTTATTGTACATGGTTAAAATAAATTGAAAGGTACCTGTAAAATAAAAATAAATCCTAAGATAGCTACAATATAATTATTATTTATATTGTAGCTATATTAGGGTTTATTTTAAAGGTAAGTATTTAGTTTTAAATAGGATTCATTTAGTTAATAAGAGTTAATTTATTTAGATTTATTTAATTAATATTTAAGTTAGGGGGGCGTTATGGTTAGGGTTAGACTTAGGTTTAGGGGTTAATCATTTTATTACAGTGGCGGCGGCGTAGTGGGGGGCAGGATAGGGGTTAATAAATTTATTATAGGTTGCGGCGGGTTCATGGAGCGGCGGTTTAGGGGTTAAACTATTTATTTAGTTGCGGAGAGGTGCGGGATCAGCAGGATAGGGGTTAATAATTTTATAATAGAGGGCGACGGTATAGGGGGGGCAGGATAGGGGTTACTAGGTATAATGTAGGTGGCAGCGGTGTCCGGGAGCGGCGGTTTAGGGGTTAATACATTTATAAGAGTTGCGGCAGGGTCTAGGAGCGGCGGTTTAGGGGTTAGTAACTTTATTTAGTTGCGGGGGGCTCCGGGGGCGCCGGTATAGGGGGCAGAACAGTGCAGTTTAGTGTGAGTGCTTAGTGACAGGCTAGCAATAAAGCTGGGAAAAAGCCGAAGGGCAGCGAGATCGGATGAGTGATAACTGTCACAGTCCGCTGCTCATCGCCCCGCGGCTTTTTGACAGCTTTATTTGATAACTTAGGCGAACGTATTCAAGGTCCGCGGCGGCGAAGGTAGGCGAGCTTAGGCGGACGTATTGGGCCGGCGAAGCCAGAAAAGTAGACGGCTTGATAACTAGCCCCCATGGTGTTCATTTGGTGATATGCAGTGTTGTTTTTGCGCCAAACATATCTTTTGGAATTATGGCCAAAAAGTTCAACTTTGGTTTCATCAGACAAGAACACCTTTTGCAACATGCTTTTGGGAAACTTCAGATGTGTTTTTGCAAAATTTAGCCGGGCTTGGAGGTTTTTTTTTGTAAGAAAAGGCTTCCGTCTTGCCACTCTACCCCATAGCCCAGACATATGAAGAATACGTGAGATTGTTGTCACATGTACCACACAGCTAGTACTTGCCAGATATTCCTGCAGATCCTTTAATGTTGCTGTAGGCCTCTTGGTAGCCTCCCAGACCAGTTTTCTTCTCATCTTTTCATCAATTTTGGAGGGACATCCAGTTCTTGGTAATGTCACTGTTGCACCATATTTTTCTTCACTTGATGATGACTGTCTTCACTGTGTTCCATGGTATATCTAATGCCTTGTAAAGTCTTTTGTACCCTTCTCCTGACTGATACCTTTTCACAATGAGATCCCTCTGATGCTTTAGAAGCTCTCTGCGAACCATGGCTTTTGCTGTAGGATGCGACTAACAAAATGTCAGGAAAGACCAACTAGAACAGCTGAACTTTATTTGGGGATAATCAGAGGCACTTTAAATGATGACAGGTGTGTACTGACTCCTATTTAACATGATTTTGAATGTGATTGCTTAATTCTGAACACAGCTACATCCCCAGTTATTAAAGGGTGCTGACACTTATGCAACCATATTATTTTATTTTTTTAATTTTATTTCCCTTTACCTAAAAGATTTCAGTTTGTTTTTCAATTGAGTTGTACAGTTTATAGGTCACATTAAAGGTGGAAAAAGTTCTGAAATGATTTATCTTTGTCTCACTTTTTTACATCACAGAAACCTGACATTTTAACAGGGGTGTGTAGACTTTTTATATCCACTGTATATATATCTATATATCTATATATATCTATATATCTATATATATATATATATATATATATATATATATATATATATCATCACATAAGCGGTTTCTGCCTATTTGTAGTTAGGTAGGCTAGGCTGGAGCTCTGAATTTTTACTTGATGAAGAAAAAAAAAAGTTTGATGCCTCTTAAAGTAAGAACCATTGCTACCAACAAATAGGCACCCCTACACTTGAGAGGATTCTAAGTGTTTTTTTTTCCAGTGGATTTATGTACTGCTGCTGACAATAAGAGGACACCCCTTCACCAATATAGTATGGCAGTAGGAGAATAGTGTCAAGGCTTAACTAACTTATAGGCTGTGGAATGCACATTGGGAATCAGGCCATAAGTTCCTTTAATTTGTGTTAATTGCTGGGTTATGTATGTATGCCTCCATTTTTCCCTTTTGTGTTATTTTCACATATTGATGTTGTTGTGCACAAGTGTCAGTCCAGTGATTTTTAGTTGTTTTACTAAATCATATCATATAAAAGTGGCAATATATATATATTACACATACATACTGTATATACTTGCTTTGAAGTTTTTGTGTATAACAAATGTCCAACTTGGTAGCCAAATTGCATTTCCTCTCCTGAGCAGGAAACAGCTAGAGAGCCCCTCAGCAGTTATATAAACATGTAAGTATAATTTATTACAGCTCTCTTTTGAGCGCACCCCACCCCCCACTTTTTCGTTCTATTTTCAGTATAATTTATTAGCCATGTCCTGCTCAGGAGCTGTGTGTTGTACAACTCGTAATCTACCTGTATGCGAGTACGTTGTAACCAAATTTAAACAGAAAATATGCCACAAATGGGACAGACACCTAGAAACAATTAGTTGCATTGTTTAGTTTATTGAAAGTTTGTTTTTCAGCTTCTTTTTTCTTGTTTTTTCACTTTTGAATAATTAAAACAAAAACATACGATATAAAAATAAAGGGCAGAGTTAACCATGTAAACATTGAACTCAAATCACCAGACCTTGGATGTAATATCTTCTTGATCTCCAGCTTGCGGTTACAACGTCTTATGTATTGCATTGAATTGTCTCTGTACCTGAAACTACCTGAACCCTTGCTGTAACACTTGTCCATGATGTACTCTACTTTCATTTGCCCTGTACAATTTTTAAAAAACCTAACTCTAAAATAAACCCTAAACTAAAATTAAACTAACTACCAATTAAAGAAAACTGAAATACACATTAAAAAAAATCTAACACTACTATAAAAATTACAAAGTATCTAATTACAAAAAATACTAAATTACAAAAAACAACAAACACTAAATTACGAAAAATAACAAACGAAATTATCAAAAATAAAAGAGAATTACACCTAATCTAATAGCCCTATAAAAATAAAAAAAGCCCACCCAAAATAAAAAAAAACCCCTAGTCTACAGCCAATATAATTTCCGAAGCTCTCATCCTATTGGCTGTTTTGAACAGCCGATAGGATTTCATTAGCTCTCATCCTATTGGCTGATTTGAATTTCTAAAATTGAATCAGCCAATAGGAATGCAAGGGACGCCATTTTGAAAAGGCTCCCTTGCATTGAAGATTCAGTATACAGCGCTGCCGGAATGAAGATAGAAGACGCCACCGGGATGAAGATAGAAGATGCCGCCTGGATGAAGATGGAGCCACCTGGATGGCTGATTGGCTGATTTGAGTCTTCAAATTCAAATCAGCCAATAGGATGAGAGTTACTGAAATCCTATTGGCTGATTTAGGCCTTATCTGTTCTGTTACACAAGAAGTTAGTGAAGCTTTCTGATATTCAGTCCTTTGTTCAGGCTCTGTCCAGAATCAGACCGGTGTTTAGAACTTCTGCTCCTCCTTGGAGTTTAAATTTTGTTCTTAAGGTTTTGCAGAGGGCTCCATTTGAGCCTATGCATTCGCTTGATATTAAGATTCTTTCCTGGAAGGTTCTATTTCTTCTGGCTATTGCATCGGCTCTCAGAGTCTCAGAGTTAGCGGCCTTGCAATTTGAGCCTCCCTACCTGGTTTTTCATGCTGATAAGTCTGTGCTTCGCACTGGATTGGGGTTTCTCCCCAAGGTGGTATCAGATCGTAACATGAATCAAGAGAAAGTAGTTCCTTCCTTGTGTCCTAACCCTTCTTCGTCTAAGGAGAAGTTACTTCATAACTTGGATGTGGTTTGACCCTTGAAGTTTTATCTTCAGGCCACGAAGGATTTCAGACAGACTTCATCTTTATTTGTAGTGTAATCAGGAAAGAGTAGGGGGCAAAGGGCCTCTTCCACTTCACTGTCTTTTTGGTTGAGGAGCATTATCCGTTTGGCCTATGAGACAGTGGGACATAAGCCTCCTCAAAGGATTACGGCTCACTCAACTAGGGCTGTGGCCTCTTCTTGGGTATTTAAGAACGAGAACTCTGTGGAGCAGATCAGTAGGGCAGCTACTTGGTCCTCCTTACATACTTTTGCTAAATTTTACAAATTTGATATTTTTGCTTCGGTGGAAGCTAGTTTGGGGAGAAAGGATCTGCAGACTGTGGTGCCCTCAGTATAGGGTCCGACTCCTTTTACCCTCCTGTTTTGTTCATTCAGTGTCCTCTAGAGCTTGGGTATTTGTTCCCACAAGTAATAAATGAAGCAGTGGACTCTTCTCCCATTAAGATGGAAAACATAAATTATGCTTACCTGATAATTTAATTTAATCTGTGGGAGGAGAGTCCACTGCTCCCGCCCGTTTGCTCCAATGGGCGGACCAGAATTTTATATTGTTATTCTGGCACCTTTTATACCCTGATATTTCTCCTACTGTTCCTTGTTCCCTTGGCAGAATGACTGGGGTATGAGGGGAGTGGGGGAGGTATTTAAGCCTTTGGCTGGGGTGTCTTTGCCTCCTCCTTGTGGCCAGGTTCTTGTTTCCCACAAGTAATGAATGAAGCAGTGGACTCTCCTCCCACAGAGGGAAATTAAATTATCAGGTAAGCATAATTTATGTTTTTGCATGGAAATGTTTGTTAAAAAGTATTTCTTTCATGTAATTGGCAAGAGTCCATGAGCTAGTGACGTATGGGATATACAATCCTACCAGGAGGGGCAAAGTTTCCCAAACCTCAAAATGCCTATAAATACACACCCCTCACCACATCCACAATTCAGTTTTACAAACTTTGCCTCCTATGGAGGTGGTGAAGTAAGTTTGTGCTAATATTTCTACGTTGACATGCGCTTCTCAGCATTTTGAAGCCCGATTCCTCTCAGAGTACAGCAAATGTCAGAGGGACGTGGAGAGTATCACCTGTTGAATGCAATGATTTTCCTAACGGGGTCTTTTTCATAGGTTCTCTGTTATCGGTCGTAGAGATTCATCTCCTACCTCCCTTTTCAGATCGATGATATACTCTCATATACCATTACCTCTACTGATAACTGTTTCAGTACTGGTTTGGCTATCTGCTATATGTGGATGGGTGTCTTTGGGTAAGTATGTTTTTATTACTTAAGACACCTCAGCTATGGTTTTGGCACTTTATGCATTTATATAAAGTTCTAAATATATGTATTGTACTTATATTTGCCATGAGTCAGATTCATGTATTTCCTTTTGCAGATTGTCAGTTTCATATTTGGGGAAAGTTATATTAAGAAATATTTTTTTCTTACCTGGGGTTTAGTCTTTTTTCCAATTGACTACTTTGTTTCAAATTGCGGGCTGACTTAGGCTCGCGGGTGCGCCAAATGCTACACTTTATTGTGTCATTCTTGGCACGCTAATTTTTTGGCGCGAAAGGCACGTCCGTTGACACAAGTTCCGCATTTCCGGCATCGTAATTGACGCAGAGGTTTCACACAGGGTTGCGTCGTTAGTGACACAAGTGTGTCATTTCCGGACATGGTTGGCGCAAAAAAAATTTAAGTTACGTTGTGCGTCATACTTGGCGCCAATTTTTTTTTATTTATTTGCCCCATTGCTATTTGCCTCTTTCCTTTTTCTATGTCAGAGGGCTATGCTATTTGCATTTTTTCCCATTCCTGAAACTGTCATATAAGGAAATTGATCATTTTGCTTTATATGTTGTTTTTTGTTTTACATTCTGCAAGATGTCTCAATCTGATCCTGCCTCAGAAGTCTCTGCTGGAACTTTGCTGCCTGAGATCGGTTCTACCAAAGCTAAGTGCATTTGTTGTAAAATTGTGGAGATTATATCTCCTAATGTAATTTGCATTAGTTGCCATGATAAACTTTTACATGCAGATAGTGTGTCCATCAGAAATTGTACATTGCCGGTTGCAGTTCCTTCAACTTCTAATGTACATGATATACCTATGAATTTTAAAGAATTTGTTACTGATTCTATTCAGAAGGCTTTTTCTGCATTTCCGCCTTCTAAGAAATGTAAAAGGTCTTTTAAAACTTCTCATAAAGTTGATGAAATTTCAAATGACCGACAACATAATGAATTATCCACCTCTGATGAGGATCTATCTGATTCACAAGATTCTTCCTCAGATATTGACACTGACAAATCTACTTAAATTCTGTTTTTAAACCTCCTGTGGTTACTCCAGAGGTTTTTCCTATTCCTGATGCTATTTCTGATATGACTTCTAAGGAATGGAATAAGCCGGGTACTCCTTTTAATCCTTCTGCAAGGTTTAAAAAATTGTATCCTTTACCAGCAATTTCAATAGAGTTTTGGGAAAAGATCCCCAAAGTTGATGGGGCTATTTCTACTCTTGCTAAACGAACCACTATTCCTATGGAAGATAGTACTTCCTTTAAAGATCCTTTAGCTAGGAAGCTTGAATCTTATCTAAGGAAATCCTATTTATATTCAGGTCATCTTCTCAGGCCTGCAATTTCTTTGGCTGATGTTGCAGCTGCTTCAACTTTTTGGTTGGAGAATTTAGCGCAACAAGAATTGGATTCTGACTTATAAAGCATTGTTCGTTTACTACAACATGCTAATCATTTTATTTGTGATGCAATTTTTGATATTATCAAAATTGATGTTAGATCCATGTATATAGCTATTTTAGCTAGAAGAGCTTTGTGGCTTAAATCTAGATTACTATCTCTTTCTTTCCAAGGTAATAATTTATTTGGTTCTCAGTTGTATTCTATTATTTCAACTGTTACTGGGGGGAAGGGAGTTTTTTTGCCTCAGGATAAAAAACCTAAGGGTAAATCAAAGGCTTCTAATCGTTTTCGTTCCTTTCGTCAAAATAAGGAACAAAAACCTAATCCTTCCCCCAAGGAAACTGTTTCCAATTGGAAGCCTTCCTCAAATTGGAATAAATCCAAGCCTTTTAAGAAACCAAAGTCAGCCCCTAAGTCCGCATGAAGGTGCGGCCCTCATTCCAGCTCAGTTGGTACGGGGCAGATTAAGGTTTTTCAAGGATGTTTGGGCAAATTCTGTCCAAAATCATTGGATTCAGAGCATTGTCTCTCAGGGGTACCGAATAGGATTCAGAGTAAGACCTCCTGTGAGAAGATTTTTTCTCTCACGCATCCCAGTAAATCCAGTAAAAGCTCAGGCTTTCCTGAAGTGTGTTTCAGACCTGGAGGTTTCAGGGGTAATCATGCCGGTTCCTTTTCAGAAACAAGGTCTGGGGTTTTATTCAAATCTATTCATTGTCCCAAAGAAAGAAAATTCATTCAGACCAGTCCTGGATCTGAAAATTTTGAATCGTTATGTAAGAGTACCAACTTTCAAGATGGTGACTATAAGGACTATTCTGCCTTTTGTTCAGCAAGGACATTATATATGTCTACAAGAGACTTGCAGGATGCTTACCTTCATATTCCGATTCATCCAGAATATTATCAGTTCCTGAGATTCTCTTTTCTAGACAAGCATTATCAATTTGTTGCTCTTCCATTTGGCCTAGCAACAGCTCCAAGAATCTTTTCAAAGGTTCTGGGTGCCCTACTCTCTGTAATCAGAGAACAGGGTATTGCGGTGTTTCCTTATTTGGACGATATCTTGGTACTAGCTCAGTCTTTACGTTCTGCAGAATCTCACACAAATCAACTAGTGTTGTTTCTTCGAAAACATGGTTGGAGGATCAATTTACCAAAAAGTTTCTTGATTCCTCAGACAAGGGTCACCTTTTTAGGTTTCCAGATAGATTCAGTGTCCATGACTCTGTCTCTAACAGACAAGAGACGTTTGAAATTGGTTGCAGCATGTCGGCACCTTCAGGCTCAGTCATTCCCTTCAGTGACTATGTGCATGGAAGTTTTAGGCCTCATGACGGCAGTATCGGACGCGATTCCTTTTGCTCGTTTTCACATGAGACCTCTCCAGCTTTGTATGCTAAATCAATGGTGCCGGGATTATACAAAGATATCACAATTAATATCCTTAAATCCCAATGTTCTACACTCTCTGACGTGGTGGTTAAATCACCAGCGTTTAGTTCAAGGGGCCTCTTTTGTTCGGCCAACCTGGACTGTGATCACAACAGATGCAAGTCTTTCAGGTTGGGGAGCTGTCTGGGGATCTCTGACAGCACAAGGGGTTTGGAAATCTCAAGAGGCGAGATTACCAATCAATATTTTAGAACTCCGTGCAATTCTCAGAGCTCTTCAGTTTTGGCCTCTGTTGAAGAGAGAACCGTTCATTTGTTTTCAGACAGACAATATTACAATGGTGGCATATGTCAATCATCAGGGAGGGACTCACAGTCCCCAAGCTATGAAAGAAGTATCTCGGATACTTGTTTGGGCGGAATCCTACTCCTGTCTAATTTCTGCGGTTCATATCCCAGGTGTAGACAATTGGGAGGCGGGTTATCTCAGCCTTCAGACTTTACATCCAGGGGAGTGGTCTCTCCATCCGGATGTGTTTTCTCAGATTGTTCTATTTCTTCCAGAAATAGATCTGATGTTTCAGTTTGATTCTTCTACTGATGTTTTAATTTTTCTTTTCTTCATGAGAATAACTTATATTTTGGGTTGTGGATTAATTTTTCAGCATATGGCTGTTGTTTATTTTTATCCCTCCCTCTCTAGTGACTCTTGCGTGGAGTTCCACATCTTGGGTATTTGATATCCCATACGTCACTAACTCATGGACTCTTGCCAATTACATGAAAGAAAACATAATTTATGTCAGAACTTACCTGATAAATTCATTTCTTTCATATTGGCAAGAGTCCATGAGGCCCACCCTTTTCTTATGGTGGTTATGATTTTTTTGTATAAAGCACAATTATTTCCAGATTCCTTTGTTGATGCTTTTTACTCCTTTCTTTATCACCCCACTACTTGGCTATTTGTTAAACTGAATTGTGGGTGTGGTGAGGGGTGTATTTATAGGCATTTTGAGATTTGGGAAACTTTGCCCCTCCTGGTAGGATTGTATATCCCATATGTCACTAGCTCATGGACTCTTGCCAATATGAAAGAAATGAATTTATCAGGTAAGTTCTTACATAAATTATGTTTTATTTAATATTGGTCTTTTTGATGAGGATACTTTTTACATTCTTTCAGTCTTGATTCTATGGCTGCCAGAAAAAAAGCCATTTTTGTTATACAAACCCCCGAGGTTAGGTAATTGAATTCCTGTAAATTTCAGTAATTAACTATCCTAAACATATTGAGACAGGCCAATCATCTTATGTTATCTCACATTAATCTGTCCTCAAGATTTTCAACTTTCTGGACAAGTTATTTTGCATAATGAAATTATCTATTTTTTATTTGTGCACATTGTTCCCATCTTCAATGTCAGAATCCTATGCTCAGCTTTGATTAAACATTTTGTTCCAAGTGGTAAAAATGTCTAATCATCTCTTAATAGATTCTAATTCTGGCATAATAATATTTGAGTAGTTATCTCATTAACAGATTCAAATTTGTTTTAATGTTAATTCCCCTGAAACGCTTTTTTAGATTTCTTTTCTGAGGGTGTTACCTTAAGGAATATTTTAACAGTATTTTTTCCATAAATAAGAGAACATAGAAATGATTATTACTTTGCTTAGCACGAAAAAGAGTGAACGTAAAATAATGTCACATCTGAAATTGACAGGCAAAAAAAAGAGGAAATTGTAAAAAAGTAAAAAGAACTAAAAGCTTCTTGAACACTGCAGGTATTGTTGTACCTTTTAACCACTATCAAGCTAGAGTGCTTACATGTTCTAACAAATATTTTTTTTATTTAACGAGGGACAGAGCATAAGTAAACCTTGTAAAGGCAAACAAACAAAACTCAATTATTAAAAAAATAGCAGGTTGCTTTTACCTGTTATGCAGCTTACATCCTGAGGGTCCATGTTTCCTTCATGATCCACCACAATTCAGTTTCAAAAACAGGATTCGGTTACAAGGGGAAGTTGTCCAGCACCCACTCTTTAATGAGTTTATGACTTCTCCGCACCTTCTTCACTCTCAATTCCTCAACACTGCAATCTTTTGATCCCCCAGTCACTGCATGGCTTTGAAGAGAGAAAAAGGTATTTTTTCCTTTTTAATTTGCGACCTCCGGTGGTGGAACAAATGTTCCCCACATTCTATGCTGATCTCCGTAGACCTTGGGACCTCAGACAGGCCTATAGGGTAGTGTGGCTGTTGTTATACAGAACAGCAGTCTTGGTCACGCCTCTGGATTCTTAGCTTTGCGTCTGTGCTGACCCTTCACATTCGCCCACCGGTATTCTTATTTGCTGCATTGGTTTTGACAGTAAAAAACAGAATAGTTCAGCACTAGTGTCAGCTTGCTGCAGGGTTCACACTCCAAACCCTCAAAATATGTACAAAGTCCAAAGAGCAGCCTCACCATATAATGATGTATTTGAGCCTTTTATTCTTGTACTAAAGATTGACAACAAAAGTTCCAAACCTCATTGTACAGATTGAGGTTTATCTTTGCTGTAATAATATGGTGATACAGGTAGATATTGTAAATCATGATTATTCAAAACACATTTTTTTTTGGGACTTCTGTTTACTGTAAGAACCAAAGTCCAAAGAGCAGCCACACCATATAATGATGTATTTTATTAGGTTAGTACAAAAGCATAATAAAAATGCAACGTTTCGAACCACACAGGTTTTTAATCATGCATATACAAATGCCTACAAAGCTCACTTTTATACCATATTATTACAGCAAAGATAAACCTCAATCTGTACAGTGAGGTTTGGAACTTTTGTTGTCAATCTTTAGTACAAGAATAAAAGGCTCAAACTCCGAAAATGTTATTTTTGCATTGTATGACCCTCTAATGTAGACAACTAATTGTATGGGGCATATTTATCAAGCTCTGGAAACAGAAGTTATGAAGCAGTGGTCTAAAGACAGCTGCTACATAACTTGTCCGCCTTCTCTGAGGCGGTGGACAGAAATCAACCCGATCGAATACGATCGGGTTGATTGACACCCCCTGCTAACGGCCAATTGGCCACGAATCTGAAGGGGCCGGCATTGCACCAGCAGTTCACAAGAACTGCTGGTGCAATGATAAATGCTGACAGCATTTGCTTTCGGCATTTATCGATGTGCAGTGGACATGATCCGCTATATCGGATCATGTCCGCTCGCACCATAGTAAATAGGCCCCTATAACTCTAAAAGCAACTATATGTAGAGTTAAATAATTACCATTTTTCATTAATCATGCATATATAGACTGGGTCATGTGACCATTTGAAAGAAGAGAAGCTGTTCCTAATGGGTCATCAAGTTTGGGTTTAATTTTGGTGCAAAATTGGCACAGTATCCTTGCCTGGTGTCTAGTGTATTAAGTATTCCTAATTATTGCCATGTTACCATTCATTCCAATTCAGGTTGCATTGATTTATTTTATCACTCTAAGGGCTAGATTACAAGTGAGGCGCAAACTGTTTTGCACAAGCGATATCGTCTTTTCGTGAGCCTTTTTAATTGCACTGATATTACAAGCTGAGCAAAATCACGATTGTATTTGAAGAAATACTGAGTCTTCTTTCTTTAAAATGTATGTATGTGTATATATATATTTATATATATATATGTATATATATATATATAATATATATATATATATGTGTGTCTATATATATATATACATATATATATATATATATATATATATGTATTTATATGTGTATATATACTGTATATTTACAGACATATATACACATATAAACACATAAATATATATGTACACACACACATATACAGTACATATATATATATATATATATATATAGATAGATATATATATAGATATATAGATATATAGATATATAGATATATGTGCATTAGAGCCCTTTGCCATTAAAGGGACATTAAACACTTTTGAGATGGTAATATAAAATGATAAATTGCATATATAAAAATAAGTCTGCAATATACTTTCAATATTTATTTTGTCCCCCTTTCCTGTAATTCCATTCTGCAATTGTGAGCTTTTCAGTTCCTGTTAGAAATGGAAGTTCAGAACACAGTTATATTTTACCCAGCCATTGGCTGCACACTCTAGTGACCTATTCATAACTGTCCCTAATTGGCCACAGCACAAAAGGTAACCTAAGTTACAACATGGCAGCTGTTATTATTTTATAGACACTAAAATTTTAATCTTGTTTGTCAATATTTAAACAGCTAATGAAACTTTTAAAAATACATCTACAAGTTATTCTCAGACTAATCTTTTCTTTAAATGCCTCATTCTATCTAGCATTTATTTGGTGTTTAATGTCCCTTTAAGTAGATGAAAACATGATAAAACATATTTATGCAATATTCATATTTAATAAAGATTTTAACTATGTATTTGCGCACAGTTTTAGAGCACACCCACATTTATTACTCTAAGATGATCACAATATAAAAAAACAAGTTGTATAGAACCATCATATTATCCACATATGTTCAACCACAGGCCTTATATATTAATATACCACAGACTGGGATATAATCCACATATACTGTATGTGTGGGTAAAAGCCCATAAAAGAGATGTAGCATGTCCATATTCTAGCTCCTTGCTCACACTACCCAGAATATTACAATTTAATAATATCATTACAGTTGCCTGGACTCACTAAACTTGATGGATTTGTTTGGTCTAAAAGCAAGATCTGAAGGAAGCAAAGTATCTCACACAATTGACTAAAGGAGGGTGTTGGATTAAATACTCTATACTCACTGATGAGATTCTTTGTATTGTTGGATGGTATAGAGAGACAAATGCAATGCAGCATTATATAGAACTCAGTTGATTGCAAACTGTAATCCGCCTTTTTATTTTGTGTATATATATATTTATGTGTGTGTGTGTGTTTGTAGCAGTGTAAATGAGATTCATATATTGCCTACTTATTTCTTTCTCTGTTTCCTGCTTGTTTGTGTGTTTTTTTTTACAGGATGGCTATTCTGTTGTATATGCTTTAGTGAACCATGAAAGAGACACACCTGCAAACACCGGGGAATAGTATACTGACTCATGTACCAACATATTTGCAAATTTAAGCAAAACAATAAGAGTTTCAGGTTCATCACTCATCTTATGTACATCATCTTCTCAGCTTGTAACCAAGATTTAGTACAGAAGAATTAGAGGACTCCTAATACGTCAGACAACGTTCCACACCTTTAAACATGCTAGTAATTGATATAGGTTGATATCATAAAGAAAATAAAATGAGGTTCATTGTCTGAGCTCTAAGAGGGGTCCCCTTTTGTTTGTGCATAATTTCTATATTCTTAAATTTTCTACTAAGAAGCCCCAAGTGGCCTCATTTTTTATGTATACGATTTAATGGATGGGCAATAAGGACTCTAACTTAGCTAAAGTATGATATTTAAACATGCAATGCATTTTGTTTCTTTTTATTTTTGCAATGTTGTTGGATTATAATGGTTGTATGTACTGAAAACATTTCTATGTATAATTCTGTTTACCTGCCTCGTTTGAACCACAAATAATAAAAAAAAGGAACATGCTAGTATACTTGCTCTAAATAAAGTTATTACAAAGATAATGGTATTCTTTGTGGAGTTTTTGGTCTACTATTTTTTTAATTTTTTTTTTTTACTAATTTACAGTAAAGGGATGCTAAAGCCAATTTTTTTCTTTAATGATTCAGATAGAGCATGTAATTTCAAGCAACTGTCTAATTTACTCCTATTATTAGTTTGTATTCGTTCTCTTGATATCTTTATTTGAAAAGCAGGAATGCAAAGTTTGGCAGCAGGCCCATTTTTGGTTCAGAACCTGGGTTGCACTTGCTGATTGGTGTCTAATGGGTTTCATGTCCCTTTAAGCTAGGGTTGCCACCTAGCCAGTATTTTACCAACACGGGGTGTATTTCTTTCATGTTATTGACAAGAGTCCATGAGCTAGTGATGTATATTATATACAATCCTACCAGGAGGGGCAAAGTTTCCCAAACCTCAAAATGCCTATAAATACACCCCTAACCACACCCACAATTCAGTTTTACAAACTTTGCCTCCTATGGAGGTGGTGAAGTAAGTGTGTGCTTGTTTTTTATGATTTCCTCTATGATAGGCGCTTATAAGTATTCTGAAGCACAATTCCTCTCAGAGTACAGTGTTTATCAGAGGGATGCGAAGAGAGTATCGCCTATTGATTTTATGGTTTTCCTCGTGGGAAATCTTTTCAAGGGTTCTCTGTTATCGGTTGTAGGGATTCATCTCCTACCTCCCTTTTTAGATCAACGATATACTCTTATATACCATTACCTCTGCTGATAGTTTTCAGTACTGGTTTGGCTATCTGCTATATGTGGATGAGTGTCTTTTGATAAATATGTATCATTATTTAAGACACTCAGCTAGATCAGTAGGGCAGCTACTTGGTCCTCCTTACATACTTTTGCTAAATTTTACAAATTTGATATTTTTGCTTCGGTGGAAGCTAGTTTGGGGAGAAAGGATCTGCAGACTGTGGTGCCCTCAGTATAGGGTCCGACTCCTTTTACCCTCCTGTTTTGTTCATTCAGTGTCCTCTAGAGCTTGGGTATTTGTTCCCACAAGTAATAAATGAAGCAGTGGACTCTTCTCCCATTAAGATGGAAAACATAAATTATGCTTACCTGATAATTTAATCTGTGGGAGGAGAGTCCACTGCTCCCGCCCGTTTGCTCCAATGGGCGGACCAGAATTTTATATTGTTATTCTGGCACCTTTTATACCCTGATATTTCTCCTACTGTTCCTTGTTCCCTTGGCAGAATGACTGGGGTATGAGGGGAGTGGGGGAGGTATTTAAGCCTTTGGCTGGGGTGTCTTTGCCTCCTCCTTGTGGCCAGGTTCTTGTTTCCCACAAGTAATGAATGAAGCAGTGGACTCTCCTCCCACAGAGGGAAATTAAATTATCAGGTAAGCATAATTTATGTTTTTGCATGGAAATGTTTGTTAAAAAGTATTTCTTTCATGTAATTGGCAAGAGTCCATGAGCTAGTGACGTATGGGATATACAATCCTACCAAGAGGGGCAAAGTTTCCCAAACCTCAAAATGCCTATAAATACACACCCCTCACCACATCCACAATTCAGTTTTACAAACTTTGCCTCCTATGGAGGTGGTGAAGTAAGTTTGTGCTAATATTTCTACGTTGACATGCGCTTCTCAGCATTTTGAAGCCCGATTCCTCTCAGAGTACAGCAAATGTCAGAGGGACGTGGAGAGTATCACCTGTTGAATGCAATGATTTTCCTAACGGGGTCTTTTTCATAGGTTCTCTGTTATCGGTCGTAGAGATTCATCTCCTACCTCCCTTTTTAGATCAACGATATACTCTTATATACCATTACCTCTGCTGATAGTTTTCAGTACTGGTTTGGCTATCTGCTATATGTGGATGAGTGTCTTTTGATAAATATGTATCATTATTTAAGACACTCAGCTATGGTTTGGCACTTTATGTATTAATATAAAGTTTTAAATATATGTATTCTACTTATATTTGCCATGACTCAGGTCTATGTGTATTTCCCTTTTGCAGTCTAAACAGTTTCAGTATTGGAATCATGTTTAGGAAGTTTATTTAAACCCCTTTCTTACCTGCAAAATGTTCCAATCTGCCAATAGAATGCCAGCTCAATCCTATTGGCTGATTGGATCAGCCAATAGGATTGAAGTTCAATCCTATTGGCTGATTGCATCAGCCAATAGAATGTTTTCAACCTTAATTCCGATTGGCTGATAGAATTCTATCAGCCAATCGGAATCTAAGGGACGCCATCTTGGATGACATCATTTAAAGGAACCTTCATTCGTCGGGTAGTCATCGGAAGAAGATGATGCTCCACATCGGATGTCCTGAAGATGGACCCGCTCCGTGCCGGATGGATGAAGATAGAAGATGCCGTCTGGGTGAAGACTTATGCCTGTCTGGAGGACCACTTCTCCCAGCTTGGATGAAGACTTCTCCTGGCTTCGTTGAGGACCTCTTGCCGCTTCGATGAGGACTTCTCCCGGCTTCGTTGATTATAGATGTCGGATCTTCAAAACTGTAAGTGGATCTTCAGGGGTTAGTGTTAGGTTTTTTTAAGGGTTTATTGGGTGGGTTTTATTTTTAGGTTAGGGCTTTGGGCCGCAATAGAGCTAAATGCCCTTTTAAGGGCAATGCCCATCCAAATGACCTTTTCAGGGCAATGGGGAGCTTAGGTTTTTTTAGTTAGGGTTTTATTTGGGGGGTTGGTTGTGTGGGTGGTGGGTTTTACTGTTGGGGGGTTGTTTGTATTTTTTTTAGGTAAAAGAGCTGATTTCTTTGGGGCAATGCCCTGCAAAAGGCCCTAAATATCTTGTAATTTGTTTTTTAATTTCTGTAATTTAGTTTTTTTTTTGTAATTTAGGTAATTGTATTTCATTTATTTAATTGTATTTAATTTAGGTAATGTATTTAATTGTAGTGTAGTGTTAGGTGTTAGTGTAACTTAGGTTAGGTTTTATTTTACAGGTAAATTTGTATTTATTTTAGCTAGGTAGTTAATAAATAGTTAATAACTATTTAGTAACTATTCTACCTAGTTAAAATAAATACAAACTTGCCTGTAAAATAAAATAAACCCTAAGCTAGATACAATGTAACTATTAGTTATATTGTAGCTAGCTTAGGGTTTATTTTATAGGTAAGTATTTAGTTTTAAATATGAATAATTTAGTTATTAATTGTAGGTTTTATTTAGATTTTTTTTAATTATATTTAAGTTAGGGGGTGTTAGGGTTAGACTTAGGTTTAGGGGTTAATAAATATAGTATAGTGGCAGCGACGTTGGGGGGGGCCAGATTAGGGGTTAATAAATGTAGATAGGTGGCGGCGAGGTTAGGGACAGCAGATTAGTGGTTAATAATATTTAACTAATGTTTGCAAGGCCGGCAGATTATTAACCCCTAATCTGCCACTCCGGACACCACTGCCACCTACATTATACTTATGATCCCCTAATCTGCCGCCCCCAACATCGCCGACACCTACATTTTATTTATTAACCCCTACTCTGCTGCCCCCAATGTCACTGCAACCTATCTACATTTATTAACCCCTAATCTGCCGCCCCCAACGTCGCCGCAACTATAATATAGTTATTAACCCCTAAACCTAAGTCTAACCCTAACCCCCCCTTAAATATAATTAAATATAATTAAAATAAATCTAAATAAAATTACTACAATTAACTAAATAATTCCTATTTAAAACTAAATACTAACCTATAAAATAAACCCTAAGATAGCTACAGTATAACTAATAGTTACATTGTAGCTATCTTAGGTTTTATTTTTATTTCACAGCTAAGTTTGTATTCATTTTAAATAGGTAGACTAGTTATCAAATAGTTATTAACTATTTACTAACTACCTAGTTAAGATAAATACAAATTTACCTGTAAAATAAAACCTAACCTGAGTTACACTAACACCTAACATTACAATAAAATTAAATAAATTAAATTTAAAAAATACATTTATCTAAGTTACAAAAAAATAATAAACACTAAATTACACAAAACAATTTTTTTTAATCAAAAATAAAAATTAATTGCTCCTAATCTAATAGCCCTATCAAAATAAAAAAGCCCCCCCAAATAAAAAAAACCTAGCCTACACTAAACTGCCAATAGCCCTTAAAAGGGCCTTTTGCGGGGCATTGCCCCAAAGAAATCAGCTCTATTACCTGTAAAAAAAAAATACAAACAACGCCCCAACAGTAAAACCCACTACCCACACAACCGAACCCCACCAATAAAATCCTATCTAAATAAACCTAAGCTCCCCATTGCCCTGAAAAGGGCTTTTGGATGGGCATTGCCCTTAAAAGGGCATTTAGCTCTTTTACGGTGCCCAAAGTCCCTAATCTAAAAATAAAACCCACCCAATAAACCCTTAATAAAACATAACACTAACCCCCAAAGATCCACTTACAGTTTTTGAAGACCAGACATCCAGCTGGGAGAAGTCTTCATCCAAGCGGGCAGAAGTCCTCAACGAAGCCAGGAGAACTCTTCATCCAAGCGGCAAGAAGTCGTCCTCCAGGCGGGCAGAAGTCTTCATCTAGACGGCATCTTCTATCTTCATCCTTCTGACGCGGAGCAGCTCCATCTTCAAGACATCCGGCGCAGAGCATCCTCTTCATATGGTCCCAGCTGTACACTGAAGGCTCCCTTTAAGGGATGTCATCCAAGATGGTGTCCATTGAATTCCGATTGGCTGATAGAATTCTATCAGCAAATTGGAATTAAAGGGTAAAAAATCCTATTAGCTGATGCAATCAGCCAATAGGATTAAGCTTCAGTGTATGGCTGGGACCGTATGAAGAGGATGCTCCACGCCGGATGTCTTGAAGATGGAGCCGCTCCGCGTCGGAAGGATAAAGACTTCTGCCCGTCTGGAGGATGACTTCTTGCCGCTTGGATGAAGACTTCTCCCGGCTTCGTTGAGGACTTCTGCCCGCTTGGATGAAGACTTCTCCCGGCTGTATGAGGATGGATGTCCGGTCTTCAAAAACTGTAAGTGGATCTTCGGGGGTTAGTGTTAGGTTTTATTAAGGGTTTATTGGGTGGGTTTCATTTTTAGATTAGGGACTTTGGGCACCGTAAAAGAGCTAAATGGCTTTTTAAGGGCAATGCCCATCCAAATGTCCTTTTCAGGGCAATGGGGAGCTTAGGTTTATTTAGATAGGATTTTATTTGGGGGGTTTGGTTGTGTGGTTGGTGGGTTTTACTGTTGTGGGGTTGTTTGTATTTTTTTTTTACAGGTAAAAGTTGATTTCTTCGGGGCAATGCCCCGCAAAAGGCCCTTTTAAGGGCTATTGACATTTTAATGTAGGCTAGGTTTTTTGTTTTATTTTGGGGGGGGCTTTTTTATTTTGATAGGGCTATTAGATAAGGTGTAATTAGTTTAAATATTTGATCATTTCTTTTTTCTTTTGTGTAATTTAGTGTTTATTTTTTTTGTAATTTAGTTAATTGTATTTAATTAATGTATTTTTTTTAATTTTAGTGTAATGTTAGGTTTAACTGTGACAGGTTAGGTTTTATTTCACAGGTAAATTTGTATTTATTTTTACTATGTAGTTAGTAAATAGTTAATAACTATTTACTAACTA
This sequence comes from Bombina bombina, assembly GCF_027579735.1. Taxonomy (NCBI): domain Eukaryota; kingdom Metazoa; phylum Chordata; class Amphibia; order Anura; family Bombinatoridae; genus Bombina; species Bombina bombina. Next base: position 1,390,973,600 of record NC_069499.1, read on the forward strand.
ATCAACCTAGTTAAAATAAATACAAACTTAGCTGTGAAATAAAAATAAAACCTAAGCTAGATACAATATAACTATTAGTTATATTGTAGCTAGCTTAGGTTTTATTTTACAGGTAAGTATTTATTTAGTTTTAAATAGGAATAATTTAGGTATTAATTGTAATTTTTATTTTGAATTATTTTAATTAGGTTAAAGTTAGTGGGGGTTAGGGTTACGTTAGGGTTAGATTTAGGATTAGGTTTAGGGGTTAATAACTTTAGTATAGTGGTGGCGACATTAGGGACAGCAGATTAGGGGTTAATAAAATGTAACTAGCGTTTGCGATGCGGGAGTCTGGCGGTTTAGGGGTTAATATGTTTATTATAGTGGCGGCGATGTCCGGAGCAGCAGATTAGGGGTTAATAATTTTATTTTAGTGTTTGCGATACGGGAGGGCCTCGGTTTAGGGGTTAATAGGTAGTTTATGGGTGTTAGTGTACTTTGTAACACTTTAGTTATGAGTTTTATGCTACAGCTTTGTAGCGTAAAACCCATAACTACTGACTATCAGGTGGCGGTACAGATCTTGTAGTTATGGGCTGTACCGCTCACTTTTTTGCCGTACAGGCAAAACGCGTAATACCGGTGCTATGGAAGTCCCATTGAAAAAGGACTTTTTGAAAGGTGCGGTAGTTAGGTTGCGTTACGGCCAAAAAGGTGTGCGGTACAGCTATACCTACAACACCTGTAATACCAGCGGTAGTGAAAAAGCAGCATTAGGAGCCATAACGCAAAACTAGTAATCTAGCCGTATGTTAATCCTTTTCAAATCTTCATTTTAACATTTTTTGCTTTGAGGTTCTTTCCTATTCAATATACTATCTGTATTATATTCTAGAGAATGGTTATTCTGATTCCCTCTTGGGACTGTACTACTATTTCTATGGAAATTGGTACTTGTTTTCAGGATTCTTTAGAATTTGAATATAACCTTAGTAGAGCATATTCATGTACTGTTTATATTTTTAGCTCAGCTTTATCTGTGGCTGAATTTACTGTTCTCTCATCCTTTGTTGAACAGTTAGCATAAGCAGTTTTCAGATTCTTAAGTATATAACTCTGTTTATTTACTTTAGATATATACATTTAATTATGTTTACTATGTCTATTATGATTTCAAATATATTTTATTATCTCTCTCTTGTTAGGATAATAATTTATTTGATTTCTATTATCTCCACTATTTCTGGAGGTTTAGAGTTTTTTTTTCTGCCCTACTTTTAGTCCGGTGATGTAGATCAGTTGGTGAATGTCCTGACTACAAACTCTTGTTCTAGAATCTAGACCCAAGGGTCATAAATTCATTTCCCGGCAGGGTTAATACATCCCTTTGGACTTTGAGGTCAATTTATTGTATACCATTTATTTGGGTAATAACTACTGTTTTTATCAGCTGCTAATTTGGTTAACTCTGAGTGTAAACACTGAAGAAGCGTTTTTTTTGTATTCTTCTGGGAGAAAAATGCTATATAATTACTAGTTATTAGACTGCATGAGGGTGTGGTTCTCAACCAGTCCTTCCGGCGGGGGGCAGATTAAATTGTTTTTGGATGAACTCAGTCCAAATTCTATATTATACTTAGAGTTTGAATAGATTTCTAGAATGAGACCTCCTATGGGAAGAATCTTTCTTTCTCAGTACACTCTGTGATTTTTTTTCAGGAGTGATTATTTCAGTTCTTTTTTCAGGAACAGGGTTTGGGTTTCTATTCAATTCTATTCTTTGTCTCTAAGAAGAAAGGTTTTTCAGTCCATTCTTGGATCTGAAGACTTTTGCAGAAAAAAACATAGAGATGCACTCAACTAGGCTTAGAACTGAAGCTGGAAATATTTTCTTGCTTAGTCCCTCCTTACTCCCTGAAGACTTTTACATTGTTTTGTTAGAGTCTCCACTTTTAAGTTGGTGATTATAAGGACTATTATGCCTTTTTGTTAAGGCCATTTTATTTCCACTCCATTTTTTAGGATGTTTATCCTCATATTTTATTTCATTCAGACCACTTGTGTATTCTGAGATTTTCTTTTTAAGCTTTACCAATGTGTCACTTTTCCATTTGGTTTAGTGACAGCTTTATGAATCTTTTCAAAGGTTCTTGGTGAACTTCTTTCTGTCTTCAGACAGTAGGGTATTGTGGGGCTTCCTTATTTGGATGGTATCTTGGTATTAGCTTATCTTTTAAGTCGGACAGATAGCTCAAGATGCTAATGCACTGTGATTGAGTTCTGTAGTAACCTGAGGGTTGTAGGTTCGATTCCCGGCAAGGTCCAGCCTTTCATCCTTCTGAGGTTGATTAATTGAGCAGCGTCTTGAGTCCCTTATGGGTGATTAGACGTGCTTTACAAGTACCCAATACATACATATGAAAGAGCAGTATTTAATCCCTCATGAATCAACTAAGTTTTGTTTCTTCAAGACATGGTTGGAGGATTTAATTTACCTAAGAGTTTCGTGATTCCTCAGACAAGGATCACTTCTTTTTGGGTTTCTAAATAGATTCTGTGTTCATGTCTTTGTCTTTATCGGACAAAAAGTTAAAGGGACAGTCTACACCAGAATATTTATTGTTTTAAAAGATAGATAATCCCTTTTTCTTTCATGTAATTAGCAAGAGTCCATGAGCTAGTGACGTATGGGATATACATTCCTACCAGGAGGGGCAAAGTTTCCCAAACCTCAAAATGCCTATAAATACACCCCTCACCACACACACAAATCAGTTTTATAAACTTTGCCTCCCATGGAGGTGGTGAAGTAAGTTTGTGCTAGATTCTACGTTGATATGCGCTTCGCAGCAGGCTGGAGCCCGGTTTTCCTCTCAGTGTGCAGTGAATGACAGAGAGATGTGAAGAGAGTATTGCCTATTTGAATTCAATGGTCTCCTTCTACGGGATCTATTTCATAGGTTCTCTGTTATCGGTCGTAGAGATTCATCTCTTACCTCCCTTTTCAGATCGACGATATACTCTTATATACCATGACCTCTACTGATTCTCGTTTCAGTACTGGTTTGGCTTTCTACTACATGTAGATGAGTGTCCTGGGGTAAGTAAGTCTTATTTTTTGTGACACTCTAAGCTATGGTTGGGCACTTTTATATAAAGTTCTAAATATATGTGTTTAAACATTTATTTGCCTTGATTCAGGATGATCAATTTTCCTTATTTCAGACAGTCAGTTTCATTATTTGGGATAATGCATATGAATTAAGACATTTTTTCTTACCTTAAAAATTGACTTTTTTCCCTGTGGGCTGTTAGGCTCGTGGGGGCTGAAAATGCTTCATTTTATTGCGTCATTCTTAGCGCGGTCTTTTTTGGCGCAAAAAATTTCTTTGTCATTTCCGGCGTCATACTTGTCGCCAGAAGTTGTTCGTTTTTGCGTCATTTTTTTGACGTTTTGCGTAAAAAATGTCGGCGTCACCGGATGTGGCGTCATTCTTGGCGCCTAAAGCATTTGGGTGCCAATAATGTGGGCGGCTTTTTTGGCGCCAAAAAATGTGGATGTCATTTTTGTCTCCACCTTTTTTCTCACATTATTTAAGTCTCATTTCTCATTTGCTTCTGGTTGCTAGAGGCTTGTTCATTGGCATTTTTTCCCATTCCTGAAACTTTTTATTTTAGATTTTTTTTATTTTAGATTTTGCTTTATATGTTGTTTTTTCTCTTACATATTGCAAGATGTCTCAGATTGACCCTGGATCAGAAGCTACTTCTGGAAAAACGCTGCCTGATGCTGGTTCCACCAAAGTTAAGTGTATCTGCTGTAAACTTGTGGTATCTGTCCCTCCGGCTGTAGTTTGTGATGAATGTCATGATAAGCTTGCTAATGCAGATAGTATTTCCATTAGTAATATACCATTACCTGTTGCTGTTCCATCAACATCTAATACTCAGGATGTTCCTGTTAATATAAGAGATTTTGTTTCTAAATCTATTAGGAAGGCTATGTCTGTTATTCCTCCTTCCAGTAAACGTAAAAGGTCTTTTAAAACTTCACATTTTTCAGATGAATTTTTAAATGAACATCATCATTCTGATTTGTCTGTTTCTGATGATGTTTTTTCTGGTTCAGAGGATTCTGTCTCAGATATTGACACTGATAAATCTTCATATTTATTTAAAATGGAATTTATTCGTTCTTTACTTAAAGAAGTTTTAATCGCTTTAGAGATGGAGGAATCTAGTCCTCTTGATACTAAATCTACTAAGCGTTTAAATTCGGTTTTTAAACCTACTACAGTTATTCCGGAAGTTTTTCCTGTCCCTGATGCTATTTCTGAAGTAATTTCTAGGGAATGGAATAATCTGGGTAATTCATTTACTCCTTCTAAAAGGTTTAAGAAATTGTATCCTGTGCCATCTGACAGATTAGAGTTTTGGGACAAAAAAAAACGTACTACTATTCCTACGGCAGATAGTACTTCCTTTAAGGATCCTTTAGATAGGAAAATTGATTCCTTTCTAAGGAAAGCTTATTTATGTTCAGGTAATCTTCTTAGGCCTGCTATTTCTTTGGCTGATGTTGCGGCAGCTTCCACTTTTTGGTTGGAGGCTTTGGCACAACAAGTGTCAGATCATAATACTCATAGCATTGTTAAACTTCTTCAACATGCTAATAACTTTATTTGTGATGCCATCTTTGATATCATTAGAGTTGATGTCAGGTATATGTCTTTAGCTATTTTAGCTAGAAGAGCTTTATGGCTTAAAACTTGGAATGCAGATATGTCTTCTAAGTCAACTTTGCTTTCCCTTTCTTTTCAAGGTAATAAATTGTTTGGTTCCCAGTTGGATTCTATTATTTCAACTGTGACTGGGGGGAAAGTAACTTTTTTACCTCAGGATAAAAAATCTAAAGGTAAATATAGGGCTGCTAATCGTTTTCGTTCCTTTCGTCAGAATAAGGAACAGAAGCCTGATCCTTCCCCTAAAGGAACAGTTTCTGTTTGGAAACCATCTCCAGTCTGGAATAAATCCAAGCCTTTTAGAAAGCAAAAGCCAGCTCCCAAGTCCACATGAAGGTGCGGCCCTCATTCCAGCACAGCTGGTAGGGGGCAGATTATGATTTTTCAAAGAAATTTGGATCAATTCGATTCACAGTCTTTGGATTCAGAACATTGTTTCACAAGGGTACAGAATAGGTTCCAAGGTAAGGCCTCCTGCAAGAAGATTTTTTCTTTCTCGCATTCCAATAAATCCAGTGAAGGCTCAAGCATTTCTGAAATGTGTTTCAGATCTAGAGTTGGCTGGAGTAATTGTGCCAGTTCCAGTTCTGGAACAGGGTCTGGGGTTTATTCCAATCTATTCATTGTACCAAAGAAGGAGAATTCCTTCAGACCAGTTCTGGATTTAAAAATATTGAATCGTTATGTAAGGATACCAACATTCAAAATGGTAACTATAAGGACTATTCTGCCTTTTGTTCAGCAAGGGCATTATATGTCCACAATAGATTTACAGGATGCATATCTGCATATTCCGATTCATCCAGATCACTATCAGTTTCTGAGATTCTCTTTTCTAGACAAGCATTACCAATTTGTGGCTCTGCCGTTCGGCCTAGCAACAGTTCCAATGATTTTTTCAAAGGTTCTCGGTGCCCTGCTATCTGTAATCAGAGAACAGGGTATTGTGGTATTTCCTTATTTGGACGATATCTTGGTACTTGCTCAGTCTTCACATTTAGCAGAATTTCATACGAATCGACTTGTGTCATTTCTTCAAGAACATGGTTGGAGGATCAATTTACCAAAGAGTTCATTGATTCCTCAGACAAGGGTAACCTTTTTAGGTTTCCAAATAGATTCAGTGTCCATGACTTTGTCTCTGACGGACAAGAGACGTCTGAAATTGGTTTCAGCTTGTCGAAACCTTCAGTCTCAATCATTCCCTTCGGTAGCCTTATGCGTGGAAATTCTAGGTCTTATGACTGCTGCATCGGACGCGATCCCCTTTGCTCGTTTTCACATGCGACCTCTTCAGCTTTGTATGCTGAACCAGTGGTGCAGGGATTATACAAAGATATCACAGTTAATATCTTTAAATCCGATTGTTCGACACTCTCTGACGTGGTGGACAGATCACCATCATTTAGTTCAAGGGGCTTCTTTTGTTCTTCCAACCTGGACTATGATCTCAACAGGTGTGAGTCTGACAGGTTGGGGAGCTGTATGGGGGTCTCTGACGGCGCAGGGGGTTTGGGAATCTCAGGAGGCGAGATTACCCATCAACATTTTGGAACTCCGTGCGATTTTCAGAGCTCTTCAGTCGTGGCCTCTTCTGAAGAGAGAATCGTTCATTTGTTTTCAGACGGACAATGTCACAACCGTGGCATATGTCAATCATCAAGGGGGGACTCACAGTCCTCTGGCTATGAAAGAAGTATCTCGGATACTTGTTTGGGCGGAATCCAGCTCCTGTCTAATTTCTGCGGTTCACATCCCAGGTGTAGACAATTGGGAAGTGGATTATCTCAGTCGCCAGACGTTACATCCGGGCGAATGGTCTCTTCACCCAGAGGTGTTTTGTCAGATTGTTCAAATCTGGGGTCTTCCAGAAATAGATCTGATGGCTTCTCATCTAAACAAGAAACTTCCCAGGTTTCTGTCCAGATCCAGGGATCCTCAGGCGGAGGCAGTGGATGCATTGTCACTTCCTTGGAAGTATCATCCTGCCTATATCTTTCCGCCTCTAGTTCTTCTTCCAAGAGTGATCTCCAAGATTCTAAAAGAGCGTTCATTTGTTCTGCTGGTGGCTCCAGCATGGCCTCACAGGTTTTGGTATGCGGATCTTGTTCGGATGGCTACTTGCCAACCTTGGACTCTTCCGTTAAGACCAGACCTTCTATCTCAAGGTCCTTTTTTTCCATCAGGATCTCAAATCATTAAATTTGAAGGTATGGAGATTGAACGCTTGATTCTCAGTCATAGACTCGTAAATCTGTGTCTAGGAAGATATATTATCGAGTCTGGAAGACTTACATTTCTTGGTGCTCTTCTCATCAATTTTCCTAGCATTCTTTTAGAATTCCTAGAATTTTACAATTTCTTCAGGATGGTCTGGATAAAGGTTTGTCTGCAAGTTCTTTGAAAGGACAAATTTCTGCTCTTTCTGTGTTGTTTCACAGAAAGATTGCTAATCTTCCTGATATTCATTGTTTTGTACAGGCTTTGGTTCGTATAAAACCTGTCATTAAGTCAATCTCTCCTCCTTGGAGTTTGAATTTGGTTCTGGGGGCTTTACAAGCTCCTCCGTTTGAACCTATGCATTCTCTGGACATTAAATTACTTTCTTGGAAAGTTCTGTTCCTTTTGGCCATCTCTTCTGCTAGAAGAGTTTCGGAGTTATATGCTCTTTCTTGTGAATCTCCTTTTCTGATTTTCCATCAGGATAAGGTGGTGTTGCGGACTTCATTTCAATTTTTACCTAAAGTTGTGAACTCTAACAACATTAGTAGAGAAATTGTGGTTCCTTCATTGTGTCCTAATCCTAAGAATTCTAAGGAAAGATCGTTGCATTCTTTGGATGTAGTTAGAGCTTTGAAATATTATGTTGAAGCTACTAAAGATTTCCGAAAGACTTCTAGTCTATTTGTTATCTTTTCCGGTTCCAGGAAAGGTCAGAAGGCCTCTGCCTTTTCTTTGGCATCTTGGTTAAAATCTTTGATTCATCATGCTTATGTCGAGTCGGGTAAGACTCCGCCTCAAAGGATTGCAGCTCATTCTACTAGGTCAGTTTCTACTTCCTGGGCGTTTAGGAATGAAGCTTCTGTTGATCAGATTTGCAAAGCAGCAACTTGGTTTTCTTTGCATACTTTTACTAAATTCTACCATTTTGATGTGTTTTCTTCTTCTGAAGCAGTTTTTGGTAGAAAAGTACTTCAGGCAGCTGTTTCAGTTTGATTCTTCTGCTTATAATTTCAGTTTTTTTCATTATAAGATTAAAACTTTATTTTGGGGTGTGGATTATTTTTTCAGCGGAATTGGCTGTCTTTATTTTATCCCTCCCTCTCTAGTGACTCTTGCGTGAAAGTTCCACATCTTGGGTATTTATTATCCCATACGTCACTAGCTCATGGACTCTTGCTAATTACATGAAAGAAAACATAATTTATGTAAGAACTTACCTGATAAATTAATTTCTTTCATATTAGCAAGAGTCCATGAGGCCCACCCTTTTTTGTGGTGGTTATGATTTTTTTTTGTATAAAGCATAATTATTCCAATTCCTTATTTTTTATGCTTTCACACTTTTTTCTTATCACCCCACTTCTTGGCTAATCGTTAAACTGAATTGTGGGTGTGGTGAGGGGTGTATTTATAGGCATCTTGAGGTTTGGGAAACTTTGCCCCTCCTGGTAGGATTGTATATCCCATAAGTCACTAGCTCATGGACTTTTGCGAATATGAAAGAAATGAATTTATCAGGTAGGTTCTTACATAAATTATGTTTTTTAAGTATCAGCTTGATATGTAAAATAAATAATAAATATTGAAATGACAGTCCTATTATTATTTTATTATTATTATCAGTTATTTGTAGAGCGCCAACAGATTCCGCAGCGCTATTAACAAAGGCGGAGTACAAAAAAACAGTTATAGGGATCAAATGGGTAGAGGGCCCTGCCAAGAGTTGCACTGCTGTAGTCAGCTCTTGAGAAGGTGACCAACAAACAGCTGGACTCTTAAGCTTACATGCTAGGGGGGTTCAGGGGATAGCAATGGAGGAGAGGAACTGGTATAAAGAAAGGTTAGCGTAGGTTGTATGCATCCCTGAACAGTATAGTCTTTAGGGAGCACTTGAAGCTTTTAAAACTAGAAGAGAGTCTTGTGGAACGAGGCAGAAAGTTCCACAAGATGGAAACCAGTCTGGAGAAGTCCTGTAAACGGGAGTGTGATGAGGTGACAAGAGAGGAGGAGAGTAGGAGGTCGTGAGCAGAGTGAAGGGGATGGGAGGGAGAGTATCTGGAGACAAGGTCTGAGATATAGGGGGGAGCAGTGCAGTTGAGGGCTTTGTATGTCAGAGTGAGAATTTTGTGTTTGATCCTAGAGGCAAGAGGAAGCCAGTGAAGAGATTGGCATAGAGGTGCAGCAGAGGAAGAGCGACTTGTAAGTAAGATGAGTCTGGCAGAGGCATTCATTAAGGATTGTAAAGGAGCTAGGCGGTAGGTGGGGAGACCAGAGAGGACAGAGTTGCAGTAATCAAGGCGGGAGAGGATGAGAGAGTGGATTAAAATCTTAGTTGTGTCTTGTGTAAGGAAGTGTCTAATTTTAGAGATGTTTTTAAGGTGGAAGCGGCAGAGACTGAATGTGAGGAGTGAAAGAAAGATCTGAGTCAAATGTGACCCCGAGATATTGGGCATGCGGGGTAGGGGTAATGATGGAGTAGTCGACAGTTATAGAGAGATTGGGGCTGGAGAGTTTTGAAGAAGGGGGGAAAATAAGGAGCTCAGTTTTGGAGAGATTTAGCTTGAGGTAGTGAGAGGACATCCAGTTTGAGATGTGAGAAAGACAGTTAGTGACACGGGTTAGCAAGGAAGGAGAAAGTTCTGGTGTAGAGAAGTAGATTTGGGTGTCATTGGCATACAAATGATATTGTAAACCATGGGACTATATTAGGGAACCTAGTAATGACGTGTAGATTGAGAAGAGAAGGGGACCGAGGACAGAGCCTTGCGGTACAGAAAGTGGTAGAGGAGCCTTCTCGTGGGGCAGAGGAGGCCCCAGAGAAGGCTACACTAAAGGTACAGTTTGACAGGTAGGAAGAGAGCCACGAGACGGCAGTGTCACATATGCCAAAGGATTGGAGGATTTGGAGCAAGAGAGGGTGGTCAACAGTGTCAAAGGCTGCGGACAGATCAAGGAGAATAACCAGAGAGAAGTGGCCTTTTGATTTTGCTGTAAGTAGGTGGTTGGTAACCTTAACAATTGCTTTTTCTGTGGAGTGATGGGGACGAAATCCAGATTGCAATGGGTCAAGGAGGGAGTTTATTGTAAGGAAATGGGATAGGTGTGCATAAGATAGTTTTTCGAGAAGCTTTGATGCAAGAGGGAGGAGGGAAATAGGGTGGTAGTTGGATGGGGAGGTAGGATCAAGGGAAGGTTTTTTGAGGATAGGTGTGACCAGTGCATGTTTCAGTGATGAGGGAAATTTACCGGTGCTGAAGGAGAGGTTGAAAGTGTGTGTGAGTATAGGGGTAAGGGTGGCAGAGAGGGAGGGGAGTAGCTGTGAGGGGATAGGGTCAAGGGGACAGGTAGTGAGGTGAGAGCGCAGTATAAGTGCCGAAACTTCTTCCTCAGTAACAGGGGAGAATGAGCTAAGTTTAAGGTTATGTGGGTTGTGGTTGATTGAGAGCATTTGAGGGGGTGAGAGAATGGAATTATGTTGAGAGCTGATTTCATTTCTGATGGAGTTGATTTTGTTATTGAAGTGGCAAAGTCTTGAGCTGACAGAGAAGTTGTATTAGGAGGTGGGGAGGGCTGAGAAGAGTATTGAAAGTGGAGAACAAACGTTTTGGGTTTGAAGAAAGATTAGAGATAAGAGTAGAGAAGTAGTGTTGCTTATGGAAATTAAGGGCAGAGTAGTAGGAGTTCAAGATAAATTTGTAATGTTGAAAATCAGCTGAACTCCTAGATTTTCTCCAGTGCCACTCAGCAGTACGGGAACATCTGCGTAGGTATTGTGTCAGAGGAGTATGCCAGGGCTGAGGATGAGTGTTTGATTTCCGAGCTATGGTAAGAGGGGCGAGATTGTCAAGGACGAATGTAAGGGTGGAATTATAGTGGCAGATAGATTGGTCAGGGCATGAAAAGGAGGAGAAAGATGAGAGGAGAGGTTTGAGGGAATTAGAAATCTGTTGTTGATCTAATGACGTAATGCTTCTGTGAAGTTTGGTGTGAGGGGCAGAAGGAGGGAGAGTTGTAGGGAGGGATGATATGTTGCAAGTAAGGAGATGGTGGTCAGAAAGAGGAAAGGGGGAGTTTGTGAAGTTTGAGAGGGTGCATCGATAGCTAAAGATCAGGTCAAGGGAGTGACCATCTTTGTGAGTGGGAGAATCAGTCCATTGTGACAAACCAAAAGAGGAAGTGAGTTGCAGAAGTTGTTTTGCAGAGGAGGCAGTGGGATTGTCAAGAGGGATGTTGAAGTCACCAAGAATGAGGGAAGGGGTGTCTGAGGAAAGGAAATAAGGTAGCCATGCAGCCAAGTGATCTAGAAATTGAGTTGAGGAGCCAGGAGGACGGTATATGACTGCGACACGTATAGAAAGTATGCACGTCCTATCATATTGAAACGTATTCTATGGCCTCTATTTATCAACCTGTCAACTTACCTGCATTCAACGGTACCAATACGCTCGTCTAAGATCGCCTTACATCGCTGCCGCGGACCTGAATACGCTCTCCAAAATTACCAAAAAAGCTGTCAAAAAGCTGCGCACCAAGTACATGGCGATGAGCAGCGGACTGTTGTTAACTAACAGTCATCGATCTCGCTGCTCTTCGGCTTTTTCACAGCTATATTGGTACCCTGTCACTAAACACCCACACTATACTATACTGTTTACCCCTATACCACCGCTCCCGGACCCAACCGCAACTAAATAAAGTTATTAACCCCTAAACCGCTGCTCCCGGAGCCCACCGCAACTCTATTAAATGTATTAACCCCTAAACCGCCACTTACGGACCCCGCCGCCACCTACATTATATTTATTAACCCCTAATCTGCCCCCCCCTACACTGCTGCCACGTACATTATATTTATTAACCCCTAATCTGCCCCCACACCGCCGCCACTATATTAAATTTATTAACCCCTAAACCTAAGTCTAACCCTAACACCCCCTAACTTAAATATAATTTAAATAAATCTAAATAAATATTCCTAGCATTAACTAAATTATTCCTATTTAAAACTAAATACTTACTTTTAAAATAAACCCTAAGATAGCTACAATATAACTAATAGTTACTTTGTAGCTAGCTTAGGGTTTATTTTAATTTTACAGGCAACTTTGTATTTATTTTAACTAAGTAGAATAGTTATTAAATAGTTATTAACTATTTAATAACTACCTAGTTAAAATAAATACAAAAGTACCTGTAAAATAAAATCTAACCTAAGTTACAATTACACCTAACACTACACTATAGTTAAATTAATTACCTACATTAACTACAATTAACTAAATTACAGAAAATAATAAAATAATTACAAGATTTTTAAACTAATTACACCTAATCTAATCCCCCTAACAAAATAAAAAAGCCCCACAAAATAAAAAAAGCCCTACACTAAATTACAAATAGCCGTTAAAATGGCTTTTTGTGGGGCATTGCCCCAAAGTAATCAGCTCTTTTACCTGAAAAAAAGTACAATACCCTCCCCCAACATTAAAACCCACCACCCACACAACCAACCCTACTCTAAAACCCACCCAATCCCCCCTTAAAAAAACACTAACCCCTTGAAGATCATCTTACCTTGAGAAGTCTTCACCCAACCGGGCCGAAGTCCTCAACGAAGCCGGGCGAAATGGTCCTCCAGACTGGCAGAAGTCTTCATCCAAGCAGGGCAGAAGAGGTCCTCCAGACGGGCTGAAGTCTTCATCCAGACGGCATCTTCTATCTTCATCCATCTGGCGTGGAGCGACTCCATCTTCAAGACATCTTCAAGACATCTTCAAGACATCCGACTGAAGGTTCCTTTAAGTGACGTCATCCAAGATGGCGTCCCTTCAATTCCGATTGGCTGATAGAATTCTATTAGCCAATCGGAATTAAGGTAGAAAAAATCCTATTGGCTGATGCAATCAGCCAATAGGATTGAACTGGTATTCTATTGGCTGATTGGAACAGCCAATAGAATGTGAGCTCAATCCTATTGGCTGATTGGATCAGCCAATAGGATTGAACTTCAATCCTATTGGCTGATTGCATCAAACAATAGGATTTTTCCTACCTTAATTCCAGTTGGCTGATAGAATTCTATCAGCCAATCGGAATTGAAGGGACACCATCTTGGATGACGTCACTTAAAAGAACATTCATTCGTCTGGTAGTCGTCGGCCAAAAAGGATGCTCTGCGTCGGATGTATTGAAGATGGAGCCGCTCCGCGCCGGATGGATGAAGATAGAAGATACCGTCTGGATGAAGAATTCTGCCCATCTGGAGGACCTCTTCTGCCCGGCTTGGATGAAGACTTCTGCCCGTCTGGAGGACCACTTCACCCGACTTCGTTGAGGAATTCGGCCCGGTTGGGTGAAGACTTCTCAAGGTAAGGTGATCTTCAAGGGGTTAGTGTTAGGTTTTTTAAGGGGGGATTGGGTGTTTTTTTTGAGTAGGGTTGGTTGTGTGGGTGGTGGGTTTTAATGTTGGGGGGATTGTAATTTTGTTTTACAGGTAAAAGAGCTGATTACTTTGGGGCAATGCCCCGCAAAAAGCCCCTTTAAGGCTATTTGTAATTTAGTGTAGGGTAGGGCTTTTTTTATTTTCGGGGGCTTTTTTACTTTGTTAGGGGGATTAGATTAGGTGTAATTAGTTTAAAAATCTTGTAATTATTTTATTATTTTCTGTAATTTAGTGGGGGGGGGGTTTGTACTTTAGATAATTTTATTTAATTCTATTTAATTGTAGTTAATGTAGGTAATTAATTTAATTATAGTGTAGTGTTAGGTGTAATTGTAACTTAGGTTAGGTTTTATTTTACAGGTACTTTTGTATTTATTTTAACTAGGTAGTTATTAAATAGTTAATAACTATTTAATAACTATTGTACCTAGTTAAAATAAATACAAATTTGCCTGTAAAATAAAAATAAACCCTAAGCTAGCTACAATGTAACTATTAGTTATATCGTAGCTAGCTTAGAGTTTATTTTATAGGTAAGTATTTAGTTTTAAATAGGAATAATTTATTTAGATTTATTTTAATTATGTTTAAGTTAGGGGGTGTTAGGGTTAGGGTTAGACTTAGGTTTAGGTGTTAATAAATATAATGTAGGTGGCAGTGGTGTAGGGGGGCAGATAAGGGGTTAATAAATATAACATAGGTGGCAGTTGGCTCTGGGAGCAGCGGCTTAGGGGTTAAACACTTTATTTAGTTGCGGCGGGGTCCGTAAGCGGCGGTTTAGGGGTTAATACGTTTATTAGAGTGGCGGTGAGCTCCGGGAGCAGCGATTTAGGGGTTAATAAGTATAATGTAGTTGGCGGTGGTGTAGGGGGTGCAGATTAGGGTTGTTTAGATTAGGGGATAACGAGCAGCAGCCAACATAAGCTTTCGCTGCTTTCAGACTCCCATTGATTCCTATGGCATCCACTGCCTCCAGGGCGGAGGATTGAAAACCAGGTACGCTGGGCAGGAAAAGTGCTGAGCGTACCTGCTAGTTATTTGATAACTAGCAAAAGTAGTCAAATTGTGTCGAACTTGCATTCGGAACATCTGGAGTGACGTAAGCATCGATCTGTGTCGGACTGAGTCCGGCGGATCGTATGTTGCGTCACTAAATTCTCTTTTTGCCGGTCTGTAGGGTTTGATAACTAAGGCGAATCAAGCACGTCACAAATACACTGCGGAATTCCAGCGTATTTGCAGTTGACAGCTTGATAAATAGAGGCCTATATGTGTTTGAGTCCAATGATAATCAAATGAGCTTTTAAAATCAGTCCTAGCAACTTTAATGTCTGAGTTGTGCTGTAAATTATTTATGCACATTTATGCTAATGAGTATGGCAGGTATTATTTTCCAAGAAAGGTGCCAATCCTACTTTAAGCATTTATGACAAGTCAAAAGTTATGATTTGCAAGGTATACTTGGGGGCAGGGAAAACTCCCCTGAGCATATTACTGCTCATTCGTCTAGAGCAATTGCCACACCTTGGGCCTTCAGGAATGAAGTTTCAATTGAACAATTCATAGAGTGGCTATTTGGTCTTCATTACATATTGTTTCTGTTGCCCGCTATACCTGTTCAGTAAAATGCCTGCCTTAAAGGGATATGAAACCCAAAAATGTTATTTTGTAATACAGAGAAAGCAGACCATTTTTAATAAGTTTTCAATTTACTTCTGTTATCAAATTCGCTGCATTCCCATGATATTCTGTGTTGAAGAGATACCTAGGTAGGCATTTGGAGCACTGCATGGCAGGAAATAGTGCAAATGGATAACATTCTTGCAAAACTGCTGCCAAATAGTGTTCAAGAAATGGGCCGGCTCCTAAGCATACAGCCCAACTTTTTATCAAAAGATACCAATAGAACAAAGAAAAAATGATAATAGAAGTAAATTAGAAAGCTGATAGAAATTGAATGCTTTATCTGAATCATGAAATTAAAAAATGTGTGTTTCATATCCCTTTAACTGTTATGCCAACCTATTTCATGGTGGTCTCTTGGACTATACTTCTTTGGTATATGATCCACATGTGAACTCTCACCATCTTATGATCATTTTGTTTTCTTTCATTATGGTGAGTCCACACACACAAAAACATAAAAAACACAAAAACATTTTCAGCATGTTAAAAACAGTTTTTTTTATTACAATGTCTTTTTAGCCTTTATATATAACAAGAGTGTTTGTTCCTTTAGTCATAGATCTTGTTGTGGTGCAGATTGTCACAAACTGTATAAGAAAAGAGAAAGCCTGCAAAACGTCTTGACTCTCAGGCTAAAGCATGACACAACCGCTGCATTCAAGTCACAAGCTTTATTTAAAAGGCAAAACACCTTAAACAAGTTATCATTGCCATTCACAAAATACCACAAGTTCAAAATAAATAAAAACATAAAAAATGCTAGCTGTCCAGCTCAGTGTTAACAGTTCCTCAATTATCTGCAATTGCGCAATACCCAGAATCACCTAAAAATAATTCTCAAAATCGGGCACTTAAGTGTATAAACACGTTCCGGAATTAAGAGTACAAACAGAGATCAAATCCCTCCCGAGCACTTAGTGCTGGATTACAAGTGGTGCGCTAAAATAAGAGGCAGGTTGCAATATCACAACCTCATTAACTCATAGTACAAGTTGAAAGCGAACTCATAGTACAAGTTGAAAGCAAACTGGTGCGCTAAAACGCAAACAAAATTTGCGCTCTTCAGGTTAGCAAGTGAAGACCTTGCGTAAAGTGTAAAGGGTAAAAAAAAAGTTACACCAGGCACAACATAAGTACATTAAAGGGACATTAAACACTTTGAGATGGTAATATAAAATGATAAATCATTTAAATAAAATATACCTCTGCAATATACTTTCATTATTTATTTTGTTTCCTTTTCCTGTAATTCCATTCTGAAATTGTGACCTTTTCAGTTTCTGTTAGAATAGGAAGTGCAGAACTGTTATATTCCACACAGCCAATGGCTGCACACTCTAGTGACTTATTTTTAACTGTCCCTAATTGGCCACAGCAGAGAAGGTAACGACATGGCAGCTCCCATTGTTTTATAGGCACTAAAACTTTAAACTTATTTTGTCAATATTTTAACACATAATTAAACCTTAAACAATGGGGATGAATTATCAAGCTCGTCGGAAACAACAGTTATGAAGCAGCGGTCTTAAGACGCCTGCTCCATAACTGGTCCACTGCCTCTGAGGCTGCAGTCTGCAATCCGCCCTGGTGAACTGCTTGTGCAATGTTAAATACTGACAGCATATGCTGTCGGCATTCAGTGATGTCTGTCGGACATGATACGCTACGGCGTATCATGTCGGACAGATATTGATAAATTGGCCCCTATAAATCTACATGTTATTCTCAGACTGATCTCTTCTTTGAATGCATTATTCTATCTAGCACTTATTTAGTGTTTAACATCTCTTTAAATAAAGTGTTAGGGGCCAATTTATCAATGTCTGTCTGACATGATACGCTATAGCGTATCATGTCCGACAGACATCACTGAATGCCGACAGCATACGCTGTTGGCATTTAACATTGCACAAGCAGTTCACCAGATCTTGTGAACTGCTGGTGTAATTCTGCCCCCTGCAGATTCGTGGCCACTAGCAGGGGGTGTCAATCAACATGATCGTATTCCACAGGTTATGGAGCAGGCTAGCCGGGAACACGGGGCATCAAGCTCTGTACGGAGCTTAATAAATTGACCCCTTTGTCGCCACTGGAGGAAAGTGAATAACGAAGATGTTCATATGATTCTTCAAGAGAGGGACTGAGTTGAAATCCATTTCCCCTCAGAGTACAGTGCTTGTCAAAGGGATGTTTATGGAGTTTGGGTAGTTTCTCATTTTTCACCTCATAGGAAATTAGTCAAAAGCCTTTCACAGGTGTTGCAGGCACCTGTCCTTTGCCTCCTTCTGCTGGGACTTCAGTATACTCCTATTCCATATCCTCTGCTGATATGTTTCCATGTGTTTGCCCTCTGGTCTGTACGGAATGGGATAGTGCACATAAGTCCTTGGGTTTGTGCACATAGGCTTTCACAAGATTTTTCTTTATTTCCTGTTGGGTTAGCATGCTATCCAGTCAACGGATGTGAAGTTGGTTTGTACTCTTCTGCATTTTTATTTCGCATTAGTGTGCCTGGCCTAGTAAGTTTTTGTGTAGAGCTGCTACAAAAGTTTTTACTTTCCTCAAGGCTAATGGAGCCTTCTGAATTTGTCCCTAAAATTTCACAAAAAGTTTGGCCCTCTGGACTCTTTCCTATCAGTGCTAAGTATGTTTATTGTAAAAAGGCTGAGGTATATTCTCCAGCATATTTATGTATAACATGCCTTTATGTTTTAATGCATTCAGACCATTCTAATGCAGCAACTTGCTTTTATGGGTTTTACTGCCCTTTCCGTTTGTTCTTTACAGGGAAGTGCAACTGACTGACTGAGGTGTAAAGGTTTTCATCCATTCAACAGTTTCTGAAATGGCAGTTATGCTGCTTTCAAGTAAGCATAAAAGGTCAGTTCTAAATTAGCCTTTAAACCACCTGAAACTGATGCTACTGTTTCTGATGTGTCTTCAGAAGGAGAGTTTTTTTATGATGATCAGAAAACCAGAAACTTCCTCTGTTTTGTTTAAAGTTGAACATATTTGTTCTCTTTTAAAGGAACTTTAGCGGTTAAGGATCCTAAGGGGGCTGAGGATAAAACTACTCTTCTACTATTCTATTTTTAAGCCTTTGGTTAAAACCCCTAAAGTTTTTTCTGTCACTGATGCTGTTTCTTAGATAGTTTCTAGGGAATGGTCTAAGCCAGGTAATCCCTTTAATTCTTCTGCAAGGTTTAAGAAATTGTATCCACTACCTGCTTCTAATATTGATATTTGAGAGACTATCTCTAAGGTAGATGGGGCTATTTCTACACTGGCAAAGCATTCTACTATTCATCTGGAACATTGTACCTCTTTTAAGGCCCTTTAGATAGGACATTATAATCCTTTCATAGAAAGGCCTTTTTGCAAGCAGGTTACTTAATTAGGCCAGCTATTTCTATTGCTGATATTGCTACTGCTTCTTCCATTTGGTTAAATAATCTCTCTGAGCAGTTTTCTTATGATTCTGCTAGTGAAGATTTTTTTGAACCTTTTAGGATTGCTGAAACGTGCTAATTCATTTATTTGTGATGCTGTATTTGACATAATTAAGATTAATGCCAAAATGTATGTCCTTGGCAGTTCTTTCCAGAAGAGCTTTGTCATTGAAATCTTGGTATGCTGATATGGTTTCTAAATCTAGACTTTTATCTCTTTCTTTTCAAGAAAAGAAGTTGTTTGGCTCGGATTTAGATTCTATTATGGGGCGAATCCTAAAGAAGAGAAGTCCTAAAGTTAGAACGCATCTGTTTTTGCTCTTGCGCAAGCAATTTACTTTCAACTTGTAATACGTGTGCTAACCCACCCACCTTAAGCGCCGGATTACGAGTGAATCGCAAATTAAGGCTCCCGCTTGAGTGTTAATTGCGCTGGAAGTAAGATTCTTGCGCTCGTTGAGTTGCGCTCGTATTATGAGTTGAAAGTAAACTGTTTTCACTTTAGCGGTAACCTGACTAGGGCAAAAATCTGGTTAGAATATTGCATGCGCGTTTTCACCCATAGAGGTCAATAGAGAAAAAAAGTGGGGGGAAAACCCACTCGCGTGCAAACATGATCGCATATTCTCATTTGCATTAATTCAACATGAAAATATGAATATTTCATATTCCAATGTTCTTTACATAGCAGAATATGTTCTATTTATTCCTAAATACATATTTCTACATATATATATCTGATAGTATTTTAATACAATATATATCTATAAGTACACACACATATATATATATATATATATATATATATATATATATATATATATATATTGGTATAAATCTATATACAGATATATATATGAATATCTATTTATAAATACCTAGAACATATTCTGCGATGTGCAGAACATTGGAATGTAAAATATGCACAGTAAATACATATTTAAAACCTTTATTAAATATGAATATTGCATACATATGCTATTACATGTTTTCATCTAATTAACGGAAAAGAGCCCCAATACACTTATAAATATCTAAATATGAATACATATGTGTGTATATATGTCTGATGGATCAACTTTTTGTGTTTATATGTGTATATATGTCAGAGGGATCAATTCTGTTACAGCAAATTTATTGCAATACATAGATAAATATTTACAAAAGTACGTGAAGACACACCCCTCTTTTCTCAGAGACTCTACACAGGTCCTGCAGATTCTAAATAACATACAGGTAGAAGGTGACATCACACTCGCCACCTGTGATGTCACCTCATTATATACTAATATTGAACACACCCTAGGACTTGAGGCTATCTCCAAATATCTAAGACAAGATAAAGATATAAGTACTGAACAGAAAGATTTTAATTCTAGACAGTATCAGATTCATACTAAATAATTATACTTTTGCATTCAATGGCAAAATGTATGTCCAAACCAAGGGGACTGCTATGGGCACCAGATTTGCACCAAGCTACGCCAACCTATTTATGGGGAATTGGGAGGAAGATATCCTGAGGTCATGTAGCTTGGTGCAAGATTTGGTGACCTATAGGAGGTATATCCTCATTATTTGGAAAGGTAGCGAAGATAACTTGCTTGAAGAACATAAATCAGAACAATAAAGGACTAAAATTCACTTATGAAACTAGTAAAGCTAGAATATCATTTCTAGACATAGAAGTTGAATCGAATAATTTTAACACCAAAACCTTTTTCAAAAAAGTAGACTCCAACAACTTCATCTATGAAGATAGCTGTCATCTGACTAGATGGAAGGACAACATACCAAAAGCGCAATTTCTCAGAGTAAGAAAAAACTGCTCAACATTGATCACATATGAAGAACAAGCAAAAATTTTGAGCAAAAAGTTTGCAGGTAGGGGATATAGTGAAGTGTCCATTATGAAAGACATTGAACATGTCAGACAAGTGGAAAGGGAAAGTCTACTACAATATAAAGAGAAACTGCCCAAAGATAATATACCAGATTCAGAAGAAAGGGATCTAATAGTACCGTTCATCACCAATTATAATGGGGAATATAAAAGAGTAGAGAAGCTAATAAAAAAACATTGGCACTTAGTAAGAGAAGACCCCATTATAGGTGACAAACTATCTATAAAACTCAAATTTATGTATAGATGCTCTGAGAACTTGAAAATGATCCTAGCCCCCAGCGAATTTAAAAACAAAAACACATACAGTATATGATACAAAAAGATCTACATGGTAATGAAGTAAACATTTTTTCCCATGTCACTGCTGCAGATCCTGCCATTATAGTTCAAAAACAAAAGAATTTTCATCTAGTAATAGTGGAGAAAAATTTGTAATTAAGGACACTATTAGATGCACCGATAAAGGGGTCATCTATCTTATCCAATGCAGCTGTAAAAATCAGTACTTAGGAGAAATAACAAAGACCCTTAGAGAGAGAATAAGGGAACATCTCTGGCTCATAGAAAAGGGAAACAAAGACACTCACTTATACCGACATTTTAAGTATGTGCACAATAATAGATTAAAAGACCTCATGTTTTGGGGTATAGTCGAATTAAAAGCCCACTGGAGGGGAGGAAATTTTGAAAAATAAACTTCTCAAAAAAGAGGCAGAGCTTATCTATAAAATGAAAATCTTACATCCACTAGGTCTTAATTCAGAATTAGATGTCACCCCCTTCATGTATGACTAAATTCCTTATTTTTTTTTTAATTAAAACATTTTTTAATTAATACATTTTTTTAATGTAAACACATGAAATGGTGTACCAACCCCAACACCATTCTTTATCCATTTTTATTTCAACACCTACTAGTACCTCTAGAAAATACGTGGATTACATACATCCACCTATTTCCAGAGGGAATGTTGAGAACTGTATAAGAACCAAGAAGAGGCTTTAGGCTGTTCTCTATATCTTTCCTATGCTAAATATGCATGTTAAGAAACCTGTAACCTTATAGCAATGATTGTTTAACATTATTATCTATGTCTTTTTATATCAAGTATTTGTAGAACCCTGGTTCATAATGTATAACAACTAAGAACTACTGCCTGATAACTGAGAATCAGAGAAATAGGTGGATTTTACCTTAAATATCTTGATAATGACAGATCTTTCAGGATCACACCCACCATCTAATTATCCAATAGGATTCCAGGCAACCTCCTTAAATAAGTGCAATCCTAAAGTGAAACTCATTCTTGAAAAAGCCCCCAGTGTGGGGTGAAACGCGTTGAACTGAGTTACATCTACCACAGGTTGCATATTTTACTGTGCATCCACAAGACACGTATCCTTTGGCTCATTTTGAGAAAACCGGACACCCCTCTGATTTGCAGTCAGAGTGCATGTGAATAAAGGATACCAAGAGAAAAATCCACTTTGAAAGTAACACACTGTGTTACCAGGATCGCTATCTACGATCCGTTACGGAGCAAGTTACTACAGGTGATGTCAGAGCCATACGTCACACCCGGAAGTCAAGTGGAGCACCTGGAAGTGGAGCTGAGCTCCTTCCACACTAAACACCACGCCAACAAGTGAGGAGTAATATATCGTCTGGGACCAAAGCCACGCTTCTACCAGCTACCATAACAAGAGCGGATTTCAGCTTACCACTGCACACTAACAGACGATACTTTAAGGACAACCATCCTACCTCCAGCGCTGCATATTGCCCCTTCTTCTGAGAGCCATTCCTTTCTTGTGCATAGTATTCATTCTGCAAAAACCCTCTCTCTAGACATAGAGAGAGTGGTCTTTTTAAGGTACAGCACCACCGTTATTATTTAGATGAACTTTGAAGTATTTTACCCCCATTCTAATTGTTATATGTTTTTAGACTACACCCCTGGACGTCCAGAGTCTATTAGTTTTATGTGTATGTATAGCACATCAATATTTTATTTTATTTATGTAATAAATAGTACTTTTCACTTATGAAATTTAAAGTAATTTGTATTTCATTTTATTTCATCTATTTAGCTATTCAGCTACTCACCAGCGGAGTATATCAGTACTGTATACTTATTTTAATTACCCGATTGCTTCATCTACAGTAAGATTTACATCAGTGAGATATTACATATTTTTTCAGTGATAACCTGACTCATATATAGATTTAAACTAACTATATATATTTTTACAACAAGAATATTTTGTCTTACTAATTGGCTATCGCCCTGCTGTTCTAACGCTAGTGCATTATGTATTGCGACACGTAGCAATTATACTGTATGCTTTAATATTATCGTAATCTGCTTTCTTTCGAGCTAGTCTTTAATCTGTAAATATTGTAAAAGTTTTTAGGATTTGCTTAAATTATTTAACAATTTGATCTGATCACGTTGTAGTGTTTGAACACACCGGTAAATATCCACAATTACCACTACCTAGAGCTGTGAGTTTATTTAACTCTAAACAGCCATTTCCACATAGTCTGGTTTCATTCTATCATTCTAGACATTGTCCTTTTTATAGACTTCCCCTTAGCTTATTAGCGCCAGTACATTCTCTCTCTTTTTGTCCACGGCCTTTTTTCCCCTAACACCTGAGATCTCATATCTTTGAGCCATTATAACTTTTGTGTGCAATATTTTTTTTAAATATTTTTTATTAGATAGTGTTTTTATGAGTGTAACTATACTATTTTTGATGTGTTTTGTTGAAATTTTTAGTTTCGCAAACCAGTTAACCAGAGCTCTGAAGTCGCAGTAATGATTCTAGTGTAAATCGGGATTGCGCTTACGCAATCGCGTTTACTTTTAACTCATAATACGAGCGGTGAGCCCGATGACTGCAAACCTTCACGATATACCCCATATCGCTTGGGCACAAATGTTTGTGATCTACTCGTAATCTAGCCCTAAATGTTTACTTTGAGCAGTGTTTGTGCGGGAGCAAAACTTTTTTTAACACACTACTTGTAATCTGGCCCTTAGTATATAATATACTCTCCAGGGGTAGTAAATGGGTATCCTGTACTTCAGTGTAAAAGTATAGCACATTGAATGAGACAGTAATCAAAAGGCAGACATCCAACTTACAAGTTCAGCAGGCAAACAGCTCCACGCCAACTATGTAGTGGAGCTTTGTTGTATAATTCTGACTCGGGTAGTTCCACTCGGGTAGTCATCCCAAATGATCATAAAGAATACTGCATGTGCCAGCAGGCTGTATTCCATGTGCAATAGCATTTACATTCCACAACCAAGCTTCAGAGTTGAGGTACTCAAGGACAATGGGGATATAGTGAGAGAAGATCAGAATCAATTAGAACAAAAAAGTAGTGACCCAAGCTGATCAGACTTGATTCCTTACAGGAAAAGCTGGACGACCTGGAGAACAGGAGCAGGAGAAAAAAAAACTGAGAATCAGAGGGATACCAGAATCTGTACTACCCAGAGACCTGAGAGAGTACCTGCAAGCTTTGTTCACACATATGAAAGACTCATCTTGGGTCAGGGTACACAGAGCTATCATCAAGACCAGGAAATGCTTATGGCCCAGTCTCGGAAGACCCAACCTCCACGTTTCAAAGGAAATGTTCTGCAATTTTATAAAGATCTCTCTGCACGAACACTTCAGCGCAGAGTGATTTTGCTAAATTTAAAGTATAACAAGTTGTAGTTCCCAGATTTTAGTTTTGTACATTGTACCTCAAGGGCAGAGTTTTCATCTTCAGGAGCTGCCTACCTAGCTAGAATACAAAATATTCGACAGCTAAGTGTTTTAAAATATACAGTATATGTATGTTTGTGTGCACATAAATATTTACACATATAAACACATAAATACGCATGCACACACATGTATACATACACACATAAAAATACATTTATTTTTTTAAATTTTCTTTATTAGGAATCACATGAAAACAAAGAACAAAACCAATAATGTAGTCGCAAAAATAAACATATTTCTGTAAATTAGATAGTTAAAATTGGAGACATTAAAGGCTTAAAAGTCCAAATGGTGTTTATCCATTTGAAGTCTCTGATATTGAAGTCAGAAGTTGTAAAGTTAATCCAAGTGTCTTCTAAAACAACTTATTAACAAACGGCTAGATTACGAGTTTTGCGTTATGCGCGGTGCGGTACTAACTTGCAAGTTATTGTCACCGCTCACTTCCCTACAGCGCTGGTATTACAGGTTTATAAAAACCCGGCGTTAGCAGGCAATACCAGCTCTGCTGAAAGCTGCAGTAAGCTGGTTTTACGTACTCGTGCACGATTTTCGCATAGACATCAATGGGTAGAGCCTGCTGAAAAAAAGCCTAACACCTGCAAAAAAGCAGCATAAAGCTCCGTAACGCAGCCCCATTGATTCCTATGGGAAACAAAATTTATGTTTACACCTAACACCCTAACATGAACCCCGAGTCTAAACACCCCTGATCTTACACTTATTAACCCCTAATCTTCCGCCCCCGACATCGCCGACACCTACATTATACTGATTAACCCCTAATCTGCTGCCCCCAACATCGCCGACATCTACATAATGTTATTAACCCCTAATCTCGTGCCCCCAATGTCGCCACAACCTACCTACACTTATTAACCCCTAATCTGCCGCCCCCAATATACTAAATTTATTAACCCCTAAACCTAACCCTAAGTCTAACCCTAACCCTAACACCCACTAACTTTAATGTAATTAAAATAAATCTAAATAAAACCTACTATTAATAACTAAATAATTCCTATTTAAAACTAAATACTTACCTATAAAATAAACCCTATTGCCTAGATTCCGAGTTTTGCATTATAAGGGGTGCTGTGCTAACGTGCAGTTTTTTCTCACCGCTCACTTTCCTACAGCGCTGGTATTACGGGTTTTTACAAACCCGGCGTTAACAGGCAAGAAGTGAGCGTAGAGCAAAATTGTGCTCCACACTGCACTCCAATACCAGTGCTGCTTAAGTGAGCGGTGAGCTGGTTGTATGGGCTCATGCACGATTTCCCCATAGATATCAATGGGTAGAGACGACTGCGAAAAAGTCTAACACCTGCCAAAAAGCAGCGTAAAGCTCCGTAACGCAGCCCCATGGATTCCTATGGGGAAAATAAATTTATGTTTACACCTTATTAACCCCTAATCTGCCGCCCCCGACATCCCCGACACCTACATTATACTTATTAAACCCTAATCTGCCGCTCCGAACATCGCCGCCACCTACATTAAACTTATGAACCCCTAATCTGCTGTCCCCAACATCGCAGACACCTACATTATATTTATTAACCCCTAATCTCCCTCCCCCAATGTCGCCGCAACTTACTAAATTTATTAACCCCTAATCTGCCGCCCCCAATGTCGCCGCCACTATATAATATTTATTAACCACTAAATCTAAGTCTAACGCTAACCCTAACACCCCCTAACTTAAATATAATTTAAATAAATCTAAATAAAAAATCCTATCATTAACTAAATAATTCCTATTTAAAACTAAATACTTACCTATAAAATAAACCCTAAGCTAGCTACAATATAACTAATAGTTACATTGTAGATAGCGTAAGTTTTTATTTATTTTACAGGCAAGTTTGTATTTATTTTAGCTAGGTAGAATAGTTACTAAATAGTTATTAACTATTTACTAACTACTAGCTAAAATAAATACAAATTTACTTGTAAAATAAAACCTAACCTAAATGACACTAACACCTAGCACTATACTACAATTAAATAAATTCCCTACATTAAAAACAATTAAATAAATTAAATAAAATTAGCTAAATTACAAAAACAAACAAACACTAAATTACAGAAAATAAAAAACAAGTTACAAGATCTTTAAACTAATTACACGTAATCTAATAGCCCTATCAAAAATAAAAAAGCCCCCCCCCCCCAAATAAAGAAACCCCCTAGCCTAAACTAAACTACCAATCTACCAATAGCCCTTAAAAGGGCCTTTTGCGGGGCATTGCCCCAAAGAAATCAGCACTTTTACCTGTAAAAAAAAATACAAACAACCCCCCCAACAGTTAAACCCACCACCCACACAACCAACCCCCCAAATAAAAGCCTAACTAAAAAAACCTAAGCTCCCCATTGCCCTGAAAAGGGCATTTGGATGGGCATTGCCCTTAAAAGGGCATTTAGCTCTATTGCTGCCCAAAGCCCTAACCTAAAAAATAAACCCACCCAATACACCCTTAAAAAATCCTAACACTAACCCCCGAAGATTCACTTACCGGGAGAAGTCTTCATCCAAGCGGTAAGATGTCCTCAACAAAGCTGGCAGAAGTGGTCCTCCAGACGGGCAGAAGTCTTCAACCAAACGGCATCTTCTATCTTCATCCTTCCGATGTGGAGCGGCTCCATCTTCAAGACATCCGGCGCGGAGCATCCTCTTCCAACAGAGGCTTCTTTGGAATGAATGTACCTTTAAGTGACGTCATCCAAGATGGCGTCCCTTAGATTCCGATTGGCTGATAGAATTCTATCAGCCAATCAGAATTAAGGTAGAAAAAATCCTATTGGCTGATGCAATCAGCCAATAGGATTGAGCTAGCATTCTATTGTTACCAAAGTATTTAAAGACTAGCCACCAGGCTTTTTAAAATGTCTTTGTATAAGAAGCTATCCCTGATTTCTGGGGGCAATTCCTGAAATGGGATGTAAGGTAGGTAAGCAAGCACAAGTGGTGATACTACAGATTCCTCCAAGAGGGGGGGCTGTAAAATGTGTTGTGTTGCCAGTCTATTACTAGACTAATCAATGCTGGCCAATTATATAGCCTGAGGTTTGGAAGCAACAAGCCTGCGTGAATATATGATTGATGGAGTTTGTTGGTAGCTATATGTGTTATTTTACCACTCCATATAAAGGTCCGAATTGCTTTATTGATATTTGCTAAGTCCGATTTAGATAGGAATAGGGCTAGCATCAAAAGTGGATAGAGGATCTTGGGTAATATTGACATTTTTATAAGATTAATATGGCCAGAGAGACTCAGAGGGAGTTTTGCCCATGCCTTAAGTTGAGTCTGTAGTTGATTGCATTGTTTTGCGACATTAAGTTTGTATAGTTTATATGGGTTTACGGTGAAGATGGATGCCTAGGTAGGTTAGGGTATGTGGTTGCACAGTAAAAGGGAAGGTGGTTTTAACATGATTATGATTTGTCAGCCATAGCATCTTGGATTTGGACATGTTGATTTTATACCCTGAGAAATCTCCAAAGACAGTAATTTGATTTTTTGAACATACAGGGAGGGATTTGTGACAAAGAGAAGCATGTTTTCCCCATATAGGGCCATATGCAATTGGATATTATTAATATGTATTCCCGGATAGACCTGTTTCAATTTAAGGGCCAGAGGCTCAAGGGCCAAATCAAATAAGAGGGGTGAGAGCAGGCATCCTTGGCATGTGCCTCTTTGGAGCTGGAAGTTTGGGGAAATGACACCATTCACCAGGACATTTGCTGTGGTTGTGAAATACATTTTACAGATAAAGTCGAGGAAGGGGCCCTCAAAGTGAAATCTTTGGAGAGTGTGAAATAAGTGAGGCCACTCAACTCTTTTGAAGGCCTTCTCTGCATCTAGAGACAGCAGGAAGGCCTCCTGATCCACACCAGGGTGTTCCTCTTTATGCTACATCCAGTAGTGATTGATAATGTGTAGGACTTTTAGCAGGTTGAGTATTTTGTAGTTGGTATTTAGAAGGGATATGGGGCGATATGATTCTGGGAGGGTGTGGTCTTTGCCTGGCTTAGGTATTAGGGTGATATGTGCCACCACAAAGGAGTTGGATGGGGCTCCGTCTTTGAGTAATAGGGTATTGAATATGTTAGAAAGGGTAGGAGAGATTTGAGGGGATAGGAGTCTATAAAACCCAGGTGGGAGTCCATCAGGACCAAGGGTTTTACCCAAAGATAGAGATTTGATGGTAGATTTAATTTCTTCTTTGGTTATTGGGGAATTAAAGGTATCAATATTGGCAGATATTAGCTGAGGAAGTGTGAGGGAATGCCAAAAGTTATTGTGAGAGTCAGATGAGCTTGGTTGTGGCTTAGTATAAAGGTGTGAGAAATAGTCCCACAAACAATGTGCCAGCTCCTCAGGAGTTCTAAAGGTCTTCCCTCCCTAGTGGAGTACCACTATGGGGGATATTTATCAAGCCATCAACCTGAAATACGCTGGAATTCCGCAGCGTAATTGTGGCGAGCTTGATCCGACCTAGTTATCAAAGCCTACAGACCAGCAAAAGTTGAAATCTGTGACGTAACATACAATCTGCCGGTCTCAATCCAAAACAGATCAATGCTTACGTCATTACAGATATTCCGAATACACATTTGGCACTATTTGACACTTTTTAAAAGTTATCAAATAGTTAACCGGTACGCTTGTGGCTATTCCGGCCCAGCATACCTGGTTTTTAATCCGCTACCCTGGAGGCCGTGGATGCCATAGGAATCAATGGGAGTCTGAAAGCAGCGAAAGCTTAAGTTCGATGCTGCCAGATATCCCATTGATTGCTATGGTAGAAAACCAGTTACGTTTACACCTAACACCCTAACATAAGCCCTGAGTCTAAACACCCCTAATCTGCCGCCCGCTACATAATGTTATTAACCCCTATTCCGCCGCTCCCGGACCCGCCGCCACTAAATAAAGTTATTAACCCCTATTCCACTGCTCTTGGACCCCACCGCAACTAAATAAATGTATTAACCCCTAAACCCCTGGCCTCCCACATCACTATCACTTACAAAACCTATTAACCCCTAAACCGCCAGCCCCCCACATCGCCATAAACTAAATTAAGCTTAACCTAACAACCCACTAACTTTACATTAAAATTACAACATCCCTATCTTATAATAAATTTAAACGTGCCTGTAGAATTAAATTAAACTATATTAAACTATTAATTAACCTACCCTAACTATTATACTAAAATTTACATTAAACTGTATTAAACTATTAATTAACCTACCCTAACTATTATACTAAAATTACATTCAACTATATTAAACTATTAATGAACCTACCCTAACTATTATACTAAAATTAAATTAAACTACCAATTAAATTAACTATATTACATATTTAAAAACCTAACATTTAAATCTACAATTAAAAATTACTAAATTACAAAAAAAAATAAACGCTGAGTTTAAAAAAGAATTACACCTAATCTAATAGCCCCCCCAAAATAAAAAAAAACCCCTAGCCTACAATAAACTACCAATTGCCCTTAAAAGGGCATTTAGCTCTTTTACTGCCCAGACCCTACTCTAAAAATAAAACCCACCCAAAAAACCCTTAAATAAACCTAACACTAACCCCAAACAATCCACCTCAGTTTTTAAAGTTTCGCTTGAAGGATCCATCCAGCCGGCGACATCTTCACCCATGCGCCCTCTTCTATCTTCATCCATCCGGCGAGGAGTGGGTGCATCCTGAAGACATCCGGCACGGAGCGGGTCCATCCTGAAGACATCTGATGAGGAGCTCCTCTTCAATACGGTCTCCGCCGTAAACTGGATCTTGAATGCAAGTGACGTCATACAAGATGGAACCCTTGCATTCCTATTGGCTGAAAGGTTCCAATCAGCCAATAGGATTAGACCTGCTAAAATCCTATTGGCTGTTCCAATTAGCCAATAGGATTTGAGCAGCTCTCATCCTATTGGCTGTTCAGGATGTCTTCATGATGGACCCGCTCCTCACGGGATGGATGAAGATAGAAGAGGCCGCATGGATGAAGACTTCGCCGGCTGGATGAAGATGGAAGAGGCCGCCAGGATGAAGACTTCTTGCTGGCTGGATGGATTTTTCAAGTGGAACTTCAAAAACTGTAAGTGGATCGTTGGCGGTTAGTGTTAGGTTTATTTAAGGGTTTAGTACAGTCTAGGGCAATGGGGAGCTTAGGTTTTTTAGATAGGGTTTTTATTTGGGGGGTTGGTTGTGTGGGTGGTGGGTTTTACTGTTGGGGGGGTGTTTGTATTTTTTTTTTTTACAGGTAAAAGAGCTGGGGCAATGCCCCGCAAAAGGCCCTTTTAAGGGCCATTGGTAGTTTATTGTAGGCTAGGGTTTTTTTTATTTTGGGGGGCTTTTTTATTTTGATAGGGCTATTAGATTAGGTGTAATTCTTTTTTAGTTTTGATACTGTGGTTTTTTATTTTTTGTAATTTAGCGTGTATTTTTTTGTAATTTAGTAATTTTTAATTGTAGATTTAAATAATTTGAGTAGGGTTAGGTTTTTAAATATTTAATATAGTTAATTTAATTGGTAGTTTAATGTAATTTTAGTATAATAGTTAGGGTAGGTTAATTAATAGTTTAATATAGTTTAATGTAATTTTAGTATAATAGTTAGGGTAGGTTAATTAATAGTTTAATATAGATTAATTTAATTTTAGTATAATAGTTAGGGTAGGTTAATCAATAGTTTAATATAGTTTAATTTAATTCTACAGGTAAGTTTAAATTTATTATAAGATAGGGATGTTGTAATTTTAATGTAAAGTTAGCAGGTTGTTAGGTTAAGGGGTTAATAGCTTAATTTAGTTTATGGCGATGTGGGGGGCTGGCGTTTTAGGGGTTAATAGGTTTAGTAAGTAGTAGTGATTTGGGAGGGCAGGGGTTTAGGGGTTAATACATTTATTTAGTTGCGGTGGGGTCCGGGAGCGACGGGATAGGGGTTAATACTTTTATTTAGTTGCAGTGGGGTCCGGGAGTGGCGGGATAGGGGTTAATAACTTTATTAAAGTTGCGGCGGGGTCCGGGAGCAGCGGGAAAGGGGTTAAACATTTTAGTATAGTGGCAGTGTTTAGTGACAGGGTATAAATAAAGTTGGTAAGAAGCCAAATAGCAGATCGATGACAGTCCGCTGCTCATCGCCCCATACTTTTTAATACATATGGAGATCGTATTCAGGTTCGCGGCTGCGATGTTAGGCGAGCGTATTGGTGCGGTCGAAAACAAGAAAGTTGACGGCTTGATAGATAGGCCTCTATGTCTTTTTTAGTTGATCAGGTTTTCACCAGTGTAGCTAGAAGCCTACGAAATTTACCGCCAAAGTGGTAGAATTTACTTGATGATTTTAATATTCCGGAAGCATCTTGTTGTCTGGTAAATGCATCAATCAAGCTCAGCTTTAGCCATAATATAATCATCATATAAAGGGCGAGTTTTTATTGTACAATATTATAGGTAGGTTTGACATAATTTAGTTTGTAAGGTGTTTTATCTATATTGGGTTCTACGTTTGAGGTCTGTTAAGTATGAGATTATATGACCTGAAATGACTGCTTTGGCAGCTTCCCAAAATAATTGTGGAGTAGATAAGTGGGCCTAGTTGTCAGTGTAGTAATCATTCCATGCATGTACGAGGGATTTATGGAAGGCATCAGAGGTGATGAGATGGGAAACGTAAGAACTGCCTTTTAGAACGCCTAGGGAGCAGTCCAGAGACAATTCTACCTGGGCATGGTCAGAGATTACTATGTTGTGTATCTTATCGGTCCTAACCTGAGATGTCAAGGAGTCAGAGATCAAAAAGAAGTCTATCCGGGACATGGAGGAGTTAGCCTTGGAGAGACATGTGAAATCCCTACCCTCAGGGTGTCGTCGACGCCAAATGTCACACACTGCCAGAGTGTCAACAAGAAAGTTAAAGACCTTATTTTCGAATATCCCTTTGTAATTGCGTAACCTGGTAGTTCTCACATCATCCCGTGGCCATGATCTGTCTATCAAGGGGTTCCCAGAAGGGTATGCTTTTATTGTTGGGGGCGTATATATTGCATAATGTGTAGGCGATGGAGTCAATGGAAACTTGTAAGATGAGAAATCTACCGTCTGGGCCCGTAATAGTGTTATGGATTTCTATTTGTAAGCGCTTACCAAACAAGATAGCCAATCCTCTACTGGAGCTATTGTAAGAAATATATGCCACTTTCCCAACCCAGTCACCCATGGGAAATTGTCACCCATGGGAAATCTTTTCAAAGGCTCTCTGTAATTATTGCAGGGATTCATTCCTTGCCTCCCTTATCAGATCGACGTTATACTCCTATACCATTACCTCTGATGATATTTTTCAGTACTGGTTTGGCTGTCTGCTATATGTGGATGGGTGCTTCTGGTAAGTATGTATCATTTTTTAAGACACTCTCAGCTATGTTTGGCTCTTTATATTGTAAAGTTTTAAATATATGCGTTTGCTTATATTTGCCATGAGTCAGGTCTATGTATATTTCCCTTTTTTTGCAGACTATCAGTTTCAGTATGGAAATTATGTTTGGGAATATTATTTTAATCTTTTCTTACTTGGGGTTCCAGTTTTTTCAATTTATCTTGTTTTCCAAAAATGTTTGCGGCAAACTAGGCTCACAAGGACGCAAAATGTTGTTTTTTATGGCGTCATTCTTGGCGTGAAAACTCTATGGTGACGCAAGTCTCGTCATTTCCTGCATCTTTGTTGACGTTAGTTCTTTTGGCGTGAAGTTGCGCTTGTTATGGTGCGAGTTGCGTAATTTCCTGGTGTTAGCTTTGGCGCTAAAAATGTTTTCACTTCCTTTTGCGTCATGCGTCATACTTGGCGCCAAAATTATTTTGTATATAACCCCAATTCCTTTAATGCTTCTGGTTCTCTTTATATTTTAAGAGTTATGATGCTTATTTTTCTGCATCTTACTTTAGCTTAAGCATTTTTTCCCATTCCTGAAACTGCTATATGAGGAAATTGGATATTTTGTTTAAATGTTGTTTTTTTCTTTTAACATTTTGTAAGATGTCTCAGTCTGAGCCTGCCTCTGATGTTGCTGTAGAAATCATGCTGCCTGAACGCAGTTCTACCAAAGCTAAGTGTGTCTGTTGTAAATTAGCTGATGTTATTTAATTCAGCTCAATTATGTGGCATTTGTCATGACAAGCTGTTGAATGCTGATAATGTTTCTATTAGTACAAATACATTGTCTATTGTTTCTTCAACATCTAATGTACCTGATATTCCTGCAGATGTAAAGAATTATATTGCTGCAGCTATAGAAAAGGCTATGGGGCCGAATTATCAAAGGTCTTGCGGACCTGATCCAACAGTGCGGATCAGGTCCGCAAGACCTTGCTGAATGCGGAGACCAATACGCTCTCTGTATTCAGCATTGCACCCCCAATAGGCCGCCAACAGGGAGGTGTCAATCAACCCGATCGTATTCGATCGGGTTGAATTGCGGCAATTCCTGTCCGCCTCATCAGAGCAGGCGGACAGGGTTATGGAGCAGCGGTCTTTAGACCGCTGCTTCATAACTGCTGTTTCTGGTGAGTCTGAAGACTCGCCAGAAGCACGGCCCTTCAAGCTCCACTCGGAGCTTGATAAATGGGCCTCTATGTCTGCTATTCCGCCTTCAAATAAACGTAAAAGGTCTTTTAAAACTTCTCATAATTCTGATGAAATTTGTATTGACCGACAACATACTGAAATATCCTCTGCTGATGAGGATCTCTCTGGTGCAGAGGATCTTGAATCAGATTCTGAAATTGACAAATCTTCCTATCTGTTTAAGATTGATTATATTCATTCTTTGTTGAAGGAAGTGTTGGTTACTTTGGGTATTGAAGAGTCTAGTCCTCTTGATAACAAAGCCAGTAAACGTTTAAATTCTGTTTTTAAACATCCTAAGGTTGCTCTTGAGGTTTTTCCTATTCCAAATGCTGTTTCTAATATTATTACTAAGGAATGGTCTAAGCCTGGTTCTTCTCTTAATCCTTCTTTTAGGTTTAAGAAGTTGTATCCTTTACCTGTGGCTAATTTAGAGTTTTGGGAAAAAGTCCCTAAAGTTGATGGGGCTATTTCTACTCTTGCCAAACGTACTACTATCCTTAAGGAAGATAGTACTTCTTTTAAGGATCCTTTAGACAGGAAGATTAAATATTATCTCAGAAAAGCTTATTTACATTCTGGTTATATTCTTAGGCCTGCCATTTCTATGGCTGATGTGGCTGCTGCTTCAACTTTTTGGTTGGACAGTTTAGCTCGTCAGGTAGAAGATTCTGAATTGTCTAGCATTGTTCTTCTGCTTCAACATGCTAATCATTTCATTTGTGATGCTATATTTGACATTATTAAGATCGATGTTAAATCTATGTCTTTAGCTATTTTAGCTAGAAGAGCTTTATGGCTTAAAGGGACACTCAATCAAAAATAAACTTTAATTATTCAGATAGAGCATGCCATTTTAAACAACTTTTCAATTTACTTCAATTAACAAAATGTGCACAGTCTTTTTATATTTAACCTTTTTGAGTCACCAGCTCCTACTGGGCATGTGCAAGAATAAGTGTGTATGCATTTGTGAATGGCTGATGGCTGTCACATGGTACGTGTATGCATTTGTGATTGGCAGATGGCTGTCACATGGTACAGGGGGAGTGGAAAAAGACATAACTTTTAAAATTGTCAAAAAAAATCTACTACTTATTTGAAGTTCAGACTAAGTGCTATTGCATTGTCTTGTTAACTTGCATTTGTTGATTATACAAATCTACTGTGTTGACTGGTCCTTTAAATCTTGGAATGCTGACATGGTGTCTAAATCTAGATTACTATCTCTGTCTTTCCACTGTAAGAATTTGTTTGGTTCTCAATTGGATTCTAATATTTCCACTATCACTGGGGGGAAGGGAGTTTTTTACCCCAAGATAAAAAGTTTAAGTGTAAATTTAAGGCTCCTAATCGTTTTTGTTACTTCCCTCTCATTCCCCTAAGGCCTCTGGTTCTAATTGTAGACCATTTTCAAATTGGAATAAGACCAAGCCTTATAAAAACCAAATCCAGCCCCCAAGACTGCATGAAGGTACGGCCCTCAATCCAGTTCTGCTGGTGGGGGGCAGATTGAAATTATTTCAGGAAATTTGGACAGGTTCTGTTCAGAATTAGTGGATTCAGAATTTTGTGTCTCAAGGGTATTGAATAGGTTTTAGAGTAAGACCTCTCATGGGAAGATTCTTTTCTTTCTCATGTTCCAACAAATCCTGTAAAGGCTCAGGCTTTTCTGAAATGTGTTTCAGATCTAGAGCATTCAGGGGTGATTGTACTAGTTCCTCTCAGGAACAGGGTTTGGGGTTCTATTCAAATCTATTCATTGTCCCAAAGAAAGAGAATTCTTTCAGACCAGTTCTGTATCTGAAGTTTTTAAATCGTTTTGTAAGAGTCACAACTTTCAAGATGGTGACTATAAGGACTATTCTGCCTTTTGTTCAGCAAGGGCATTTTATGTGCACAATAGACTTACAGGATGCTTATCTTCATATTCCAATTCATCCAGACCACTATCGGTTTCTGAGATTCTCTTTTCTAGACAAGCATTACCAATTTGTCACTCTTCCATTTGGCCTAGCGACAGCTCCAAGAATCTTTTTGAAGGTTCTCGGTGCCCTTCTATCTGTAATCAGAGAGCAGGGTATTGCGGTGTTTCCTTATTTGGAAGATATTACTACTAGTACTAGCTCAGTCTTTTCATTTAGCAGAATCTCACACAAAACAACTAGTGTGGTTTATTCAAAGGCATGGTTGGAGGATCAATTTACAAAAGAGTTTCTTGATTCCTCAAACAAAGGTTACCTTTTTAGGTTTCCAGATAGATTCAGTGGCTATGACTCTGTCTTTAACAGACAAGAGGCGAATTAAATTTGTTTTATCTTGTCTAAACCTTCAGCCTCAATCATTCCCTTCAATGGCTATGTGCATGAAGGTTTTAGGTCTTTTGACTGCAGCATCGGACACGATCCCCTTTGCTCGTTTTCATATGAGACCTCTGCAGCTTTGCATGCTGGATCAATGGTGCAGGGATTATACTCAGATATCACAACTGATATACTTAAATCCCAACATTCAACTCTCTCTGTCTTGGTGGTTGGGCCATCACCGTATTGTGATCTCAACAGATGCAAGTCTTACAGGTCCTGGGAGCTGTCTGGAGGTCTCTGACAGCACAAGGGGTTTGGAAACCTCAAGAGGCAAGGTTACCAATCAATATTTTAGAACTCTGTGCTATTTTCAGAGCTCTTCAGGCTTGGCCTCTATTAAAGAGAGAACTTTTTATTCATTTTCAGACAATGTCACAACAGTGGCATATGTCAATCATCAGGGAGGGACTTGCAGCTCTTTAGCAATGAAAGAAGTATCTCGGATACTTTATTGGGCGGAGTCCAATTCTTGTCTAATTTCTGCAATTCATATTCCAAGTGTAGACAATTGGGAAGCAGATTATCTCAGTCGTCAGACTTTGCATCCAGGGGAGTGGTCTCTCCATCCAGATGTGTTTCATCAGATTGTGCAGATGTGGGGTCTTTTTAGAAATAGATCTGATGGCCTCCCGTTTGAACAAGAAACTTCCCAGATATCTTTCCAAATCCAAGGATCTCAGGCGGAGATGGTGGATGCTTTAGCAGTTCCTTGGTTTTACCAACCTGCTTACATTTTTCCGCCTCTAGTTCTTCTTCGAAAGGTGATCTCCAAGATCATAATGGAACAATCTCATGTGTTTCTGATAGCACCAACATGGCCTCACAGGTTTTGGTATGCGGATCTTGTCCGGATGTCCAGCTGCCAGCCTTGGCCACTTCCTTTAAGGCCAGACCTTCTGTCTCAAGGGCCGTTTTTCCATCAGGATCTCAAATCTCTAAATTTGAAGGTATGGAAATTGAATGCTTAGTTCTTAGTCATAGAGGTTTCTCTATGATTACCACTATGTTACAGGCTTGTAAGTCTGTTTCGAGGAAGATTTATTATTGGGTTTGGAAAACCTATATTTCATGGTGCTCCTCTCATAATGTTTCTTGCCATTCTTTTAGAATTCCTAGGATTTTACATTTTTTTCAGGATGGTTTGGATAAGGGTTTGTCTGCAAATAGTTTGAAGGGACAAATCTCTGCTCTTTCTGTCTTATTTCATAGAAAGATTGCTAAACTTCCTGCTATTCACTGTTTTGTTCAGGCTTTGGTTCATATCAAACCTGTTATTAAGTCTATTTCTCCTCCTTGGTGTCTCATTTTGGTTTTAAGGATTTTGCAGGCTCCTCCTTTTGAGCCTATGCATTCTTTGGATATTAAAAATACTTTCTTGGAAAGTGTTATTTCTTTTGGCTATCTCTTCTGCTAGAAGAGTTTCTGAATTGTCAGCTCTCTCTTGTGAGTCTCCTTATCTGATTTTCCATCAGGATAAAGCTGTTTTACGGACTTCATTTAAATGTTTGCCTAAACTTAAGAATTCTAACAACATTAGTAAGGAAATGGTTGTTCCTTTCTTGTGTCCTAATCCTAAAAATTCTCTTGAGAGATCTCTACATTCTCTGGATGTGGTAAGAGCTTTGAAATACTATGTTGAGACTACTAAGGATTTCAGAAAGACTTCTAGTCTATTTGTTATTTTCTCTGGTTACGGGAAAGGTCAGAAAGCCTCTGCCATTTCTTTAGCTTCTTGGTTGAAACTTTTGATTCACAAGGCTTATTTGGAGGTGGGGCAGTCACTGCCCCAGAGAATTACAGCTCATTCTACTAGGTCAGTTGCCACTTCTTGGGCTTTCAAGAATTAAGCTTCAGTTGATCAGTTTGCAAAGTAGCAATTTAGTCTTCTTTGCATACATTTACTAAATTTTACCATTTTGATGCATTTGCTTCTTCAGAAGCAGTCTTTGGTAGAAAGGTTCTTCAGGCAGCTGTCTCAGTTTGATTCTTTTGCCTATGATTTGAGTTTTTTGAAATTTTTAAAGAAAACAATTAATATTTGGATTTAATTTTTAAGCGGAAATAGCTGTTTTTATTTTATCCCTCCCTCTCTAGTGACTCTGTGGATTTCCACATCTTGGGTATTATATCTCATATGTCACTAGCTCATGGACTCTTGCCACTTACATGAAAGAAAACATAATTTATGTAAGAACTTACTTGATAAATTAATTTCTTTCATAGTGGCAAGAGTCCATGAAACCCACCCTATTTTTTGGTGGTTATGATTTTTTTGTATAAAAGCACATTATTTTTTTCAGTTCCTCTTTTTGTATGCTTTTTTACTCCTTTTTACACCTCACTACTTGGCTATACGTTAAACTAGGATATGAGTGTGGTGGGAGGTGTATTTATAGGCATTTTAAGGTTTGGGAAACTTTGCCTCCTCCTGGTAGGAATGTATATCCCATATGTCACTAGCTCATGGACTATTGCCACTATAAAAGAAATGAATTTATCAGGTAAGTACTTAGATAAATTATGTTTTTAAAATAACGTACACATTATTGAGGTCCACTTGGATGACTTCAATGGCTGTGGTTTGTACAGAGGTGTTATTTTATGCCTTAAAGGGACATTAAACTGCTGTGTACAACTACAGTAACATGGTTACTATACACCATACTATTGCATTTTCTCCTGTATCTGCAGCTCTTTTTAAAGCCGTTCTCTTATTTTAATGCATTACAGAATCCAGTTCTGCATTTTATACTGGGCGTCACCATCTTGTAGCTCACGTATTGTTGCATCCAGTGATAGGAGCAGTGAGTGCACTTTCACAGATCTGCATTTTGACAGCTGTACCTTGTACTTCAGTTTAGCTCACATAACAGAGAGCAGAAGTGCTACATTTCTGCAGTTTTTTGCACAGTTTAAAAGTAACATAACAAATATAATCTCCAAGATGGCGGCGCCCAGTGTGAAGATGCTTAGCTTTACTAATACTTGTAAGTGGTTAAAATAAGAGAACAACTTTAAAGACACCTGCAGCAGGGTCGGCTCCAGAACGAATGAAATGGGGGGGCATTTTTTTTTCACGAGGGGGCACGCATTTAAAAAGCATGTATGAGAGTCAAAATAAGAGCAGACCTACTGTGGCAGTCCAGGGGTTACATTTATCAGATCTCTGGCTGTGCAGGAGTTAGATTTGTATATATTTCTGGAAGTGCAGCGATTACATGTGTCATATCTCAAGGAGTATAGGGGTTAC
Source organism: Bombina bombina (assembly GCF_027579735.1). Lineage (NCBI taxonomy): Eukaryota > Metazoa > Chordata > Amphibia > Anura > Bombinatoridae > Bombina > Bombina bombina. The sequence continues at coordinate 1,391,013,100 of NC_069499.1, forward strand.
ATTTATAAGATGTCTGGCAGTGCCGCAGCAGTTACATTTACCAGATTTATGGCAGTGCAGGGGTTACATTTGTCATATCTCAGGAATGTCTCCCACATATGACACAGCCAGTGGACACTGTTTGCATGTGTAGCTCTACCAATGGCCCTACTAATGATTAAATAAGCTTTTACGTGACAAAAAGTTTGAGTGCCAAGCAGTACATTACTTGTACAGATATTATTAATGATATTTACCAGCACACACACAGTATGTATATACACACAAATTTTATATATATGTATGTATATATATATATATATATATACATACATATACACACACACACACATACACACACACACACACATACACACACACATACACACGGTATATATGTATATACAATCACATATATGTATATATATATATATATATATATATATACACACACAAACAATATATATATACACACAGTGTGTGTATTGTGTGTATGTATGTATGTGTATGTGTGTGTGTGTGTATATATATATATATATATATATATATATATATATATATATATATATATATATATATATATATATATATATATATATATATATATATATATATATATATAAAATAAAACAACCTTGGGGACAAATAGGAGATGTTTTGAAACATGTAAATAATAAACATAAGGCTATTTCACTCATTGTCCCACAGCTACATTTGAAGTGTGTGTATGTGAGCACCTATAATCTGACACACATTTTACACTGATCACTGCAGATAAAGCAGGCACAATGCACACTTGTTTTGTGTGACCTACAGTGGGGAAACCAAGGAATTCCCAATTTGCCTCTTTATCTGTGGCTGCCAGGATATAAAGCACAACAGGGAAGGGATACTACTCTCACACACACATTGGTTATACGGCTGTGTTTTCACAAACTTACTTCTGCCTTCCCTCTCACTGACTGTTAGCTTCTCCCAGCACTTCCTGCAGAGGTCTGATGATGTCATCATCTCACTTCAGCTCTGTAGTAAGTGGGCTAGCAGGAGGAGGGGCATTGCAAGCACTAGGTTAACTGTGAGAGCACCAGCAGGGAAATGCAACTTTATTTGTTATCTGGTTGTAAATAGAGGAGAGAAAAGAGATTAGCTGGGCCCCCCAGTTCCGTCACTTTGAAAATGTAAAAATAAAAATAAAAAAATAAATAAATAAATAAATAAATATTTTTTTAAATCACTTCTTTTGCCCTGGGGGGCACAGCATTCCATTTGGGGGGGCATTGCCCCCCAATGCCCCCCTTAGAGCCGACCCTGACCTGCAGACACAGGAGAGAAAAAAAACAATAGCATTGTGTGTAGTAACCCTTCTATTGTAGTTGTACTCAGCAGTTTAATGTGTCTTTAAAGGGATATTAAATAGTAGGACATTATAATATAATTGTTTAATTATCTGTAGTTAAAAAAATCCCTCTGCAATATACTTTCATTATTTAATTTGACCCCTTTAAAAAACAATAAATTAAAAAAAACAGGCAATAAAAGAGACTGTGCAAACAAGGCTGTGTGGGACATAGCATTATCTAAAAAGGTTTACACACAGCCTTGTTTGCACAAACAAAGATAAATAAAAAAAACTAGTTCAAATATGGCGTACTCATTACTTTATAGAAACTAAAGTTATTCATAGAACCTAAACCTTTACACTTATATTTTCAATATTTAAATAACCAACGGCCATATTATGAGTTTTGCGTTATGAGCGGCTCGGTACTAACTTGCAAGTTATTTCCACTGCTCACCTCCCTATAGCACTACTATTACAGGTTTGCAAAAACCCAGCGTTAGCAGGCAATATGGCAGCGTTGAGCTCCATACCGCACTCAAATACCAGTTCTTTGAGCTGGTTTTTACGTGCTTGTGCAAGATTTCCCCATAGACATCAATAGGGAGAGCCGGCTAAAAAAAAGCCTAACACCTGCAATAAAGGAGCGTAAAGCTCCGTAACGCAGCTTCATTGATTCCTATGGGGAAAGAAAAGTTATGTTTACACCTAAAACCCTGACATAAACCCCGAGTCTAAACATCCCTAATCTGCCACCCCCAACATTGCCGACACCTACATTACACTTATTAACCCCTAATCTGCCGCCCCAATGTCGCCGCCACCTACCTACACTTATTAACCCCTAATCTGCCGCAGCCAACGTCGCCGCCACCTACATTACACTTATTAACCCCTAATCTGCTGCCCCCAATGTCGCCACCACCTACATTACACTTATTAACCCCTAATCTGCCGCCCCGACATCGCCGCCACCTACCTACACTTATTAACCCCTAATCTGCCGCCCCAACGTCGCCGCCACTATACTAAAGTTATTAACCCCTAAACCTAACCCTAAGTCTAACCCTAACACCCCTAACTTTAATATAATTAAAATAAATCTAAATAAAAATTACTATTATTACCTAAATAATACCTATTTAAAACTAAATACTTACCTGTAAAATAAACCCTAAGATAGCTACAATATAACTAATAGTTACATTGTAGCTATCTTAGGTTTTATTTTTATTTCAGAGGCAAGTTTGTATTTATTTTAACAAGGTAGACTAGTTAGTAAATAGTTATTAACTATTTACTAGCTACCTATTTAAAATAAATACAAATTTACCTGTAAATTAAAACCTAACCTACCTTACACTAACACCTAATATTACAATAAAATTATATTATTTACATTAATTAAATACAATTATCTAAATTACAAAAAAACCCACTAAATTACACAAAATAAAAAAGAAATTATCAAATATTTAAACTAATTACACCTAATCTAATAGCCCTATCAAAATAAAAAAGCCCCCCCCAAATAAAATTTTGGGGGCAGCAGATTAGGGATTAATAACAGTAATGTAGGTTGTGTAGGGGTTAATAATATTTAACTAGTGTTTGCGATGCAGGAGTACGGCGGTTTAGGGGTTAATAGGTTTATTATAGTGGCAGCGATGTCCGGAGCGGCAGATTAGGGGTTAATAATTTTATTTTAGTGTTTACGATGTGGGAGGGCCTCGGTTTTATAGGTTAATAGGTAGTTTATGGGTGTTAGTGTACTTTGTAGCACTTTAGTTATGAGTTTTATGCTACAGCTTTGTAACAAACAAAAAAAAGCCATAACTACTGACTTTCAGTTTACGTAACGGATCTTGCAGTTATGGGCTGTACTGCTCACTTTTTGGCCAGACAGGCAAACTCGTAATACCGGCGCTATGGAAGTCCCATTGGAAAAGGACTTTTTGAAAGCTACGGTAGTTACGTTGCATTATGGCCAAAAAAGTGTGCGGTACAGCTCTACCTGCAAGACTCGTAATACCAGCGGTAGTGAAAAAGCATCGTTATGAAGCTTTTTCACTCATACTCGTAATCTAGCCGCAACACATTTATAAAAATTACATCTACATATTATTCTAAGGCTATTCTTTGCTTTGAATACACCATTATGTCTAGCATGTATTTTCTGTTTAACACCCCTTTAAAAAGAAACACTAAATACTGCACTTCCTGAGCACCCTCCCTGCTCTTACTGTAACTACAGACTACATCTGCCAAAAAAAAACAAAAAAAACTGTGCATTAAGAATAATGTATTCATAATTATGTTTTTTTTCTGTGAAAACAGGAACTGAAATTATTATTAAATTCTGTTTTTAACAAAGCAATCCCTATTCTATACCAGCTAACTCAAGAAGTGACTATGTCGTTTGTGGTGCTGGGACTCCTAATTGGTAAGTACTTAGGCTTTTTATTAAGCAAATTATCAGTAGTAAAAATGAAGGCACTTGGAGAATCAGATTACATTTTGGTTTGATAAAACTAAAATTCCTGATTTTGACTTTTCACATAACCCTTAAATATCCTGTGAGGGTCTGTGCACCAGAATTCAAGCTCAGAGAGTGGAAAATGGCTTGTATTGCTTCTGTGAAGACGTAATTTGTGTCTTACAAGCCCCCACTGACTCTCTAAGAAGTTGTGGCGTTTGAAAACTGGTGCACAGGCTCTCACGGGATATGTGCGTATGCCGCAGAAAACCAGTAATAACTTTTACTAGAAGCAATTTTGCTAAATTGCTTCTATTTCACATTCAAATGCACCCATGCTCATTTCGATGTTGACCTTATTATCCCTTTAAATGTTATATATAACTTTTTTTCAGTACAAGTAGAGCTTTGTATCAGTGTAGGCATTAGTATGTATCAATCAACCTGATCGTTGGGGTGTCAATCAACCTGATCGTACTTGATCGGGTTGAATTCCGGCGATTCCTGTCCGTCTCATCAGAGCAGGCAGACAGGGTTATGGGGCAGCGGTCTTTAGACCGCTGCTTCATAACTTGTGTTTCTGGCGAGACTGCAGGCTCGCCAGAAACACGTGCCCTGAAGCTCCGTACGGAGCTTGATAGATAGGCCCCATTATGTATGTGTGGGATAGGAAAGTCAAAATTAAACTTGCATGATTTAGATAGAGTAAGTTATGTTTAAGACACTTCTAAATTCACTTCTATTTTTCAAATATACTTTGTTCTCTTGGTATCTTTTGTTGAAAATCTGACACCAGTGGGAGCTAGTAGGTGATTGGTGCCTGCGTTGCACACATGTGTCTCTTGTGATTGGATGATTAGATGTGTTCATTGATAATATAAGTAAATTGGAAGGTTGTTTAAAAGTGTATTTTCTAACTGTATCTTGAAAGAAAAAAAATTCTTGTTTCAGAAAAATTTCTTGTTTCAGAAAGAAAATGCACTTTTAAAAATGTTCCATCTTAATTCTAATAACATATTTGCTTTGCTCTCTTGGTATCTTTTGTTTAAGAGTAGATATAGGTAGGTGTTCAGGAGCACCAATGCACTACTAGGAACTAGCTGAACCCATCTGGTGAGCTAGTGACAAGAGTCATAAGTGCATAGCAACCAATCAGCAGCAAGTTCCCAATAGTGCATTGCTGCTCTTGCACCTACCGAAATATACTCGTCAAAAAAAGATACCAAGAAAACAAAGCAATTATGATGATAGTAAACTAGTAAGTTTTTATATTAACCCCTTTGATGCCCATGACAAGGCTTTCTTGCCATGCACAACGCTACCTGCTGGGTGCATGATGCGCCCTTCTTGTCATGCAGGGGGATCGACGATCAAACACTGTTTTTGACAATTCCCCTAACTACAGGCCGGAGATCGTTGGTGGCCTAGTGCACGTGGTGATGTCACAAAGCAGCAAAACCCCTCTATCTCAGCTCCCATGGCAGCTACAAACCTCCAAGACCCCTCATTTGAAAGAGCAGTACCACACAAATAAAGTGGAAAAACCAATGGGGATTTGCTTGGGAATCGCTCATTATATGTGCAATAAAAAAAAAATCTGGGATGTGTAGAGACCCCTTATAAACTTTATTTTCTAGTAGACAAGTTCCTCTCTCAAAGAAAAACAGAATTTTGTCTGTATAGGCAGGTGATCACTTCATACTTCCTTACATTTCAAAATCCAAAAGAGGGACACCCGCCCCCCCTGGGCAAAAGTGTGATATGTGGTGGGCAAGATGGGGAGGGGCTTAACAAAATCATAAGACCTATTCCAATTTACTATAAGACCAAAATATATCCTAAATTAGGCTCTTCAGCTTTCAATTATAAAAAATACAACTATCACAGCATCTTAGTAATGTCTGACAGAGTAAGCAGCTCTGTTCCCTATCCTCAGCCAACAACCCGTGCAATGTATTTCATGTGAAAGGTTTTTTTCCTCACTAGTTACACACTACATGTATACTATAATGAACACACTCATGTGAGGCATTGAATGGGTTTTATGTCCTTTTAATGTTTTTTTTTTTCATTGTATTGTTTAATATTTTTAAACTTTACTCATTGTCCAATGATTGGAAAAATATTTTCCAACATGGCCCTCTCAGGTGAGAAGGTTGGACACCCCTGGTATACGTCTTCGACATTTTTCATTAAAAATGTACATCAAAGTGAAAAATAAACTATCATGGTTCAGATGGAACATGCAATTTTGAGAGAATTTTTTGTTTACTTTTACTCTTAAATTTACTTTGTTCTCTTGGATTCCTTTTCAAATAATACCTAGATATGCTCAAGAGCAGCAATGCACTACTGGGAGCTAGCTGCTGATTGCTCTCTGTAGAGCATTACTTATCTGGAGCTGAATTTAACTCTGTCATTTAACTCCTTTGCAGGGGTTAAACACACAGTTATATATGAATACTGCACTAATATAATGAATAGCACATTCAGAGAAGGACTGGCAGCTTTTGGCCCAGGTGGCAAGCAGAACCCTGTGTCCCAGGTAGAGTAACTCCGCCCCTTTCAAGTTTTTTATTTTATATTATATTATATTTTATATTTGATATAAAAAAACAGGGAAAGTGAGTATATTATAGTGGATTTAGTATATACTGTATAGTAATATAATAGATATAATAGCTATAAAGTCTCTCACAAACACATTCATCCATGGATTCACCAGTACAAATTAAAATACCCCGGCCCCTGTCTAGAAGTTCTTCAACAGCCATATTAAAGGCTACCTCTGCTTATGGACATAGGAGCTTATAAATGTATTGGGTGACAGAAATAAAAAGCAGATAGTGACAGTGAAATATATACACATAATCACCACACATTTGCATCAACCCCAAATCACTCACATATCACACACATATTTGCATGTAAATACAAGAACTAGAAAAAACACTGGCACTAGGGCATAAGTAGTACAACCACAGTCAGTATTCATACCCATACATCATCATGTCCTTAATCCCAGGGGAAAACCTATTAATAATAAATTCAGGACACTGTCTTGTCAGTGAGTCACGGATACCTCTGCTGAGCTGTTGTGCTAAAAAAAATATATTTTAGTTTCCCCAGCTCAGCGTCAGCAACACAGGCTGCCCTGAGTGGTGGTGTGTGTGTGTGTGTGTGTGTGGGGGGGGGGGGGGGGGGTCAGACAGGCACTGCCAGCCCTGGTTTGTGGAACAGACAGGTATTGACAAGACAGAAAAGGGTGAAAGAGGCAATTAATTGGAGGGGACACACAGGCACTGAGAGGACCAAGGGGGAAAGCAGAGAGGCACTGCCAGCACTGAGTGAGGGAGCAACCATGCATTGACATGAATGAGAAAGGTGTGAGAAGTACTGAATTGATTATAGAGGACACAGAGGCACTAACAGGACTCAGTGGGATGACAGAGGTGCTGACAGGACTGGGGTTTAGAGAGTCAGTAAGAGGAACACCTAAAGTCACTCACATTCAGACTGGGTCTATGACAGAAACAATCACAACATGAGGTCTGACCCATAGCCAATCAGACTAGTGGCAAAAAGTGCGGACACTTGTCAGTAGCTCTTCATTATGGTCAAGTTGCATATCAGTCATGATGGTGCCGAGACCACTATATCACTCTGCAGTGAATCTGCACAAAAACGAATTCAGCAGTCACTAATACGCCACCATCCCCACGATGCAACTGATCCGGACATTTAGGGGTCAATTTATTAAAGTGCGAGCAGACATGATATGATGTAGCGTATCATGTCCGCCGCACATTGATAAATGCAGTGAAACTGCTTGTGAACTGCTTGTGCAATGCTGCCCCCTGCAGATTTGCGGCCAAACAGCCACTAGCAGGGAGTGTCAATCAGACCGATCGTATAGGAGCGGGCAGATTGATGTCCGCGGCCTCAGAGCAGACAAGTTATGTAGCAGAGGTCTTCAGACCGCTGCTTCATAACTACTGCTTCTGGCAAGCCTGAAGGCTCGTGCAGAAACAGGGGCATCTCGCTGGAAACCGCTGCTCCTTAACTCATACGCCTACTCTGAGGTGGTGGACAGCAATCAGTGGCAGATTAGCCACAAATCTGCAGGGGAAGGCATTGCACAAGCAGTTCACCAGAACTGCTTGTGCAATGTTAAATCCTGATAGAATAGCGGATCATGTCTGCCGGACATTGATAAATCGGCCCATGAGTGTCTGAACGACTCTTTCAGTGAGTCTTACCTATGGCTAGAGAGGGTCCTGAGGTACTGGCGTCCCAGAGAGTCAAGAGGCTCACACAGCAGAGCAGTGCCATTCCACTATAGTGACTTACTACTGACACAGTGAGCGGTCAGCTGTGATTGTCGAATGTAGTCCTCAAGATAACAGAGTACACTGCGGCATGCTCGCTTCTTTCCTGAGCTCAACACATACAGTAAGGTGCGCCAAATTCCTGTGACTGCCTAGAGGCACGTAACTGCAGACTCACTCGTACACTGACTGAGATTGGGCGCGTGTGGTCACATGACCATGTATGGGGCCCAATAATAGAACTTAAAAAAATAATAATAATAATTTTTAAAAAAATTCAGAGCAGCCCAGCAGATGTGGGACATTGCGGGACAGATATGAATCTTCCCAGGACATATGTAAATCTTCCCGGGACAGACCCCTAAAATCAGGACTGACCCGCGAAAATCAGGACAGTTGGAGGGTATGTCACTGTGGAGCAGTGAACACCTTGCAAGAAAAAAGTGCTTTAATTTCTGTTCTGAACAACGGGGCCTCTCTAACCTATATTATAACCCTCAAATTCCTGTATGGGCCCTATCAGGGCCGTTTAAAGTTGCCATCTTTAGTTCAGCCCAAACCCAAACACTATTGTGCCATGCACGGCACAGCAAAACATTTTTGTTGATAGAGTATACACTATGTATAATTGCACACTTTGTGCAATCACACATAAAGACAAACTCGCACACAGATATTTATATTCTTACACGCTCACAGCCTTACACACTCTCACAAACACTTTAACACACTAACACACCCTCACACACATTCTTTCTCACACACACATATACTGACACACACACTCTAACACTCTCTCACACACACTTTCTCTCTCACACACATTCTCTCATATACACATAAATATACTCACTCTTTCACACACACGCACACACACAAAGACACTGACACACACGCACTAACGCTCTCACACACACACTTTCTCTCTCAACCTATAGTAACCTACAAATACTAGTATCCTATACCTCTTAATTACCGAGATAAATCCTATAAGCGACAAGATGACGATATAAATACAAAGTCTCTGCTCATCAGTAATACTAGTGACCTATACCTATTAGCTACCGGAATAACCATGTATGTGATAAAGTGGGTATATTTGGATTATAATGTTCATATCAAGAGCGGAAATATCAGGAGCCTATACCTTTTGATACCACAAAGTAACAGTATCTTGGAATTTTCCGTGATATACTGTCATATAGGTGATCCGTGCCTAGATACAGATGATATTGTTTATATCTTGGACACCAATGTTCTATATAGCTTACTACAGTGGCTCCCAAATTATTATTAAATGCCAGATCCTGGCTCTGACACAGTATTATACTCTCTGGAAATACCAGAGACCTATACCTTTTAGTTACCGTTTAATTACCGGAATAAGCCATATATAGTAAAATCGAATACCAGCTATGTTGTAACACTGATACAGAGAACAAAGACTCCTACCAAAAAAAGGTAAGTATATGTTCAGGAGTCACTTTAGCGTATTGGCAAAGGTGCCTCTTAGTCAAAATTATTTCTATACCTTGTAATACCCATAATTAAGAAGTAGACATTGCTTATTTAAAAGAAGGGAGAGGGAGCAGGGACGCCACTGACATGTTTAACTGTTGTGGCTTTTTCAAAGGGCCCTTTGAAAAAGCCACAACGGTGAAATGCGTCAGGTTTAGTTAGTGTTATTTTTTTTTATTTCACAGGTAAGTTTGTATTTATTTTAACTAGGTAGTTAGTAAATAGTTATATTGTAGCTAGTTTAGGTTTTATTTTTTTTTACAGGTAAATTTGTATTTATTTTTAAATAGGTAGTTAGTTAATAATTTTTGTAAAGACACGCACACACACAAAGACACTGACACACACGCACTAACGCTCTCACACACACACTTTCTCTCTCAACCTATAGTAACCTACAAATACTAGTATCCTATACCTCTTAATTACCGAGATAAATCCTATAAGCGACAAGATGACGATATAAATACAAAGTCTCTGCTCATCAGTAATACTAGTGACCTATACCTATTAGCTACCGGAATAACCATGTATGTGATAAAGTGGGTATATTTGGATTATAATGTTCATATCAAGAGCGGAAATATCAGGAGCCTATACCTTTTGATACCACAAAGTAACAGTATCTTGGAATTTTCCGTGATATACTGTCATATAGGTGATCCGTGCCTAGATACAGATGATATTGTTTATATCTTGGACACCAATGTTCTATATAGCTTACTACAGTGGCTCCCAAATTATTATTAAATGCCAGATCCTGGCTCTGACACAGTATTATACTCTCTGGAAATACCAGAGACCTATACCTTTTAGTTACCGTTTAATTACCGGAATAAGCCATATATAGTAAAATCGAATACCAGCTATGTTGTAACACTGATACAGAGAACAAAGACTCCTACCAAAAAAAGGTAAGTATATGTTCAGGAGTCACTTTAGCGTATTGGCAAAGGTGCCTCTTAGTCAAAATTATTTCTATACCTTGTAATACCCATAATTAAGAAGTAGACATTGCTTATTTAAAAGAAGGGAGAGGGAGCAGGGACGCCACTGACATGTTTAACTGTTGTGGCTTTTTCAAAGGGCCCTTTGAAAAAGCCACAACGGTGAAATGCGTCAGGTTTAGTTAGTGTTATTTTTTTTTATTTCACAGGTAAGTTTGTATTTATTTTAACTAGGTAGTTAGTAAATAGTTATATTGTAGCTAGTTTAGGTTTTATTTTTTTTTACAGGTAAATTTGTATTTATTTTTAAATAGGTAGTTAGTTAATAATTTTTGTAACTTTGGACTTCCAGTGGGCAGCGCACCAAGATGGCAGCAAGGCATTGAATCTCTGATATACCTTGTGAAAAGAATCGTCTTACAGTCTGGATTTAATGCCATCCAGACCTTTCTTGAAAATTTTTGTGTCCGAGAACTATAGTGGATAGAGAAATAGACGTCTTCTCTTTCCCGGAAGACACTTTAAAAGATATTAACAAGACACAGTCACAGTGTCTTCTGTCCTCCAGGATGGACTCTCTAACTAAATAATTGACAGCTGCATTCCTACCGCATCTAGATAACCTTATGAAGTCTTGCCTGGCACATTATGAAGAGATCCGGTCCGCTCAGGGACCACACTTACCAGTAACTACTGCCCTTGTACTCGCTAAAAAGGATCCTCAATTCCTACATCCACTTCGACATCACTCATCCTGGGACGTAACATGGCTAGATGACACTCCTGAATCAGGAGATGGCGCTGAGCGACTTTCTAATTCCGGTGTACCCTCCTTGCCAGATGATAGCTTTTACTGCAGATCAAAACCAGCACTGAAGGAGAACACTGCAGCTCATGTAAATGCCGACCCTCAGTATATCCTCATACAAGCAGCAAATTGGACCTCCATACACCCAGAGCTATGGATGAACTCAAACTGTGCTTACAGGGGACAAAAACCTGATCAACAAACACTTTCAATACCTACAGGGCACAGTGTGAAGGCGCATGTGTGGAAATCAATGAAAATGGCGGCACTGACCCTTGTCTGGCACTACATAGACTATCTGCAGCTGCAGTGTAACCCTAGTCTAATGTTACTCAAGAGATCACTGGTGCAGGTTCCTAACGCTAGACATAAGAATCGCTGGAAAAATCTTCCCGCACGTACCCCCAGAGACATGAGTAAATTATTATGCCAGTCTATGCGAAAACAAGTAGGGGTGATGAGTAACAAAATTTACCCCTTCTACAATCTGCAGCATATCGTTGAAAGGAATCCCTCACAAGCTAGATAATGGTTCCTTGATAGCTGCAATGAACTGTTTTCTTTTTGTATTACTCTTGCATTGTTTAGCGTGTTTGCTTAGTATGCTGATCTTTTTACACTGCCTTGCACACCAAGAAGGAGGATGGTTGACCGATCCTAAGCAAGATCTGCGGCACAAGAGGGGATTTGGTTAGCCATCATGAATTTAGTAGGAGTAGATCACCTTTGAAAGGCTTCATTAAAGAGTATTTATGGCTGAAACTGTAGCTGATACTAGTGATCTCCGTGTACCCACCACAATTCCCTCTTATACAAAGAGCATATGTTTGTAAAAAGAAAACTGTTAGTTGACCTGTTATTTTTTCTTTAAAGTTTTTGTTTTTTGTGTTTTGTTTTGTTGTGTTTGTTTATTTTATTTTATTTTTGTCTATAAAAAAAATTATGAGAAACACAGGACTATTATTATCTTCAAGATAGTTGTTCTGAGGTATAACTTAACACTGAGGATTTACTACGTACAGTACTTATTTCTGACTACTCTTTGAGTTTGAGGACCTCTTGTGGACACTAGCGGTATTGCTTCCTTATCATACCAACACAATTTTGAAATCCTGGGGCCCAATCCGATATGCAGCGTCGCCCGCAAAAGCCGGCGACGCTGAAATTTGCACTGGTTTGGTATCCTATATACGGCGTAACCTAGAAGTTACGCTCGTATATTTCTGCCGTAGGCCCTTAGTTTTTTGGGCCATAGGCAGGTATACCAAACCAGCGCAGTTTGGTACCCAATATACAGCATAAGGACTTATGTGGCGAAAATGGAGAAATCTTACTCCATTTTCACCTCGCCACAAAATGCAGCCGTAGTAAGCCTTACGCTGTCTATTGGAGCCCCGTAACTCCCTAAACTACCTGCTAAATAAACCTAACACCTAACGCATGCGCAATGTCTATCTACCTGTCAACTGCAATCCCCCGCCGCAATCCCTAATAAAGTATTTAACCCCTAAACCGCCGCACACGGACCCTGCCGCCACCTACAATAAAAGTATAACCCCCTAATGTGATCCCCCTACACCGTCGCAAGCTACATTACATACCCCCTAATGTGAGTCCCTTACACTGCCGCCATCTATCTTACCTACCCCCTAAAGTGAGCCCCTTACACCGCCGCCATCTATCTTACCTACCCCCTAAAGTGAGCCCCCTACCCCGCCGCCATCTATCTTACCTACCCCATAAAGTGAGCCCCCTACCCCGCCGCCATCTACCTTAACTACCCCCTAAAGTGAGCCCCTACCCCGCCGCCATCTATCTTACCTACCCCCTAAAGTGAGCCCCCTACCCTGCCGCCATCTATCTTACCTACCCCCTAAAGTGAGCCCCTACCCCACCGCCATCTATCTTACCTACCCCCTAAAGTGAGCCCCTTACACCGCCGCCATCTATTTTAAAAATATTAACCCCTAATTTAATCCCCCTACACCGCCGCCAGCTATATATTAACCCTAATTATATTAGGGTTAATATAGTTATTATATTATATATATTAACTATATTAACCCTAATTATATTAGGGTTAATATAGTTAATATCGTTATTATATTTTATATATATCTATATCTATATATATATATATATATATATATATATATATATTAAGTATAATAACCCTATCTAACTCTAACATCCCTAACTAAATTCTTATTAAAATAAATCTAATTAATATTAATATTATTAATTAAAATATTCCTATTTAAATCTAAATACTTACCTATAAAATAAACCCTAAGATAGCTACAATATAATTAATAATTTCATTGTAGCTATTTTAAGGTTTATATTTATTTTACAGGTAACTTGGTATTTATTTTAACTAGGTACAATAGCTATAAAATAGTTAATAACTATTTAATAGCTACCTAGTTAAAACAATTACCAATTTACCTGTAAAATAAATCCTAACCTAAGTTACAAATACACCTACACTATCAAAAAATTAAATAAACTACAAATATCTAAACTAAAATACAATAAAATAATCTAAACTAAATTAAAAAAAACAAACAAGCACTAAATTACAAAAAATAAAAAAAAGATTACAAGATTTTTAAGCTAATTACACCTATTCTAAGCCCCCTAATAAAATAATAAAGCCCCCCAAAATAAAAAAATTTCCCTACCCTATTCTAAATTTAAAAAGTTCAAAGCTCTTTTACCTTACCAGCCCTTAAAAGGGCCTTTTGCGGGGCATGCCCCAAAGAATTCTGCTCTTTTGCCTGTAAAAGAAAAACACAATACCACCCCCCAACATTACAACCCACCACCCACATACCCCTATTCTAAACCCACCCAAACCCCCCTTAAAAAAACCTAACACTACCCCCCTGAAGATCTCCCTACCTTGTCTTCACCCAGCCGGGCCGAACTCTTCATCCGATCCGGGCGATGTCCAATCAAGCGGCAGTGAAGTCTTCTTCCATCCGGGCGATGTCTTCAATCAAGCGGCAGTGAAGTCTTCTTCCATCCAGCGATGTCTTCAATCAAGCGGCAGTGACGTCTTCTTCCATCTGGCGATGTCTTCTTCCATCCGGCGATGTCTTCAAGCAAAGCGGCATCTTCAATCTTCTTTCTTCGCTCCTCCGCCGCGGAGCATCCATCCGGCACGACGACTTCCCGACGAATGAGGTACCTTTAAATGATGTCATCCAAGATGGCGTCTGTCGAATTCCGATTGGCTGATAGGATTCTATCAGCCAATCGGAATTAAGGTAGAAAAATCTGATTGGCTGATTGAATCAGCCAATCAGATTCAAGTTCAATCCGATTGGCTGATTGGTTCAGCCAATCGGATTGAACTTGAATCTGTTTGGCTGATTCAATCCGATTGGCTGATCCAATCAGCCAATCAGATTGAGCTCGCATTCTATTGGCTGTTCCGATCAGCCAATAGAATGCGAGCTCAATCTGATTGGCTGATTGGATCGGCCAATCGGATTGAACTAGATTCTGATTGGCTGATTCCATCAGCCAATCAGAAAATTCCTACCTTAATTCCGATTGGCTGATAGAATCCTATCAGCCAATCGGAATTCGAGGGACGCCATCTTGGATGACGTCCCTTAAAGGAACAGTCATTCGTCGTTCAGTCGTCGGTCCGGATGGATGTTCCGCGCTGGAGGTCTTCAGGATCCTGCCGCTTCGCTCCGGATGGAAGAAGATCGAAGATGCCGCTTGGAGAAGATGTTTGCCGGTCCGGATGTCCTCTTCTTGCCGGATAGGAGGAAGACTTTGGAGCCTCTTCTGGACCTCTTCAGCACCGGATTATGGATCGCCAACCCCCGCTTGGGTTGGATGAAGATCTTGGAGCCAGGACGGATCGGTGATACCTGGATGGTGAAGACAAGGTAGGAAGATCTTCAGGGGATTAGTGTTAGGTTTATTTAAGGGGGGTTTGGGTTAGATTAGGGGTATGTGGGTGGTGGGTTGTAATGTTGGGGGGGGGGTATTGTATGTTTTTTTTTACAGGCAAAAGAGCTGAACTTCTTGGGGCATGCCCCGCAAAGGGCCCTGTTCAGGGCTGGTAAGGTAAAAGAGCTTGTAACTTTTTTAATTTAGAATAGGGTAGGGAATTTTTTATTTTGGGGGGCTTTGTTATTTTATTAGGGGGCTTAGAGTAGGTGTAATTAGTTTAAAATTGTTGTAATATTTTTCTTATGTTTGTAAATATTTTTTTATTTTCTGTAACTTAGTTCTTTTTTATTTTTTGTACTTTAGCTAGTTTATTTAATTGTATTTATTTGTAGCAATTGTGTTTAATTAATTTATTGATAGTGTAGTGTTAGGTTAATTGTAGGTAATTGTAGGTAGTTTATTTAATTATTTTATTGATAGGGTAGTGTTAGGTTTAATTATATCTTAGGTTAGGATTTATTTTACAGGTAAATTTGTTATTATTTTAACTAGGTAACTATTAAATAGTTCTTAACTATTTAATAGCTATTGTACCTGGTTAAAATAAATACAAAGTTGCCTGTAAAATAAATATTAATCCTAAAATAGCTATAATATAATTATAATTTATATTGTAGCTATATTAGGGTTTATTTTACAGGTAAGTATTTAGCTTTAAATAGGATTAATTTATTTAATAAGAGTTAATTTATTTCGTTAGATGTAAATTATATTTAAGTTAGGGGGGTGTTAGTGTTAGGGTTAGACTTAGCTTTAGGGGTTAATACATTTATTAGAATAGCGGTGAGCTCCGATCGGAAGTTTAGGGGTTAATAATTGAAGGTAGGTGTCGGCGATGTTAGGGAGGGCAGATTAGGGGTTAATACTATTTATGATAGGGTTAGTGAGGCGGATTAGGGGTTAATAACTTTATTATAGTAGCGCTCAGGTCCGCTCGGCAGATTAGGGGTTAATAAGTGTAGGCAGGTGTCGGCGACGTTGAGGGGGGCAGATTAGGGGTTAATAAATATAATATAGGGGTCGGCGGTGTTAGGGGTAGCAGATTAGGGGTACATAGGGATAACGTAGGTGGCGGCGCTTTGCGGTCGGAAGATTAGGGGTTAATTATTTTAAGTAGCTGGCGGCGATGTTGTGGGGGGCAGATTAGGGGTTAATAAATATAATATAGGGGTCGGCGGGGTTAGGGGCAGCAGATTAGGGGTACATAAGTATAACGTAGGTGGCGGTCGGCAGATTAGGGGTTAAAAATTTTAATCGAGTGGCGGCGATGTGGGGGGAGCTCGGTTTAGAGGTACATAGGTAGTTTATGGGTGTTAGTGTACTTTAGGGTACAGTAGTTAAGAGCTTTATGAACCGGCGTTAGCCAGAAAGCTCTTAACTCCTGCTATTTTCAGGCGGCTGGAATTTTGTCGTTAGAGCTCTAACGCTCACTTCAGAAACGACTCTAAATACCGGCGTTAGAAAGATCCCATTGAAAAGATAGGCTACGCAAATGGCGTAGGGGGATCTGCGGTATGGAAAAGTCGCGGCTGTAAAGTGAGCGTTAGACCCTTTAATCACTGACTCCAAATACCAGCGGGCGGCCAAAACCAGCGTTAGGAGCCTCTAACGCTGGTTTTGACGGCTACCGCCGAACTCCAAATCTAGGCCTATGTTAATCCATCTATTCGAGGCTGAGTTTAGGGAATCTAAGTGAGTATGTAGTAGAGCTTTTGATACTGTTAGCGTAAAGGAGTCACCCAGTGTTCTCTTAATCAGCTGTTGTAGTTTATCCCAGGTTGGTTGTATTTTTGGGCATTCCCACCACATATGTAGATAAGAACCTACCTCTGCGCATCCCCTGTAACATGATCTATTGCATTCAGGAATGTAATGTGAAGTCTTTAATGGAGTGAGGTACCATCTATAAGCTGTTTTGATTGAATTGAATCTGAATCAGATCTGCTCCTATCAGGCCTCTACTAAGCTCAAAGAAAATTTGTCTCCATTCATCAGTATTATGGGTTATGTCTAAATCATGTTCCCAACTCTCGTGGAGCTTTGGTTTTGTTGTGTTTTTCACTGTTTGAATGGCTAAATATAGGTGTGTAATCATTTTTTTGTGCCTGCCTGGAGTTATTATGAGTTGCTCCAAAACAGTGTTCTTTGTGGTAGAGGAGCCCTGTCTGTATTTGTTTATGGCATGTGAGATTTGGAGGTACAGGAACCAATGTAAAGTGTTCGGGTTGATCTTATCTTTCAATTGATTAAATGTCAACATTTTCCCCCTGTCTATAAAATCTGCCACCCTGTATAGTCCCTTGTTCTCCCATTTGTTTAGTTGTTTTTGGAATTCAGTCGGAAGTAATGTCCCTATTGGTTTAATAATAGTCTGTGGTGAAATTAGTTGCAATGTCTTAGTTAGTGAAGACCACAACGCCTTTGAATCTTCAGTGATTCGGAACATATCTTTTAAAGGGACATAAAGTCAAATTTGAAGTGCACATAAGCTGTCCCAACATATGTAGCTTTGAAATATGCTTTTCACATTTTATTGAAACTTTTTACCATTTTTGTGAGCAAATGGCAGTAGTTTTATGTGCATATGCATTACCGCGTCTTGCATGCTGTGTGTTGATGGTATTGTAACAAAGTTATTGCTCAGTGCAATCAACCTACTCATGTATGCTTAATTAGTCATGTGCACAAAAAGTAATTACAAAGCCTTTGATTACTTTTACTACTAACATTTCTGCAAACACATACAGTACGAAAAATGCATCTATGTAAATTAAAAGGGACACTAAACCCAAAATTTGTCTTCAACAATTCAGATAGAGCATGCAATTTTAAGCAACTTTCTAATTTACTCCTATTATCAATTTTTCTTCGTTCTCTTGCTATCTTTCATTAAAAAGCAGCAATGTAAAGCTAAAGAGCCGGCCAATTTTTGGTTGAGAACCTGGGTTATGCTTGCTTATTGGTTTGATAAATGTAGCCACCAATAAGCAATCGCTATCCAGGGTGCTGAACCCAAAACGGGCCGGCTCCTAAGCTTTAAATTCCTGCTTTTTAAATAAAGATAGCAAAAGAACAAGTAAAAAATTGATAGTAGGAGTAAATTAGAAAGTTGCTTAAAATTTCATGCTCTATCTGAATCATGAAAGAAAAAAATTTGGGTTCATTGTCCCTTTAATAAGTGCATTATACAATTAAGCTATTAACCCCTTTGTCACCAGAGAGGCCTGTGACTCATTCCATAGCAGCTAGATAAACCAGCTACAGGGATATGTTGGTGTTATTGTGTGTGTTTTTCTTGGTTGTATCATAGCCTTTGCCTCCCCAGTCTCTGACCTCACCGCACGTCACTGATAAATATATATATTTTTAAACACACACATATATATACAGTGTTCCCATAAGCTTGGTGTTGAATAACTTTCCATTTTTTGTATTTTGATTCAGCTATTATTTTAAACAGAATTCAGTTATGATTATTTTTAATATCAAATACACAAATGTGTATCTAGCAGGGAAAAGCGTGTGGGGTGGCAGAGGACTCTGCATCTTGGCAGGTCTATTGCAGCATTAATATAGCATAAATGGTGGTAGGGGCCCTTTCTGTTAGTGGCTGCCTCTGTGTGTGTATGTATGTATGTAGAAGTCTGTGTGTCTGATTGTGCATGTGAATGTCAGTGGCTGGCTGTGTGTGTATATATGTAAACGTTTGTGTGCCTGATTGTGCATGTGGATATCTAGGGCTGCCTGTGTGTGTATGTATGTAGAAGTCTGTGTGCCTTCTTTTCAAGAAAACAAAGAAAATTAGATAATAGAAATAAATTGAAAAATTGTTTAAAATTGTACACTCTATCTGAATCATGAAAGGAAATTTGGGGGTTTCATGTCCCTTTAAGTCAATAAATATTGTTATAAACATAATATTATAATGGTAATTTACTACTAACGCATATGACATAAGTATGCCAGGGAATGTAGAATGTAGCTTGCATAATATTTTTTTCTGCTT
Organism: Bombina bombina; assembly: GCF_027579735.1. Classification (NCBI taxonomy): domain Eukaryota; kingdom Metazoa; phylum Chordata; class Amphibia; order Anura; family Bombinatoridae; genus Bombina; species Bombina bombina. Next base: position 1,391,032,476 of record NC_069499.1, read on the forward strand.
TCTTTTTCAGTTACAGTTTTGGAAAACTCAGGTATGTTTTTTTTTTGTAATTACTATGTGTTTTTTAATTGACAAGTCTGGGTGCAAAGCCCATAGCGAAAAGTACAAAACAAATTAACACCACACAGAAAGTCTGGCACTCTCTTGCAAGTACACACCTAAGATTAAAAATAAAAAATTGAAGATTTAGTTACCATAACTGGCCAAAAGGGTCAAGCCCATGAACAACGTCAAGGTCTCTTACCTCCTAAATACCTATCCACTGCCAAACAATGCATGCTCTGAATCACACAAACTGGCAACCACACAATGGTGCACAGGCCTTATGTAAACTCCCTAGACACATACAAAACACGTAAGTAGACTGCACTCTCAGACAGGACCGGGTACTCTGCCTATGACTCTGCAAAATTCACAACTCTGGGTGGTCACTCACAATCAGCTGCACAGCTTCCAGAGACCCAGGCATTTAACCCCAGAAAAGTTTGGGTGCAAAGCAATTAAATGCCATATATTAATTTTGTTCTAGCAAATAGTTAGAATATTAAAAATAATATTAGTGGAGACCCTTAAATAAATATATCTTATAAAAAGTTCTCAAACAGATGCTGCGACCTTTGAGTACAAAGTAACCAATGCACAATTAAAGACAGGAAATTCAGCACATTTTTGTTGAAATCATTATTTATTTATTTATTAAAAGAAAAGTAAACAAATACAAAAAAAGAAGAAAACAGTGCACAGTGGTACAGGAGATATTGCATAGTTTTGACACATATTTATATTCAGATCTTGAAACATCAAAGTAACCCATCCCTCTTCTGGTCTTTATATAGCCGCATTAAGTACAATGAATATCTCTAACCTATGTTCCCACTTCTTCAGCACATTTAAAAAAAAAGTGAAATTGTATTCATTATAGAAAAATGTCTAATATAGAAATAGTTACCTAACTTGTCATTATTGGGGACATAGTACCCCACTGATACACAATGTACAATTCATCTAATTTCAAAATATAAAAACCATAGAGCAAATAGTGCAATACAGAAAACACAATATGCAGTGCCATGTATTTTTAAATACATTTTTATTGAAGTTTTATATTTTTACAGTAACAATAATCCACAGTACAAGCATTACTTTCAAATAGGACTCAGCCTAAACATAATTAAATGAATATACTAGTTCCATATCATAACAGGAGACAGAAAAGATGACAAACACATGTCTCTCATCATAACAATGTAAATGATAGTAACATAAATTAAAACGTGTCTCATCAATTTACTTACAGGCAAGTTTATAAAGAACTGTAATGAGTAGTACTGAAGATATAATACCAACAAGAGTTAAGGGCTAATACCCCATTGTCAAAGAAAAATCCCAAAATACTTTCTCTTGTCTCCAAAGCTCTCAGCTCATACAGTGAGTATCAATTTTATTGTTGGCAGCTAATATGGGGCTTTCCATGGATTCTATATGTGATAGGATTTTTAGGACTTGGGTCCACCCAGGGCCTTTAGGTTGAGGCCAAGACCTAGCTATAGCCAATTTCACTGCAGTAAAAAGATAGACAGAGGTTAAGTATATGCCCCGGGAGCTTCTCTGAGAACAAATGAAAAAGTCCCCTCTGGGCGTGATCTGCCCACCACACTCCAAACCTCCTACTACAAAGGAGAGCTCTGGTCCAAAGTTTCTGAATTTTAGAGCACTCCCACCACATGTGTGCAGCAGTTCCAATCCTTCCACAGCCTCTACAGCACAAAGGGGAATGTGAATGAGAAATCTGGAATAATCTGAGAGGAGTCAAGTCCCATTGAGTAAGAATTTTATTAAACAGTTCCATATAAGTTACATAATGCACAGCTTTTTTAGTAATCAGGATAGCTCTTGACCATGACTCTTCCGAGGCTTCAAACCTAAGAGATCTCTCCCACTGTTTTATATAGGGCGTTTTGCAGAAAATAGGCGGTTGAAGAATTTCCTGTTCTAGGCTAATCCATTTACTGGTAGAAGTGAGATCTCCCCAAGCTGATATATGAGCTAGTCTTGCAACTTCATGGTATTTAATGATATTGGGTAAAGCTACCCCTCCTGCCAGAATTGGGTTATATAAGAATTTTACAGCAATTCTGGACTTTTTCCCTTTCCAGGTGAAAAGATTACAGACTCTCTGAAATTGTATTAATATGGGTTTAGGAATAGGTATCGGTAAACAACGAAATAGGTTATTTTTGGAAGTAAATTCATCTTTACAGCAGCTATTCTTCCCCACCATGATAAGAAGGGAGAGTCCCACTGTTTTATAAGGTCTTTAAATTTCTGTAAAAGAGGGGCAAAATTACTGGAGATAACCAGGGCGATATCATGTGATAGATAGATACCTAAATGGTGAATTTTTTCTTTAGACCATAAAAAGGGAAACTGACTTTGTAGCCTACTAACATCGCCATCAGGAATGTTTAGCGCGTATGCAATAGTTTTAGAGATATTTAACGTATAATAGCTGACATTGGCAAATTCCTCTAGTATAGAGAATAGGGCCGGAATGGAAGAGAAGGGTTTGGAGGTAACTATAGTTAAATCGTCTGCAAACAGCACTACTTTATGCAGACTACCTAAAATATTAACTCCCTCAGTCATAGGGGAACTTCTATTTTTTTCTGCTTGTGGCTCTATCGCAAGAGCAAACAACACTGGAGAAAGAAGACACCCTTGTCAGGTACCATTTGAAATCTTGAAACTTGACAAGCAAAAACCAATGCCACATGCTTTCACCGAGGGAGAAGAATACAGTGCCATAATCTTAGAACAGAAATTTTTGGGGAAACCAAATTTTAATAGACCCTTCCTCAGGAAAAGCCAGTCAACTTGATCAAAGGCTTTTTCAGCATCCAGTGATAAAGTTACACATGTTTAGCCGAGTCGACTGGCCTCCAGGACAGTGCAATGTATTTAACAGGCTGACAAAACCACGGCCAACCACAAGCTCCGCCAAAATTAGGTGAATAATAATTTAATGGGTTCAAAACACTGGATCCATGTGTAATGCTCGTGGGATATTTCCCTATCAGACCAAACTTGGCCAGTAGTCTTCTTATCCCGGCGTCAAGTGGAAGGATAAGGAAATATCCAGAACAAGAGAACAGGTAAGTAACTGAGGTAAGCATTACTCACAGTAGAGAGGGCAATCCTTCACGGCACTACAGAGGATAACTGGAGAGTAGTCAGGCAAGCAGAGTTCGGCAACAACAAGGCAATCCAGAATACCAGCAGTACAGGGGTTAAACAGTAGAGAGGTCTGGGACAGGCAGAGTTCAGAAACAATAAGGTAAACAGAAGTTCAGGGAGTTAATCAGTAGAGTAGTCTTTAGACAGGCAGAGTTCAGCAACAATAAGGCAAACAGCAGTTTAGAAAATAAGCACCCGGGAGCACACACAGTAACACCTATACATGGGCGATGTAAGTAAGGAACAGAGGTACTTACATAGCCCCAGATTCGTGCCATGGAAAAGTTCCAGAAGTCTCTGAGCATTGATGACGTTGTGGCAAGTGCGCCCAGAGCACCGCCACATTAATGGCCATGGCAACCGGAAATAGCCCCCTGCATCCATGGCAACGACCACAAGGGGACCCTAAATAGGCTTGGTGGGTTGAGCAGTATGAAACTTGGAGACCAGAGAAGGAGCATGCACATGGCGGGCATGAACCCGGGAATGATCCACCACAGAGTAACCCTTCCAGTGCATGAGGTATTGCAATTACCTGCGTCTGTACCTGGAGTCCAGGATCCTGTCAATCTCATACTCTGGCTCGCCATGAACCAAGAGTGGTGGAGGAGGTCTGAGTCGGGTAAATCTGTTTGTGATGTAGGGTTTGAGCAGAGATATGTGGAAGACCAGATGAATATTCAGGGTTCTGGGTAAGGCCACCTTGTAGGCCACAGGAGAAAGTCTTTTGAGGACCTTGTAGGGGTTGATGTAGCGAAGACCCAATTTGTAACAGGGCTTACATAAGCGAACGTGTCGAGACCCAGACTCGCTCATCTACTGCAAAGGCACGAATAGAAGCTCGATGATTGTCGGCATGCCTCTTGTATCTGGAGACAGCTGAATGTAACTGAGAGCGTATACGCTGCCAATGAGTAGTAATGTCAGTGAAACGACAATCAGCAGCAGCAACCCCCGTAGACTGAGCTAAAAGAGGGAAGACACAGGGTTGGTAACCTGCTGCAGCTTGAAATGGAGAGCATCATAAAGATGAATGCCAATGACTGTTCCTTGCCAGTTCAGCTAAGGGCAACAGTCCAGACCAATTGGTATGCTGGGAATCGACATAAGCTCTAAGATAGGTTTTGAGATCTTGATTTGTTCTCTCCATCAGACCATTTGTCTGGGAATGATAACCAGAAGAAAAGGAAACCGTGGTCCCAATCATTTTGCAAAAAGCTCTCCAGAAGGTGGAAATGAATTGAGGGTATTACGGCTATACCATGAAGACGTACTACATGAAGAAGAAACAGAGTTGACAACTCTTGGGTAGTAGGTAACTTTACCAAGGACACAAAATGAGCAAGCCTGGCAAATCGATCCACCACAAACCATATGACCGTATGACGGTCAGAAGGAGGGATGTCTATAATAAAATCCATGGTTATGTGTTTCCAGGGTTGTTTGGGTATGGTCAAAGGTTGAAGTAAGCCATGAGGTAAAGATCAGGGGATTTTATTAGCAGCACAAGTCTGACAAGCCTTGACATACTCTTGAGAGTCAGAATTCATGGTAGCAAAAAATAAAGGAGGGTGGTGCACATAAAATATACACCACACTCCTACGGGGCGATAACAATTCACTACAAACGGAAAAACAGATAAATGCATATAAGTGTAAGAATAAAATGGACCTAGCACACCTATATCAGATTAATAAAATGATATGCTCACAAGTAGACCCAGATGAGATTGGTATATGCAAATAACATAAATGTCCACAAAAAAATCCAAAGAAGGAAGGCAGCTCTCTGTCATAGGACGGTCATCCTGATGTGGCGTGATCTAAAAGAAAAGAAGCACAGAGGCGCCAACATGGCCTAGTAACGTCAGGACAGCCGGACACAACACATCAGCAGGATAGAAAATATACTCACAAACGAGGCGCACCCAAATGGTGCTATTGTGGCAGTCTGGAACTTCAAACAGTGGTCCAGCTCACTGATGTCTCCAGCCAGAAAGAGATGATCCTTAGCGAGGGCCTACCATATGATGCCTAGAGGGGCAAAAAAGGCACACACATAGCCCAGTAGCGTTTGTACACCGGATATAAAGGGTTCAAGGTTGTACTTACAGGAAACAAAGCACCACCAGGTGCAATATCAGCAGTACTGGGACCTCTCAGCCGCCCACTGGACTGTGGAATCCAATTACCAGGATGCAGAGAGTCACAACTTGGAAAAATAGGACCAGCAGAGAAAATGTGTATTCTGCCCCCAACAAGAGCAGAATAAAAATAGGAAAGCAAGTGTATATTTAAAAACTTTTATTTAAAAACAGCGACGCGTTTCTCAGCCACCAGAGCGCTGTTTCCTCAGGCTATGCTATAATGTTAATAACACTTGCTTTATAAAGACAATAAAACACATGAAGCTAAATCTGATAGGATAATTAATTTCTAATTAAGTGTAAACACCTGTTGCACAAGTCAGCAGTTAGTAGGCATGGAAACCCCTATATACAAAGCTCTCACATGTGATACAAACAATTTTAAACAAGTCACAAGTAAGCATGGATATCTCTGTATTAACCCCTACAAATGCCAAACCAAAATTTGACAATAACAACAACATTGTAGCCATTCAGATTAAAGATAAAAATAAAGATAAAAACAATCACAATAAAAACATTTGTTATACGTCTCTAAACGTGATGATCACAATATGTACAGAATCATGTTAATCCCACACAAGACAAAATATATATATATATATATATATATATATATATATATAATATACGTATTTTGATGGTTCCTATTCTTAATATATAGTCCCTTTGTATGCCTAACAACATGTATGATTTATATCACGATAGATCTATATTTTAATTGATATTAGAAACCTTTTCTAATGTTGTTTCTACATTATTCCCTCCTTTGAGATGTAACATTTAATTCATTCATCCCTAGCAGAAAAATCACTCATAATATTCCCGTCTAAAACTAGAGGGATGATATATTGATATTTTTGCAATTTTCATAAGTTTTATCTGCTCTCAGCTCCAGATTGTGTCACTTACTTGGGTGATGTATGAGTCTAAACATCACGAACTATATACGGACTATGTTTCTGTTGTACTTGTTCTATTTAGGGCTTGATCTAAAAAATAATAATAATGTTCTGCCGGTTTGTTTTCATAACAGTGAAATTTGTGTTAGCGGCAATACCTTGAGTGTCTGCCCACCCACGTCACTATAGAGGTCCGCCTAGACCGTGTTCGTCATTAATGTCTGTGTCTCAATAGGCTAACAGCCTTCACGTCGAAGAGCGTATTAGTCAACGCCCTCTAGAGTCACCTATCTCAGCGTGAGTATCATTGAACTTATGTGAGTGCCAAGCCTCCAGAAAACCTCCAATCACAAACCAGAGAGGGGCTCGGGGAGGAGAAGAAAGAGCAACCAGCCTCGTACAGGTGCTGCACAACACCTAAGATAAATGTAAAAACACAAAACCCGAAACTATGTCCAAGATCGCTCTATGTCAGTAGATTCCAATGGATGCCAATATGTACATACATTAACACCTACATGCAGCTATGATTACCAATGTATATATAAAAATAAGTTATCGCCTTATGTGCAACAAACAAGTGAAATGATTTAGTTAATACAATGTGTGACGTCAATAATAGAAATAAATTTTATTTACTAAGAGATAGTCTAAACCCAATATATATAAGCTTTAGCGTGCAACCACATTCTAAATAAAGTGTAATATTCAAATCTAGAGCGTCTATACTCTAGAAAGAATTATTCATTGAAAGACAGTTTTAACCTTTTAGGGAATATGTAATACAATATCTAAACTGATACTCAACCCTATTTGTGGTGACATAAGTGTATGGTGTATGTACCTGTATTATATATACATGTGAAAACAAGATGATTATATTGTGAAATGAGGATAGGGAGAAAAATAGTGATGTGAGGTGATATGAAATCTTATCATTGCCAGATAACTATATCTAGATGGTGTAATAAAAATATATTAATAAGTGTAATAATTAATCTATCATAAAAATACTATTGTATCCTAAACGTAAGCCATCTAATCATGGTAATCTTCAAAGTGATATTAGTGTAGTACTAGAATACTATTGTGTATTTTTAATTTTTAAACTAGTAAGATGCTAAACAACCACTGTGTAGGGGATATTTCATGAACAATTAGCATCCAATATACAGGGAGTGCAGAATTATTAGGCAAATGAATATTTTGACCACATCATCCTCTTTATGCATGTTGTCTTACTCCAAGCTGTATAGGCTCGAAAGCCTACTACCAATTAAGCATATTAGGTGATGTGTATCTCTGTAATGAGAAGGGGTGTGGTCTAATGACATCAACACCCTATATCAGGTGTGCATAATTATTAGGCAACTTCCTTTCCTTTGGCAAAATGGGTCAAAAGAAGGACTTGACAGGCTCAGAAAAGTCAAAAATAGTGAGATAACTTGCAGAGGGATGCAGCACTCTTAAAATTGCAAAGCTTCTGAAGCGTGATCATCGAACAATCAAGCATTTCATTCAAAATAGTCAACAGGGTCGTAAGAAGCGTGTGGAAAAACCAAGGTGCAAAATAACTGCCCATGAACTGAGAAAAGTCAAGCGTGCAACTGCCAAGATGCCACTTGCCACCAGTTTGGCCATATTTCAGAGCTGCAACATCACTGGAGTGCCCAAAAGCACAAGGTGTGCAATACTCAGAGACATGGCCAAGGTAAGAAAGGCTGAAAGACGACCACCACTGAACAAGACACACAAGCTGAAACGTCAAGACTGGGCCAAGAAATATCTCAAGACTGATTTTTCTAAGGTTTTATGGACTGATGAAATGAGAGTGAGTCTTGATGGGCCAGATGGATGGGCCCGTGGCTGGATTGGTAAAGGTCAGAGAGCTCCAGTCCGACTCAGACGCCAGCAAGATGGAGGTGGAGTACTGGTTTGGGCTGGTATCATCAAAGATGAGCTTGTGGGGCCTTTTTGGGTTGAGGATGGAGTCAAGCTCAACTCCCAGTTTCTGGAAGACACCTTCTTCAAGCAGTGGTACAGGATGAAGTCTGCATCCTTCAAGAAAAACATGATTTTCATGCAGGACAATGCTCCATCACACGCGTCCAAGTACTCCACAGCGTGGCTGGCAAGAAAGGGTATAAAAGAAGAAATTCTAATGACATGGCCTCCTTGTTCACCTGATCTGAACCCCATTGAGAACCTGTGGTCCATCATCAAATGTGAGATTTACAAGGAGGGAAAACAGTACACCTCTATGAACAGTGTCTGGGAGGCTGTGGTTGCTGCTGCACGCAATGTTGATGGTGAACAGATCAAAACACTGACAGAATCCATGGATGGCAGGCTTTTGAGTGTCCTTGCAAAGAAAGGTGGCTATATTGGTCACTGATTTGTTTTTGTTTTGTTTTTGAATGTCAGAAATGTATATTTGTGAATGTTGAGATGTTATATTGGTTTCACTGGTAAAAATAAATAATTGAAATGGGTATATATTTGTTTTTTGTTAAGTTGCCTAATAATTATGCACAGTAATAGTCACCTGCACACACAGATATCCCCCTAAAATAGCTATAACTAAAAACAAACTAAAAACTACTTCCAAAACTATTCAGCTTTGATATTAATGAGTTTTTTGGGTTCATTGAGAACATGGTTGTTGTTCAATAATAAAATTAATCCTCAAAAATACAACTTGCCTAATAATTCTGCACTCCCTGTATATGTGTAGTGTGATCTTAGTGTAATAAGGTGTCATTGTAACCTAGCCTAATAGAGGCCATCTAAAAGAAGATCTTCATACTGATCACTAATGATATACTGATGTGTATAATGAATTGTAATGTAAAATACCCCTATAGAGAAAGTGACAGAACATGAAGCAGCCGCTATATACTAAACAGTATAATAGTAAAAAAGATCCCACTATATATAACAAAAGAAAGAAAAAAAAAGAAGAAGAAAGTGCAATCATCTGATATTAGTGAAGAATATGATCATAGTGTCTATATGAATATAAGAAAGTATTCTCATCTAATTTGTCACAGCACATGTTTGGCACTATTAGTTTGTCGTCTAATATTGGGCCTCCATCATGTCTAACAAAGATCCTCTGAGACCATTTACACCCATAAGGTTAAAAGATGTAGTACACATATTGGGGGAAAAAAACAATGGTATTCAGAACGCTGCCATATCAAGATTCTCATTGAGCCCATCTGGTTGGAGAGTTCTTAATCTTTTAATCCAATATGTCTCTCTTCTCCTAAGGGTCATGAGAGCATTGGTACAAGATTTCGGAATTGTTTCAATAGGTGTTATTTTGATAGGATTCTTATCTTTTTTTGTGATGAAATAAGCAATGTCTGGAGACACTGTGAGATTTGGCTTTTTTCTTGATATTATAGGAATGCTCACCCCATCGTTTTTTTACTTTCCTACAGGTGCGGCCTACATACTGGGGCCCACATTTACAATCAAGGAGATAAATCACAAAAGAAGTTTCACATGTCATGTGACTCTTAATTTTAAAAATTTCCCCCGTATTGGAGGATCTAAAACTGGAAGTCCTATGACAAATATGGCTACACATACCGCAGCGTTTCCTAAAACATTTAGAGACTATATTCTTATTAATTGGAGGCCCAACATTAAAAATGTTGGAACCTACATTGTTGTTTACAAGATATTTATTTCTAACAATCTTGCTAGGTCCTAAAGCGGTCTTGAGTGTTGGTGCTCTGCTATATACCACTTTTGGTTTTGTCCCTATAATGTTCCTCAGAGTAGAATCATCAGTGAGGATAGACCAATGCTTGTTGAGAATTTTATTGACCGCCATGTGGTTTGAATTATATCTAGTGATAAATAACGGTGGATTTACTTCTTTAAAGCCTATTTGATCTTTGGATTTTTTATTTTTATTGATCTTAAAATAACTTAATCTATCTTCCTTCCTAACCCTATTAATCTCATGATTGATCAGATCTACTGGATAACCCTTTTCTAGGAATCTATCTCCAATGACCCTTGCTTGGATATCATAGTCCTCTATTTTGGAGCAATTCCTCCTGATTCTTCTAAATTGCCCGTATGGGACATTTAACTTCCAGCTCTTATAATGGTTGCTTTCATAATGCAGAAAGCTGTTGCAGTCCACAGTCTTAAAAAAGGTTTTGGACCCCACTTTACCATCAGTAGTTTTGCTCAGTAATAAATCAATTACTCTGGTAGAGAAAATAGTTATGCTCAAGAATGAATTTTATGAGTTGAAGGAGAAACTCAACTTGTTCAGCAGGCATATAAATATCTTGTGTAAGATAAGAACGTACGGCCCTAATGCCCAACTCGTGCTGAATATTGGAATACAAAGACCCCACATCACAGGTAACCCACCAACAATCATCGTCCAAAATACAGTCATTTAATTTAGTGATTAAATCTGATGAATCTCTTATAAAGGATGGTAGCGAGATTACAAATTTCTGCAAAAAGTGGTCGATATAAGCGGATAGAGAGTCTGTAAGACTACCTATGCCCGCAATGATAGGTCTATCTTGAGGTCTAATTGGGTCTTTGTGCACTTTGGGCAAATGGTAGTAAAAAGCAGTACATGGGTATTTAGGAAGGCAATAGTCCCTTTCATTTTTGTTTAAGATACCCATATCCAAGCCCTTCTGTAGAAGTTCCTGTAGTGATTCTAGGAATGCCAAGGTGGGATCTCCATGTAGGATTTTATAGTATTCCTTATCATTCAAGATCCGATCAGCCTCTATAAGATAATCCTGCATATTTTGCAGGACTATTCCCCCACCCTTGTCCGCCTGTCTGATGACCAGATCAGATCTATTCATCAGGCTATTGAGGGCTTGTCTTTCTTTGTGGTTAAGATCATTTTTGTATCTCAATTTTTTCAGTTTTTTTGCTAATTTTTCAAGATCTGCCATGACTAGATTAGAGAAAATCTCTATGTTATTACCATTATTCCTTGGAGGCACAAAGCTAGATTTAGGCCTTAGGTTAGTATGAATATAATCATCAAAGAGGTCTTCCATGAGCATGCAGGGTTCGTAAGTAAAACAGCCCTCGCTCAAATGGGAGTCCATATGATCAGTAGTAATGGGTCTCAAGTTATCTTTTTTTTTTTTTTTTTTCAAAAAAAAAAGCTTTATTCATATCAAACAGTGGTACACGTCATATAATGCAAACATATTGCTCACTTCAGAAATGTCATAATACAATATATCATTGAGTTGGTCCCCTGTGTGGGTAATACAAAAGCATTGAATAAAAAGTTCATAATGCCAATAGAGTCTGTTATCTATACTTAAAGCTGGGGCTCATGATTTAGAAACGCATTTTCTGATTCAGTGTACCTCTTATATATCCCCATATTTAGCAATTCAGACCACTTTTGGGCCTTAAACAAAATCACATAAACAATTGTGGGGAAATGCAAGGTAGGATGCAACAAAACAAACAGATAAAGACAAAACAACACAGAAAAATCTTATGTCTCAAGAAAACAAGATATGATACTGAAAAAGGTTATTGGATTGTAATATAGTGGAGACACAAATAGCCAGAGATCTTATACACAATACCCACTACTGTTATTTCCAGATAGAAAAAGAGAGATTTTAAGTATGTGGATGCTATATTAAGCCTCAAATACATTTGGGTAGGCCTCATGGTAAGTTTGTTCAGACCAACCATAGGGAAGGAGCGCTCTTATTATTAAGGAAATTTGCTTTCTGGGAGTGTGAGGTGGTCTGATTATTTCCTATAATGTCCGGGCCCTAGGGTATTTGGGTGGATCTGCAATATTGGGTGGTAAGCAGGGCGTTCAACCAGTCGGTAATATAGAGAGGATACTGCGGACAAGGGAGGGTTCAATTTTGTGCTGCTGGGTGCACTCAAAGACAAACAAACATCGGCAGTTCATCTATGTAATATCTGTATGTCCCTCCAACCGCCACCGCGGCCGTCGGCCGCGAGCGAGGCAACAAGATGTGCGTTTGATTTGTACGCCATTAATATGATTAATAGTGCACCCCACATCCTTCTTTTTGCTATCAAGCTAACTATGATGTGGGTAACCTCCCCTCCCCTAGTTTTAACCCCCATACGATGAGCCACTTTCACATATGGTTTTTTTTTAAGCATAAATTCAGAACAACAGAGCTACAACACAAACATTTGTCAAAATTCTAAACGGTTCACCAACGTTTCAAACTCAGCAACAATATTATTTCACAGAAAGTCTGTTATTAAATATGTAGTTCATGTGAGCTGTCAAACCCCAAGTTGTTTCAGCATGCCAGACAGCGCAACCATACCTTCCAGTAAGGCCGCTAGGCAAGATTGCACATCTCCCTTCAATAGCATCATATGTCTGGCAGTGGTAGTGTCGGGAGATCTTACAACGTGGATCATAGTCCCCGAGGAGTCACACCAGGCAACGGTGCCAACCATATGCCATGTACTGTCTAGCTTACCATCCGGGAACATGTGCAGGGTAGATATGCTGAAAGTCTCCATATCCGTCTCTACCTCGGGGCCCCCTCCAGGACCACGTGGCGACCACGGTAGCTCTAAGTCCCATCTCACCCATGTATGCTGATCTGCAGAACCGGCGAGAGCCGTAAAATTGGCAGATGTAGGATATTTTCTCAGCCTGTCGATATCGACGTTTGGATGAATTATGCTCAGTTTCCCCATCTGGAGGTGGTTCAATGTTGTTTCGGGTGCCATTTTAGAAGTGGCGATGCTTCTCGTGTTAGGCGGATCTGAGGTTGGGTAGAGGTTTATAGGTTGCCTGTTATGCCATATCGGGGCGTCCATTTCTCTGCATATATTACCTTTAGTTGTCTGCGGCAAATATGCATTAAGACTATTGCCTGGTAACCGAGGTGCTCCGTCTTTCAGCTTGGTGACTCGCCCGTCCTCTTTGAGCTTCAGGTTTAGATCAGGGTCGATCTTTGCGGGTTGTAGTAGCGTTGACTCCACAACTTTAGTGGTTCCTACTTTTTCCTTAAGAGACTGTATGTCTTGCTCCAAGGGAGCCTTGTCTATCAGTGCTTGCAGCAGGGTTTCAATTTTAGCGAGCCGGTTATCCATAGCGGCTGGTGAGTCCTCGACCCACATGGTAGCTGACTGATGGTGGCGTCTGTGCTTACTGTATAAATGCGCTGTTTGAGGGCTTGTGCCTATATATAGTAAAAGAGGCTTACACTAATCCACAAGGTTGTAGTAGTTAGAAGATTTAACCAGTTCTGGCTAGACACCCCTGGAACCCAGGGGGGGAGACGTTGCCTGTTAGGTCGCCGCTGCTACAGGCCCAAATTGTCCTATTCCACCTCTGGGATCATGAATACAGCACTTGAAGTTGTAATCAAGTTATCATTTTTAAGTTTTTTTGTCTGCAAAATATTTTTGCAGGGATAGTTTTCCTAACATAACTGTTAACATCCACGAATAGTTCGTAGATGTGAAAGTTATTAGAAGGGCTGAAAGACAGACCCCTACCTAGTACTCTAATCTCATCATCGCTTAGAGTGTGCGATGAGAGATTAAAAATTCCTTTTTTGTAAACCTCTAGTTTCTCTTTTTTGCGGGTGATTGATTTCCCTCTGGTTCCTCGTTTGCGAGCTGTCTTTTTGTCTTTGAGGATATGCAGGTCCCATGGGACCTTGCCACACCGGGGGTTCCTTATTGAGCTGGCTCCCCCCTAAAAAAGGCATATTAGAACTATTTGCACTAGTGGTAGGTTCGTTATCTGCACTTTGTAGTAACTGATACCTATTTTGATTTACAAAATTGGGCACTTGTGATCTCTGATCTGTATCTTGGTGTCCCAATACTCTATTTGATGATCTATTGTCATTAGAGAAAGAAGGTACTCTTGCGTGTGGAGACCTATTATCATTAGAAAAAGATGGTGCTCTTATGTGTGGAGACCTATCATTATGTTTATTAAAGTGTGCATTGGAAGTGAATGTGGAGTCTCTGTTCCTAAAGTTAGGCTGGTTAGATTCTCTCTGTGTCTGATAGGATGATGATGAATGATCAAAATAGTGTACTTTGTTATCAGGTGTATAGGTATCACGCATATGATTATTCTGCCTCCAGGTATGATTTCTGTTCTCTGGTTTTGTTCTGTCCCCACTAATGTATTGGTGTTGAGATCCGTATTGTCTCTTATCACCTGATTGTTGCCAACCACCGTTGTTATAACCTCTATCATTATGGGTTGACATGTGTGATCTGGATGTACGTTGGATACGATTGTAGGTGAAAACCTGACCTTTGGTGTAATCCTCATTGTCCCTCTCCATCTTTTTATTTTTGTTGGCAATAATTTGTTCCTGATACTCATCTGCTTTATCATACGTATTTTTCCTCAATTCTTCAAATTGAGGAAGTGATTTGTGTACATCTATGTCTTTTTGCAAATTATCAATTTCCTGTCCCACTTCATTTACCAAAACTTGCCTATGTTTGATAAGTATATCCATAAGGGTCAATGAACAGGTGTTTAAGGCATTTGGTTTTTACTTTTATATTTCAAATCCCACCAATGTCTGTGTTCAGTTTTGAGTAAACAACATTAGAAAAGGTTTCTAATATCAATTAAAATATAGATCTATCGTGATATAAACCATACATGTTGTTAGGCATACAAAGGGACTATATATTAAGAATAGGAACCATCAAAATATGTATATTATATATTTTTATTTGTTTTGTCTTGTGTGGGATTAACATGATTCTGTACATATTGTGATCATCATGTTTAGAGACGTATAACAAATGTTTTTATTGTGATTGTTTTTATCTTTATTTTTATCTTTAATCTGAATGGCTACAATGTTATTGTTATTGTCAAATTTTGGTTTGGCATTTGTAGGGGTTAATACAGAGATATCCATGCTTACTTGTGACTTGTTTAAAATTGTTTGTATCACATGTGAGAGCTTTGTATATAGGGGTTTCCATGCCTACTAACTGCTGACTTGTGCAACAGGTGTTTACACTTAATTAGAAATTAATTATCCTATCAGATTTAGCTTCATGTGTTTTATTGTTTTTATAAAGCAAGTGTTATTAACATTATAGCATAGCCTGAGGAAACAGCCCTGTGGTGGCTGAGAAACGCGTCACTGTTTTTAAATAAAAGTTTTTAAATATACACTTGCTTTCCTATTTTTATTCTGCTCTTGTTGGGGGCAGAATACACATTTTCTCTGCTGGTCCTATTTTTCCAAGTTGTGACTCTCTGCATCCTGGTAATTGGATTCCACAGTCCACTGGGCGGCTGAGAGGTCCCAGTACTGCTGATATTGCACCTGGTGGTGCTTTGTTTCCTGTAAGTACAACCTTGAACCCTTTATATCCGGTGTACAAACGTTACTGGGCTATGTGTGTGCCTTTTTTGCCCCTCTAGGCATCATATGATAGGCCCTCGCTAAGGATCATCTCTTTCTGGCTGGAGACATCAGTGAGCTGGACCACTGTTTGAACTTCCAGACTGCCACAATAGCACCATTTGGGCGTGCCTCGTTTGTGAGTATATTTTCTATCCTGCTGATGTGTTGTGTCTGGCTGTCCTGACGTTACTAGGCCATGTTGGCGCCTCTGTGCTTCTTTTCTTTTAGAATTCATGGTAGGCCACCAAACATGCCGAGAAAGAAGTTTAAATATTCTTGTCAAACCAGGATAACCTGATAGTTTGCTATTATGCGCCCAGGAGTGCATAGGGTGGGAGGTACAAAAAAGGATCTCAGGAGTCATAGGGGCTTTGGGAGTTTTTTTTGACTGAGCACGTTGTAATCTCTACAGTAGGGAGGTGTTAAGTTGAGCAATCACAGAGTAAGAAGGAATGGTGTGTTCAATAGGGGCTTCAGAAGAGTCATTAGAGTGGTGAAACTGGCGAGAAAGTGCATTAGCCTTTTTGTTCTTGGTCCCAGGAAGATAAGAGACTGTAAAATTTAAGCGAGAAAAGAATAAGGCCCAGCTGACCTGTCGGGATTGAGTCGATGAGCTGTTTCCAAGTATGTCAGGTTCTTATGATCTGTAAGAATCTGAATGGGGTTGGTAGTTCCCTCTAGCCAATGTTGCCACTCAGTAAGGGCCATTTTAATGGCTAGGAGTTCACGATTCCCCACATTGTAGTTCCTCTCTGCAGAGGAAAAACGTTTGGAGAAAAAGGCTACAGGATGCGATTTGGAGGTTGAAGGATCCTTTTGAGTCAAGACAGCACCAGCTCCTATCTCAGAGGCATCAACCTCTAAGGTGAAGTGTAGATTTGGATCAGTATGACGTAATACAGGAGCAGTATAAAAGGTTTTTTTAGGAGAGAGTAAGCATTCGTAGCTGCTGGAGGCCAATTTTTGCAGTCCCTGTTTCTTTTAGTTAGATCAGTAAGGGGAGCAACAATCTTGGAGAAGTTCTTTATGAACTTGCGGTAATAATTAGAGAACCCCAAGAATCTCTGTAGTTCATTCAAAGTGGTGGGTTGAGGCCATTCCAAAACTGCTGTTAGCTTTGTAGGATCCTTGGCAAAACCCTCTTTTGAAATAACATATCCGATGAACTGGATCATGACTAGGTTGAATTCGCATTTCTCCAGCTTGGCTATCAGAGAATTGTTTCTTAGCCGAAGAAGCACCTGTTTTCTGTGTTCATGATGCTCCTCTAAGGTTGTGGAAAATATGAGGATGTCATCCAAATAAACAATGACAGTACGGTTAAGGAGGTCATAGAAGACATCATTGACGAAGGCTTGAAAGACAGATGGGACATTGCACATCCCAAAAGGCATCACTAAGTATTCATAATGACCTGATCTTGTGTTGAAGGCAGTAATCCACTCGTGTCCTGGGAAGATACGAATGAGGTTGTATGACCCACAAATATCACGTTTTGTAAAGTAACTAGCATTTTGGAGTCATAAAGTTCAGTGATCAAGGGGATAGGATAACGGTTCTTAATCGTGATGTTGTTCAGATCTCAAACCACCATCCTTTTTGCTAACAAAAAAGAATCCTGCTCCTGCAGGACAGTAGAAGGGCAAATAAAGATTTTTGCTAGATTCTCTTGGATATAGTCCTCCATGGCTTTAGTTTAACCTTGGACAGCGGATAGGTCCTTCCCTTAGGAAGTGAGGCTCCGGGAAACAAATCTATTTTGCAATCGTATGGATGGTGAGGTGGCAGCACATCAGCTGCCTTCTTTTCAAACACATCCATGAAATCTGCAATATACTGAAGCAAGGGTGGAAGAGGTCTGTAAAGTGGCCAAAGAGGTGCAAAGCAATGGAGTAACCATGGTCAGACAGGAATAGAAACATTGCTTACCCCAGGTGGCCAACTATCCCTCAGTCCAATCAAATTGAGGATTGTGTTTGAGTAACCAGGGAAGACCAAGGATAACCAGTTGAGCAGGAGAATGAATAACATCAAATTGAATCTGTTCAGAATGTAAGACTCCCACGGTCATAGTAAGAGGTGCTGATTCGAAATGGATTAAGTCTCATCCCAGGGGTCTGCTATCCAGAGTTGTTATTTTGAGACATTGTTTTTTCTGAAGAAGAGCCAAACCTGCTTGAATCTTGAAACAGTAGTCTAAGAAATTCCCAGCCGCCCCCAAATCAACAGAATTCGGAGAAAGGTGAGGGTAATAGGTACCAGAATCTGAGAAGAGTGCGGGGGATTGGTAATGGCCATGGTTAGAGGTACCCCACTCTTATCCTCTAAGTGTTGGCTTTTCCCGGCAGTATATCACAGTTCTTAAGTTGATGTGAAGTGGAACTGCAATAAAAACATAGTCAACCTCCTTCTTCTTTGTCTTTCAGATTCAGAGGACTTTAGGGAAGAGAGATCTATGGGTTCCTCCTCAGAGGCCAATTTACTTCTATTATCAGATTTGTTATGTTCTCTTGTTAGTCTTTGTTGAAGTGGTATCTAGATAGGTAGTGTGCACATGTCTAGAGCACTGCATGACAGGAAATAGTGCTGCCATCTAGTGCTATTGCTAATGTATAACATTGTTGCAAAACTGCTGTCATATAATGCTGCAGACATGTGCACACTCCTGAACTTAACTTCCTTCTTTTCAACAAAGAAAACAAAGAAAATTTGATAAAGAAGTAAATTGGAAAGTTGTTTAAAATTGTATGTTCTATCTGAATCATGAAAGAAAATGTTTGGATTTTATGTCCATTTCAGTTGATAAAAGAAAAACTGCAGCAAGGCCAGAACGTTCCTATGGCAAATTAAAAGGATTCTAATTTATACTATATAAAATTGCACAACATTTATTTAAAAGGATGCCATCCCGGCTCACTCACTCAGTTGTCCCACAGTGTTAGCTGTGCTACTGCTCCCTAGGGGTGCCCCCGCTGTTAATCTCTGGTAGCTCTATGTGCAGCTCCAGAGTTGTCAGTAACAGCTGATCCTGCAGTTGAGCTGTAACCATGTCAAGGGGTACCCGGCCCAGCTCCACCATGGGAGGGCAGCAACAAGGTCCCATTAAGGGCAGCGTGGGTGGCTCACCATCCCACAGGAGATAGCAAGGGGTGAGCTGGGTATCGGAGTGGGGGTCTGCTGAGGACTCATCCTCCTCATTCAGGTAGGGATTCACACTACTGCTACCACAACTGAGGAGCCACCCGGACACCCAGCACTGACATTGGAGGAGACACAGAGGCCTGAGTCTGGTGCAGGGGATGCCATCTTGTGATGAGGAGGAGACTGGGAAAAGGAGGCAGTGACACTGCTGTAGAGAGAGGAGGAGGCGAGGCATCATCAGTATTTTATTAGAATACTATGACAGCGCACAGCATCTCTGCATGGGGCAGGCCTGTTCAATTGCCACCCCCTACCACCCCCCCCAAAAAAAACTGCTGCCCTAGGCAAATGCCTTGTTTGCCTAACCCATAAATCGCCCCTGGTCACGTCAGAGACCCGATATGAGTTCTAAATGACAGAGGCCTCTAGGCCATGAGACTGATTAGAGTTTGTATATGAGCACATAACTGACTGGGACTGCCAGACCATGGGAGTCTGTTGTAAATCTGATTAGTGATGTCGCGAACCTAAAATTTTCGGTTCGCGAACCGCGGACTCGAACGTCCGGTATTGTTCGCGAACTCGCGAACCGCCATTGAATTCAATAGGCAGGCGAACTTTAAAACCTACAAGGACTCTTTCTGGCCACAATAGTGATGGAAAAGTTGTTTCAAGGGTACTAACACCTGGACTGTTGCATGCTGGAGGGGGATCCCTGGCAAAACTCCCATGGAAAATTACATAGTTGATGCAGAGTCTGCTTTTAAGCCATAATGGGTCTAAATCAACTAACATTCCCAAAGTGGCTGTCTCAAAACATCCCGGACAGAAGATAGATTGATAGTGATAGATAGGATAGATAGATATACATAGATTGATAGTTAGATCGAATCGATAGAAGAGAAATAGATAGATTTGTTAGATATATAATTACCCTAATAAATTCTAATAATCAAACATGCGTTCTTGGACCCAACTAGCTTGTGTCAATTAGTACTTTTCTTAGCACTTTAATCCCTGTTCCCCCCCCCCCCTATCGGGGGAGTTCTATATGGCCTGCCAGATTACCCTGAAAAATTATAATAATAAGACATGTGGTCTGCTACCTATTTTAACGAGGTTGTGTTTTAAGTACTACCATTCTTAGCACTTTAATCTCTGTAACTCCCCCTATTTGGTGAGGTCTATACGGCCTGGATGATTACCCATACAAAATATAATAATAAGACATTTGCTCTTGGTCTGCGACCCATGGTAACTATGTTGTGTTAATTAGTAATGTCCTTCGCATTTTAATAGCTGTTACTCATACTCACCCTATCGGTGGAGGTCTATATGGCCTGCATGATTACCCTTACAAAATATAACAACCAAACATATGTTCTGAGACCCATGGTAAGTAGGTTGTGTTATGTAGTACTGTTCTTTGCATTTTCATACCTGTTACAACACCAAATGGTGGCAGGTCTATCTGTCCTTCATGATTAGCTGCACCCAAACCCAAAAAAAAGCCGAGTGGTCTTAGACTAACACCCATGGCTACCTCTGTTGTTTCAATTAGTGCTATTCTTAGCACTTTCATCCCTGTTACCGGTGGTCTACATGTCCATCATGATTAGCCGAACAAAATACTACAATCCAACCTTTGCTCAGTCTTCATAGGCCCTTCATTGTCTGTATTTTGATAGTACAGTTCTTATTATTTTTATAGCTGATACAACACCGAATGTTGTCAGCTCTATATGGCCTGCAGGATTAGCTGCACCCAATACAAAAATAAATCCAAGCGGTCTTGGATTAACACCCATGGCTAACTCTGTTGTTTCAAGTAGTACTATTCTTAGCACTTTCATCTCATCATCCCTGTTACTTCCAGGACTCTCGGTGGTGGTGGTCTACATGGCCATCATGATTAGCCTAACCAAATACTACAATCCAACCTTGGCTCAGTCTTCCTAAGGCCCTTCATTGGCTGTATTTTGGTAGTACTGTTCTTATTAGTTTAATAGCTGATACAACACCGAATGTTGTCAGCTCTATATGGCCTGCATGAATAGCCGCACCCAAAGCCAAAAAAAAGCCAAGCGGTTTTGCACTAACACCCATGGCTAACTCTGTTGTTTCAAGTTCTACTATTCTTAGCTCTTTCATCTCATCATCCCTGTTACTTCCAGGACTCTCGGTGGTGGTGGTCTACATGGCCATCATGATTAGCCTAACCAAATACTACAATCCAACCTTGGCCCAGTCTTCCTAAGGTCCTTCATTGGCTGTATTTTGGTAGTACTGTTCTTATTAGTTTAATAGCTGATACGACACCGAATGTTGTCAGCTCTATATGGCCTGCATGAATAGCCGCACCCAAAGCCAAAAAAACCCCAAGCGGTTTTGCACTAACACCCATGGCTAACTCTGTTGTTTCAAGTTCTACTATTCTTAGCTCTTTCATCTCATCATCCCTGTTACTTCCAGGACTCTCGGTGGTGGTGGTCTACATGGCCATCATGATTAGCCTAACCAAATACTACAATCCAACCTTGGCCCAGTCTTCCTAAGGCCCTTCATTGGCTGTATTTTGGTAGTACTGTTCTTATTAGTTTAATAGCTGATACGACACCGAATGTTGTCAGCTCTATATGGCCTGCATGAATAGCCGCACCCAAAGCCAAAAAAACCCAAGCGGTTTTGCACTAACACCCATGGCTAACTCTGTTGTTTCAAGTTCTACTATTCTTAGCTCTTTCATCTCATCATCCCTGTTACTTCCAGGACTCTCGGTGGTGGTGGTCTACATTGCCATCATGATTAGCCTAACCAAATACTACAATCCAACCTTGGCCCAGTCTTCCTAAGGCCCTTCATTGGCTGTATTTTGGTAGTACTGTTCTTATTAGTTTAATAGCTGATACGACACCGAATGTTGTCAGCTCTATATGGCCTGCATGAATAGCCGCACCCAAAGCCAAAAAAAACCCAAGCGGTTTTGCACTAACACCCATGGCTAACTCTGTTGTTTCAAGTTCTACTATTCTTAGCTCTTTCATCTCATCATCCCTGTTACTTCCAGGACTCTCGGTGGTGGTGGTCTACATGGCCATCATGATTAGCCTAACCAAATACTACAATCCAACCTTGGCTCAGTCTTCCTAAGGCCCTTCATTGGCTGTATTTTGGTAGTACTGTCATCCTTTTGAATAAAAGATTACAGTAAAGGCATTGATTTTAGAAACCCACAGATCATTATTTGCAACCGTGAATTTAGAAAAAAAAATTGATTACACACCCGTCACACTTATTTATGCTCAGGCCTTTTTAATACGAGGGTCCCGGAGCCTCAACCGAAACAACAGCATGAAAGAGGAGATATGTCATCCTTTTGAATAAAAGATTACAGTAAAGGCATTGATTTTAGAAACCCACAGATCATTATTTGCAACCGTGAAATTAGAAAAAAACATTGATTAGACAGCTGTGACACTTATTTATGCTCAGGCCTTTTTAATACGAGGGTCCCGGAGGCTCAACCGAAACAACAGCATGAAAGAGGAGATATGTCATCCTTTTGAATAAAAGATTACAGGAAAGGCATTGATTTTAGAAACCCGCAGATCATTATTTGCAACCGTGAAATTAGAAAAAAACATTGATTACACAGCCGTGACACTTATTTATGCTCAGGCCTTTTTAATACGAGGGTCCCGGAGCCTCAACCGAAACAACAGCATGAAAGAGGAGATATGTCATCCTTTTGAATAAAAGATTACAGTAAAGGCATTGATTTTAGAAACCCACAGATCATTATTTGCAACCGTGAATTTAGAAAAAAAAATTGATTACACACCTGTGACACTTATTTATGCTCAGGCCTTTTTAATACGAGGGTCCCGGAGCCTCAACCGAAACAACAGCATGAAAGAGGAGATATGTCATCCTTTTGAATAAAAGATTATAGGAAAGGCATTGATTTTAGAAACCCACAGATCATTATTTGCAACCGTGAAATTAGAAAAAAACATTGATTACACAGCCGTGACACTTATTTATGCTCAGGCCTTTTTAATACGAGGGTCCCGGATCCTCAACCGAAACAACAGCATGAAAGAGGAGATATGTCATCCTTTTGAATAAAAGATTACAGGAAAGGCATTGATTTTAGAAACCCACAGATCATTATTTGCAACCGTGAAATTAGAAAAAAAAAATTGATTACACAGCCGTGACACTTATTTATGCTCAGGCCTTTTTAATACGAGGGTCCTGGAGCCTCAACCGAAACAACAGCATGAAAGAGGAGATATGTCATCCTTTTGAATAAAAGATTACAGGAAAGGCATTGATTTTAGAAACCCACAGATCATTATTTGCAACCGTGAAATTAGAAAAAAACATTGATTACACAGCCGTGACACTTATTTATGCTCAGGCCTTTTTAATACGAGGGTCCCGGAGCCTCAACCGAAACAACAGCATGAAAGAGGAGATATGTCATCCTTTTGAATAAAAGATTACAGGAAAGGCATTGATTTTAGAAACCCACAGATCATTATTTGCAACCGTGAAATTAGAAAAAAAAATTGATTACACACCCGTGACACTTATTTATGCTCAGGCCTTTTTAATACGATGGTCCCGGAGCCTCAACCGAAACAACAGCATGAAAGAGGAGATATGTCATACTTTTGAATAAAAGATTACAGGAAAGGCATTGATTTTAGAAACCCACAGATCATTTATATTACCCGTGTAATATAAAAAAACATTCATTAGACACCGGTTACACTTATTTATCCTCAGGCCTTGTTAATACGAGGGTCCCGGAGCCGCAACTGAAACAACAGCATGAAAGAGGACATATGTCAATATTTTTGAATTATATATTACAGGAAAGGCATTGATTTTAGAAACACTGAGATAATTACTTGCAACCGGGAAATCAAAAAAAACATTGAACAGACACCCAGTACACTTTATTATCCATAGGCTTTTTCAGCAGAGGCTCCAGGACCCTCAACAAAAACAAGAGCAGGGAGCTGGGCATAGGAGTACAATGGAGTGTGACAATAATAATCTGAAGGTGAAGATTGCATAGTTGTGGCATTTTAATTTTGTTATCGTGGGAACTTAATACTTGCAATGACCTTGCTCTGGTGAATCCATATCGCAAATGTGTTATTTAAGGCACTGTTTGTCTATTTTTTTGAATATCAGCATTTGGTAAATGAAGCTCAACTTAAGGCTGGTGAGAAACGACCTTTCTTCTGGCTGTTTGCAAATGTTGTGGCTCTGGACAAACATGTGAATAAGGGGCCATCAGCCATATTCTGCACGCAACCCCTTTGATGATTGACGATAAACATGTGTCACCTGCAAGCAGAGCTCGTTACTTCTGTCTAAATCATCTTCCTGGTATGGACAGGCCACTGTTTCCCACAGCAAGTACGAATTTTGAAATACAAGATTGTCTTGAGTATGGTAGGAAACCAAAGTTTATTTAATTCAGTACTATCTATCACCACAAAAAATGAACTTCTTGAAGCAACAAAAATGCCAGCAATTTCATGTGCTTATGGATGACAAGGACGTCATGTCCTTTGGTGCACAGAGATGGAGACGATTTTTGCCCTCCCTGTACACTACCCAGATGTCTCAAACATCACCAGAAACACAATACAGCCACTCTTGTGAAGTTCCTGGAGTGTTCCGGTAGCCATCTCTTTGCGCTCCTAAAGGAATACTTTATCAGTGTTTTTGTATACATCCGACAACAGCTTCGGAGACTGTGGTGACGCACATTTTATTTACTGTTGTTCCAGCTGTGGCAATATCAATTGGCATGAAAAAGTTAAGATTTGTGGGTTGGGGAGCCTATAGCTGTTAAGGTAGGACGTGTGTTTGAGGAGCTCCAGGTCTTACAAGTTACTTTGGAGTTAGTTTTCAACCTTAATTTAATTTTCTTTTTGGGATTCATAGTCACACTTTCTGGGGCTATCCAAGAGGAGCCTGGTAAAAGCAGTAGTAGTCACCCCTTATATCAACGGGTACCGAGACCTGTTTTTTGCCTTTCCAATATTGCGCCGTACCCCAAACTAATCCTGAATGAAAAAAAAAAATTCAAATTTGAACTAGTGACGCACATTTTATGCACGCTGTGGCAATTGCAATTTGCAATAAAAATAATCTGCTAACAACAACCACTACCTACGACCACACCTGACTCCTGAAGTCATGCTTCAGTTATTAAGTCAAGTTAAATTATTTTTTTTTTTCTTTATTATGCGCAGCAGAGGCTCCAGGACCCTCGACAAAACCAGCAGCAGGAAAGAGGACATATGGCATCCTTTTGAAAAAATCATTATAGGAAAGGCATTGATTTCAGAAACACAGAGATCATTAGTTGCAAACGGTAAATCGAAAAAAACATTGATTAGACACCCAGTACACTTCTTTATCCTTAGGCCTTTTTAGCAGAGGCTCCAGGGCCCTCCACAAAACCAGCAGCTTGAAAGAGGACATATGGCATCCTTTAGAAAATTAGATTACAGGAAAGGCATTGATTTTAGAAACACAGAGATCATTAGTTGCAACCGTGAAATCACAAAAAACTTCGATTATACACCAAGTACACTTATTTATCCTTAGGCCTTTTTAGCAGAGGCTCCAGGACCCTCCACAAAACCAGCAGCATGAAAGAGGACATATGGCATCCTTTAGAAAATTAGATTACAGGAAAGGCATTGATTTTAGAAACACAGAGATCATTAGTTGCAACCGTGAAATCACAAAAAACTTTGATTATACACCAAGTACACTTATTTATCCTTAGGCCTTTTTAGCAGAGGCTCCAGGACCCTCCACAAAACCAGCAGCATGAAAGAGGACATATGGCATCCTTTAGAAAATTAGATTACAGGAAAGGCATTGATTTTAGAAACACAGAGATCATTAGTTGCAACCGTGAAATCTAAAAAAAAATAGATTATACACCCAGTACACTTATTTATCCTTAGGCCTTTTTAGAAGAGTGTCCCGGAGCCTCAACATAAAGAACAGCATGAAAGAGGACATATTGCATCCTTTTGAAAAATAGATTACAGGAAAGGCATTGATTTTAGAAAGACAGAAAAAATTTGTTACAAACGGGAAATCTAAAAAAACATTGAATAGACACCCAGTACACTTCTTTATCCTTCGGCCTTTTTAGCAGAGGCTCCAGGACACTCAACAAAACCAGCAGTAGGAAAGAGGACATATGGCATCCTTTGTGAAAAAAAGATTATAGGAAATGCATTGATTTTAGAAACCCGGGGATAATTTGTTGCAACCGTGAATTTTAATTAAAAAAAAATGATTGGATGGACACCCAGTACAATTCTTTCTCCCTAGGCCTTTTTATAAGAGGGTCCAGGACCCTCAAACAAAACACCAGTAGGAAAGGGGACATATGGCATACTTTTTAACAATAGAGTAAGAGTACAGGAAAGGCATTGATTTTAGAAACCCATAGATAATTTTTTGCAAATGTAAATTTGAATCAAAAAAATGATTCGATGGACACCCAGTACACCACTTTCTCCTTAGGCCTTTTTATAAGAGGGTCCTGGACCCTCAAAAAAAACACCAGCAGGAAAGAGGACATATGGCATACTTTTGAAAATTAGATTACAGGAAAGGCATTGATTTTAGAAACACAGAGATCAGTTATATGACCCGGGAAATAGAAAAAAAACATTGATTGGACACCCAGTACACTTCTTTATCCTTAATCCTTTTTATAAGAGTGTCCCGGAGCCTCAACAGAAAGAACAGCATGAAATAGGACATATGGCATCCTTTTGAAAAATAGATTACAGGAAAGGCATTGATTTTTGAAAGACAGAAAAAATTTGTTACAACCGTGAAATCTAAAAAAACATTGAATAGACACCCAGTACACTTCTTTATCCTTAGGCCTTTTTAGCAGAGGCTCCAGGACACTCAACAAAACCAGCAGTAGGAAAGAGGACATATGGCATCCTTTGTGAAAAAAAGATTATAGGAAAGGCATTGATTTTAGAAACCCGGGGATAATTTGTTGCAACCGTGAATTTTAATTAAAAAAAAAATGATTGGATGGACACCCAGTACAATTCTTTCTCCATAGGCCTTTTTATAAGAGGGTCCAGGACCCTCAAACAAAACACCAGCAGGAAAGGGGACATATGGCATACTTTTGAACAATAGAGTACAGGAAAGGCATAGATTTTAGAAACCCATAGAAAAAAATTTTAAAATGTAAATTTGAATAAAAAAAATGATTCAATGGACAGCCAGTACACCTCTTTCTCCTTAGGCCTTTTTATAAGAGGGTCCTGGACACTCAAAAAAAAACACCAGCAGGAAAGAGGACGTATGGCATCCTTTTGAACAATAGAGTACAGGTACGGCATTGATTTTACAAAACCAGAGATAATTTTGGTCAAATGAGAAATAGAAAATAAAAAAGAGTGGACACCCAGTACACCTCTTTCACCTTAGGCCTTTTTATAAGAGTGTCCAGGACCCTCAAACAAAATACCAGCAGGAAAGAGAACATATGGCATACTTTGGAACAATAGAGTACTGGTACGGCATTGATTTGTGAAACCCACAGATAATTGTTTGTAAAAGTGAAATAGCACCAAAAACCATGCTTGGACTCCCACTCCAGGTCGTTCTCCTTCAGCTTTTTTATAAGAGGGTCCAGCACCCTCAACAGAAACAACTGCAGGAAACACCACCACATATGCCATCCTTTTGCACAAGCGAGTACAGGTATGGCATCCATTTTAGAAACCCAAAGATAATTGAGAGGAACCAGGAACATTTTTCTAAAAACTGGATGGGGCACCCATTACTACAGGTCGTTCTCCTTCAGCCTTTTTATATCATGGGCCACGACCCGCAACAGGCACAACAGCATGAAACACAACATATGCCACCTTTTTGCACAATAGAGTACAGGTATGTCATAGATGGAACACGGAGATAATTTAGAGCAACCAAGAGACGGATAAAGATGCTTGGTCGGTCCTACTCTTTCAAATTTGTTGCATTTTGCGTTCAATTGAATGGTACACCGGATATGAGTGGTGTATAAAGTTGTACAATTCATAACAGTTTAATCACTAGTGTTATGTGCATTATTTTTTTTATTTGAGTTTGGTACCCACAGAGATGCAGCAGAGGCCAGAAAAATTAGGAATGTACAAATGACTGAAAAATTGGGGTATTGTTGGAGCAACTGCTGTAGCAGCGGCCAGAAAAATCGATGTTTGTAAAACATTTATAAAGTGCCCTAAAAGCTTGTGGCTTGAACATTAGTTGTTGGCGGATAAGTCAAGCAAGTCCTCCGTCTTTATAACCAAAACAAAAAGGCCAGCCTGTGTACCAGTTGTAGCCCAAGGCAGCTCATATCATCATCAGTAGTTTTTTATTCAAATGTATCGCCCAATGTCAGTCCCTTCGGGATCCAGCCCTCATTCATTTTTATAAAAGTGAGATAGTCAAGGCTTTTTTGACCTAGGCGACTTCTCTTCTCAGTGACAAAACCTCCTGCTGCACTAAAAGTCCTTTCGGACAGGACACTTGAAGCGGGGCAGGCCAGAAGTTCCATTGCAAATTGGGATAGCTCAGGCCACAAGTCCAGCCTGCACACCCAGTAGTCAAGGGGTCCATCGCTCCTGAGAGTGTTGAGATCCGCAGTTAAAGCTAGGTAGTCTGCTACCTGTCGGTTGAGTCTTTCTCTAAGGCTGGATCCCGAAAGGCTCTGATGGTGCATGGGAGTTAAAAAGGTACGCATGTCCTCCATCAACAAGACGTCAGGAAAGCGCCCGGTCCTTGCCGCCGTGGTCGTGGGAGGAGGAGGATTAATTTCATCTCTTCCCCTGTTACATTCCCGTGGTGCTGTGACATCACCCTTATACGCTGTGTAAAGCATAGTTTTTAATTTATTATGAAAATGTTCCATCCTTTCCGACTTGCGGGAATTTGGTAACATTTCAGGCACTTTATGCTTATACCGGGGGTCGAGGAGCGTGGACACCCAGTACAGGTCGTTCTCCTTCAGCTTTTTTATACGAGGGTCCCTCAACAGGCACGACAGCATGAAAGAACCCATTTGACAAACATGTGAATAAGGGGCCATCAGCCATATTCTGCACGCAACCCCTTTGATGATTGACGATAAACATGTGTCACCTGCAAGCAGAGCTCGTTACTTCTGTCTAAATCATCTTCCTGGTATGGACAGGCCACTGTTTCCCACAGCAAGTACGAATTTTGAAATACAAGATTGTCTTGAGTATGGTAGGAAACCAAAGTTTATTTAATTCAGTACTATCTATCACCACAAAAAATGAACTTCTTGAAGCAACAAAAATGCCAGCAATTTCATGTGCTTATGGATGACAAGGACGTCATGTCCTTTGGTGCACAGAGATGGAGACGATTTTTGCCCTCCCTGTACACTACCCAGATGTCTCAAACATCACCAGAAACACAATACAGCCACTCTTGTGAAGTTCCTGGAGTGTTCCGGTAGCCATCTCTTTGCGCTCCTAAAGGAATACTTTATCAGTGTTTTTGTATACATCCGACAACAGCTTCGGAGACTGTGGTGACGCACATTTTATTTACTGTTGTTCCAGCTGTGGCAATATCAATTGGCATGAAAAAGTTAAGATTTGTGGGTTGGGGAGCCTATAGCTGTTAAGGTAGGACGTGTGTTTGAGGAGCTCCAGGTCTTACAAGTTACTTTGGAGTTAGTTTTCAACCTTAATTTAATTTTCTTTTTGGGATTCATAGTCACACTTTCTGGGGCTATCCAAGAGGAGCCTGGTAAAAGCAGTAGTAGTCACCCCTTATATCAACGGGTACCGAGACCTGTTTTTTGCCTTTCCAATATTGCGCCGTACCCCAAACTAATCCTGAATGAAAAAAAAAAATTCAAATTTGAACTAGTGACGCACATTTTATGCACGCTGTGGCAATTGCAATTTGCAATAAAAATAATCTGCTAACAACAACCACTACCTACGACCACACCTGACTCCTGAAGTCATGCTTCAGTTATTAAGTCAAGTTAAATTATTTTTTTTTTTCTTTATTATGCGCAGCAGAGGCTCCAGGACCCTCGACAAAACCAGCAGCAGGAAAGAGGACATATGGCATCCTTTTGAAAAAATCATTATAGGAAAGGCATTGATTTCAGAAACACAGAGATCATTAGTTGCAAACGGTAAATCGAAAAAAACATTGATTAGACACCCAGTACACTTCTTTATCCTTAGGCCTTTTTAGCAGAGGCTCCAGGGCCCTCCACAAAACCAGCAGCTTGAAAGAGGATATATGGCATCCTTTAGAAAATTAGATTACAGGAAAGGCATTGATTTTAGAAACACAGAGATCATTAGTTGCAACCGTGAAATCACAAAAAACTTCGATTATACACCAAGTACACTTATTTATCCTTAGGCCTTTTTAGCAGAGGCTCCAGGACCCTCCACAAAACCAGCAGCATGAAAGAGGACATATGGCATCCTTTAGAAAATTAGATTACAGGAAAGGCATTGATTTTAGAAACACAGAGATCATTAGTTGCAACCGTGAAATCACAAAAAACTTTGATTATACACCAAGTACACTTATTTATCCTTAGGCCTTTTTAGCAGAGGCTCCAGGACCCTCCACAAAACCAGCAGCATGAAAGAGGACATATGGCATCCTTTAGAAAATTAGATTACAGGAAAGGCATTGATTTTAGAAACACAGAGATCATTAGTTGCAACCGTGAAATCTAAAAAAAAATAGATTATACACCCAGTACACTTATTTATCCTTAGGCCTTTTTAGAAGAGTGTCCCGGAGCCTCAACATAAAGAACAGCATGAAAGAGGACATATTGCATCCTTTTGAAAAATAGATTACAGGAAAGGCATTGATTTTAGAAAGACAGAAAAAATTTGTTACAAACGGGAAATCTAAAAAAACATTGAATAGACACCCAGTACACTTCTTTATCCTTCGGCCTTTTTAGCAGAGGCTCCAGGACACTCAACAAAACCAGCAGTAGGAAAGAGGACATATGGCATCCTTTGTGAAAAAAAGATTATAGGAAATGCATTGATTTTAGAAACCCGGGGATAATTTGTTGCAACCGTGAATTTTAATTAAAAAAAAATGATTGGATGGACACCCAGTACAATTCTTTCTCCCTAGGCCTTTTTATAAGAGGGTCCAGGACCCTCAAACAAAACACCAGTAGGAAAGGGGACATATGGCATACTTTTTAACAATAGAGTAAGAGTACAGGAAAGGCATTGATTTTAGAAACCCATAGATAATTTTTTGCAAATGTAAATTTGAATAAAAAAAATGATTCGATGGACACCCAGTACACCACTTTCTCCTTAGGCCTTTTTATAAGAGGGTCCTGGACCCTCAAAAAAAACACCAGCAGGAAAGAGGACATATGGCATACTTTTGAAAATTAGATTACAGGAAAGGCATTGATTTTAGAAACACAGCGATCAGTTATATGACCCGGGAAATAGAAAAAAAACATTGATTGGACACCCAGTACACTTCTTTATCCTTAATCCTTTTTATAAGAGTGTCCCGGAGCCTCAACAGAAAGAACAGCATGAAATAGGACATATGGCATCCTTTTGAAAAATAGATTACAGGAAAGGCATTGATTTTTGAAAGACAGAAAAAATTTGTTACAACCGTGAAATCTAAAAAAACATTGAATAGACACCCAGTACACTTCTTTATCCTTAGGCCTTTTTAGCAGAGGCTCCAGGACACTCAACAAAACCAGCAGTAGGAAAGAGGACATATGGCATCCTTTGTGAAAAAAAGATTATAGGAAAGGCATTGATTTTAGAAACCCGGGGATAATTTGTTGCAACCGTGAATTTTAATTAAAAAAAAAATGATTGGATGGACACCCAGTACAATTCTTTCTCCCTAGGCCTTTTTATAAGAGGGTCCAGGACCCTCAAACAAAACACCAGCAGGAAAGGGGACATATGGCATACTTTTGAACAATAGAGTACAGGAAAGGCATAGATTTTAGAAACCCATAGAAAAAAAATTTTAAATGTAAATTTGAATAAAAAAAATGATTCAATGGACAGCCAGTACACCTCTTTCTCCTTAGGCCTTTTTATAAGAGGGTCCTGGACACTCAAAAAAAAACACCAGCAGGAAAGAGGACGTATGGCATCCTTTTGAACAATAGAGTACAGGTACGGCATTGATTTTACAAAACCAGAGATAATTTTGGTCAAATGAGAAATAGAAAATAAAAAAGAGTGGACACCCAGTACACCTCTTTCACCTTAGGCCTTTTTATAAGAGTGTCCAGGACCCTCAAACAAAATACCAGCAGGAAAGAGAACATATGGCATACTTTGGAACAATAGAGTACTGGTACGGCATTGATTTGTGAAACCCACAGATAATTGTTTGTAAAAGTGAAATAGCACCAAAAACCATGCTTGGACTCCCACTCCAGGTCGTTCTCCTTCAGCTTTTTTATAAGAGGGTCCAGCACCCTCAACAGAAACAACTGCAGGAAACACCACCACATATGCCATCCTTTTGCACAAGCGAGTACAGGTATGGCATCCATTTTAGAAACCCAAAGATAATTGAGAGGAACCAGGAACATTTTTCTAAAAACTGGATGGGGCACCCATTACTACAGGTCGTTCTCCTTCAGCCTTTTTATATCATGGGCCACGACCCGCAACAGGCACAACAGCATGAAACACAACATATGCCACCTTTTTGCACAATAGAGTACAGGTATGTCATAGATGGAACACGGAGATAATTTAGAGCAACCAAGAGACGGATAAAGATGCTTGGTCGGTCCTACTCTTTCAAATTTGTTGCATTTTGCGTTCAATTGAATGGTACACCGGATATGAGTGGTGTATAAAGTTGTACAATTCATAACAGTTTAATCACTAGTGTTATGTGCATTATTTTTTTTATTTGAGTTTGGTACCCACAGAGATGCAGCAGAGGCCAGAAAAATTAGGAATGTACAAATGACTGAAAAATTGGGGTATTGTTGGAGCAACTGCTGTAGCAGCGGCCAGAAAAATCGATGTTTGTAAAACATTTATAAAGTGCCCTAAAAGCTTGTGGCTTGAACATTAGTTGTTGGCGGATAAGTCAAGCAAGTCCTCCGTCTTTATAACCAAAACAAAAAGGCCAGCCTGTGTACCAGTTGTAGCCCAAGGCAGCTCATATCATCATCAGTAGTTTTTTATTCAAATGTATCGCCCAATGTCAGTCCCTTCGGGATCCAGCCCTCATTCATTTTTATAAAAGTGAGATAGTCAAGGCTTTTTTGACCTAGGCGACTTCTCTTCTCAGTGACAAAACCTCCTGCTGCACTAAAAGTCCTTTCGGACAGGACACTTGAAGCGGGGCAGGCCAGAAGTTCCATTGCAAATTGGGATAGCTCAGGCCACAAGTCCAGCCTGCACACCCAGTAGTCAAGGGGTCCATCGCTCCTGAGAGTGTTGAGATCCGCAGTTAAAGCTAGGTAGTCTGCTACCTGTCGGTTGAGTCTTTCTCTAAGGCTGGATCCCGAAAGGCTCTGATGGTGCATGGGAGTTAAAAAGGTACGCATGTCCTCCATCAACAAGACGTCAGGAAAGCGCCCGGTCCTTGCCGCCGTGGTCGTGGGAGGAGGAGGATTAATTTCATCTCTTCCCCTGTTACATTCCCGTGGTGCTGTGACATCACCCTTATACGCTGTGTAAAGCATAGTTTTTAATTTATTATGAAAATGTTCCATCCTTTCCGACTTGCGGGAATTTGGTAACATTTCAGGCACTTTATGCTTATACCGGGGGTCGAGGAGCATGGACACCCAGTACAGGTCGTTCTCCTTCAGCTTTTTTATACGAGGGTCCCTCAACAGGCACGACAGCATGAAAGAACCCATTTGAACAAGGTTGGATGCTGAGCTAATCATGTCGCGTTCCTCCTCCTCACTGATCTCACTGATGGTATCTTCCCCCCAGCCACGTACAACACCACGGGTACCAGAGAGGTGACAACAACGAGCACCCTGGGATGACTGTTGTGCTCGGTCTTCCTCCTCCTCATCCTCCCCAAAGCCACATTCCTCCTCTGACTGCTCTTCCTCACAATCCTCTTCCTGCGTTGCCGCAGGTCCAGCAAGCAATGCTGATTCGGCTGTTTGCGGGGGTGATGGACACCACAACTCTCCCGCTTCCTCTTCACGCTCATCTACTGCCTGATCCAGCACTCTTCGCAGGGCACGCTCCAGGAAGAAAACAAATGGTATGATGTCGCTGATGGTGCCTTCGGTGCGACTGACAAGGTTTGTCACCTCCTCAAAAGGACGCATGAGCCTACAGGCATTGCGCATGTGAGCGTCCAGTAATTTGGCAAAAAAATCCCCAGCTCCCCAGAGGCTGTCCTAGCACCCCGGTCATACAAATACTCATTAACAGCTTTTTCTTGTTGGAGTAGGCGGTCAAACATTAGGAGTGTTGAATTCCACCGTGTCGGGCTGTCGCAAATCAAGCGCCTCACTGGCAGGTTGTTTCGACGCTGGATATCAGACAAGTGCGCCATGGCCGTGTAGGAACGCCTGAAATGGCCACACACCTTCCTGGCCTGCTTCAAGACGTCCTGTAAGCCTGGGTACTTATGGACAAATCGTTGTACAATCAGATTACACACATGTGCCATGCACGGCACATGTGTCAACTTGCCCAATTTCAATGCCGCCACCAAATTACTTCCATTGTCAGAAACAACCTTGCCAATCTCCAGTTGGTGCGGAGTCAGCCACTGATCCACCTGTGCGTTCAGGGCGGTCAGGAGTGCTGGTGCGGTGTGACTCTCCGCTTTCAGGCAAGTCAACCCCAAGACGGCGTGACACTGCCGTACCCGGGATGTAGCATAGTACCTGGGGAGCTGGGGGGGTGCCATAGATGTGGAGCAAGACGCAGAAGTTGAAGAGGACTCAGCCGAGGAAGAGGTTATGGAAGAGGATGGAGTAGGAGGAGTAGAGGAGGTAGCAGCAGGCCTGCCTGCAAGTCGTGGCGGTGTCACCAACTCTTCTGCAGAGCCACGCATTCCATGCTTGTCAGAAGTCAGCAGGTTTACCCAATGCGCAGTGTAGGTGATATACCTGCCCTGACCATGCTTTGCAGACCAGCTATCCGTGGTCATATGGACCCTTGCCCCAACGCTGTGTGCCAGACATGCCATAACTTCCTTTCTCACAACAGAGTACAGGTTTGGGATTGCCTTTTGTGAAAAGAAATTTCTGCCAGGTACCTTCCACTGCGGTGTCCCAATAGATACAAATTTTTTGAAAGCATCAGACTCCACCAGCTTGTATGGTAAAAGCTGGCGGGCTAAGAGTTCAGACAAGCCAGCTGTCAGACGCCGGGCAAGGGGGTGACTTTGAGAAATTGGCTTCTTACGCTCAAACATGTCCTTGACAGACACCTGACTGTGGGCAGATGACCAGGAACTGCTACGTAAGAGAGACTGAGTGGAGGATGGTTGAGAGGGGGCAAGGAGTACAGCACTGGTTGACGTGGCTGAAGATGCTGGAGCAGGAGGAGGAGGGCGGCTTTCACTTTGTGTGCTGCTTCTACTCATGTGTTCTTCCCATCGGCCTTTGTGATGGGAGACCATGTGCCTTCGCAAAGCAGTTGTACCTAGGTGGCTGTTGGACTTCCCACGACTCAGTTTCTTTTGGCACAGGTTGCAAATGGCATCGCTGTTGTCAGAGGCAGACACACAAAAAAAATGCCACACTGCTGAGCTCTGCGATGACGGCATTCTGGTGGTGGCAACAGCATGCGTTGATGGGCGTCGGCGGGCTGTCTGGCTGACCCCTGGTGACGATGCATGCTGTCTGACTGTGCCACTAGCTCCTTGAGACGACCTCCCCGTGCTTCCAAATCGTCTCCTCCTCCTCCTCTCTGTCTCCCCATCTGAACTTTCCCCCTCTTCTTCTTCTCTTCTAGCAGGCACCCACGTGACATCCACCGACACATCATCATCAACCGCTTCACTTGTATCTGAAACATCAAGAAAGGAAGCAGCAGCGGGTACAACATCACCATCATCATCACCCCGTACCTCCATGTCGGTAATGCTGCCTGACTGAGACTGATCACTATTATCTACATCCTCTGTCAATGATGGTTGCGCATCACTCATTTCTTCAAAATGATGTGTCAATAACTCCTGTGACAGATCAAGTGAAGCGGCTGTGGTGCTAGTGTTGGTGGTGGCGACAGGCGGCGGAGTGTCACTGGTCACTTGAGACCAGCCCAAAGCACAGCTGGACTTAGATGGTGCGTGAAGGTTAGGAGGACTAGCAGCGGAAGCTGAAGAAGATTGGGTTTCCTGTGTTAGCCATTCAACTAGGTCCTCCTCAGAAGTTTTTGCATCCCCCCTGGCACCCGGCGTCTGAACAATGTGCATATTTGTAGGGTCTAAAGGAATCACAGCACCACGACCACGACCACGGAACCTGTGGGGTGGCCTGCCTCTGCCTGTCATTTTTTTTTAAATGGACACTAACAATACTATTACACCAATTGAGTGGTGGCACTGTGAAAGTGGGCACAGTATACGCTGTGAGACTGACAACAACAAAAAAGACAGATGTTTTAAAAATCACAAATTGTTAATTTTTTGAAATATTACTAGTACTGTGGCAACAAATATGATTGTTTGGCACTATTTGGCAAATGAGCCTGTCTGGCACACACGCTGGGAGAAAGGAAACTGCAATTCAATGGCACTAGGAGACTGAAGAATCACAGTCAAAACAGTTATGATTAACAAAAATTCCAATCCTGTTACAATAAATATGAGTGGTGGCACTAATTGGCTAGTTGGGACTGGCACACAGGCAGGCAGGCAGGAGGAAAATGCAATTCAAGGGCACTAGTAGACTGCAGATTGACAGTCAAAACAGTGTTGATTGACAAATTTTGCAATACTGTTAAAAGAAATATGATTGCTGACAACGATTGGCTAGGTGGGCCTGGCTCACAGCAGGCTGCAAGGCAGGAGGAAAGTGCTATTCAATGGCACCAGCAAACTGAGGTTTCAAATCACAGCAACTATTACCAAAAATTTAAATTTTTAATTATTAGAATACTGTCACAACAAATATGATTGGTGTAAATATTTTTTAAGTAGGCCTGGCACACAGGCTTGGAAGGCTGTAGAAAAGTGCTATTCTAGGGCACGAGCAAACTGAGGATTAAGATCATCAACAATAAAGATTTTTTTAATTGTAATTAGTAAGTATACTGTGACAAAAAATTAGGATTGGTGTAAATAGTTGGCAAGATGGCCTGGCACAAAAGGATGGCAGGCAGGAGGGAGATGCAATTCAAGGACACTAGGAGACTGATTACTGACAGTCTAAACAGTGATGATTGACAATTTTTGCAATACTGTTAACAGAAATATGATTGCTGACAACAATTGGCTAGGTGGGCCTGGCTCACAGCAGGCTGCAAGGCAGGAGGAAAGTGTTATTCAATGGCACCAGCAAACTGACGATTCAAATCACAGCAATTATTACCAAAAATTTTAATATTTAATTATTAGAATACTGTCACAACAAATATGATTGGTGTAAATATTTTTTAAGTAGGCCTGGCACACAGGCTTGGAAGGCTGTAGAAAAGTGCAATTCAAAGGCACGAGCAAACTGAGGGTTAAGATCATCAACAATAAAGATTTTTTTAATTGTAATTAGTAACTATACTGTGACAAAATATTTGGATTGGTGTAAATAGTTGGCAAGACGGCCTGGCACAAAAGGATGGCAGGCAGGAGGGAGATGCAATTCAAGGACACTAGGAGACTGATTACTGACAGTCTAAACAGTGATGATTGACAATTTTTGCAATAATGTTAACAGAAATATGATTGCTGACAACAATTGGCTAGGTGGGCCTGGCTCACAGCAGGCTGCAAGGCAGGAGGAAAGTGCTATTCAATGGCACCAGCAAACTGAGGGTTCAAATCACAGCAACTATTACCAAAAATGTTAATATTTAATTATTAGAATACTGTCACAACAAATATGATTGGTGTAAATATTTTTTAAGTAGGCCTGGCACACAGGCTTGGAAGGCTGTAGAAAAGTGCAATTCAAAAGCACGAGCAAACTGAGGATTAAGATCATCAACAATAAAGATTTTTTTAATTTTAATTAGTAACTATACTGTGACAAAAAATTTGGATTGGTGTAAATAGTTGGCAAGACGGCCTGGCACAAAAGGATGGCAGGCAGGAGGGAGATGCAATTCAAGGAAACTAGGAGACTGATTACTGACAGTCTAAACAGTGATGACTGACAATTTTTGCAATACTGTTAACAGAAATATGATTGGTGACAACAATTGGCTAGGTGGGCCTGGCTCACAGCAGGCTGCAAGGCAGGAGGAAAGTGCTATTCAATGGCACCAGCAAACTGAGGATTCAAATCACAGCAACTATTACCAAAAATTTTAATTTTTAATTATTAGAATACTGTCACAACAAATATGATTGGTGTAAATATTTTTTAAGTAGGCCTGGCACACAGGCTTGGAAGGCTGTAGAAAAGTGAAATTCAAAGGCACGAGCAAACTGAGGATTAAGATCATCAACAATAAAGATTTTTTTAATTGTAATTAGTAACTATACTGTGACAAAAAATTTGGATTGGTGTAAATAGTTGGCAAGACGGCCTGGCACAAAAGGATGGCAGGCAGGAGGGAGATGCAATTCAAGGAAACTAGGAGACTGATTACTGACAGTCTAAACAGTGATGATTGACAATTTTTGCAATACTGTTAACAGAAATATGATTGCTGCCAACAATTGGCTAGGTGGGCCTGGCTCACAGCAGGCTGCAAGGAAGGAAAGTGCTATTCAATGGCACCAGCAAACTGAGGATTCAAATCACAGCAACTATTACCAAAAATTTTAACATTTAATTATTAGAATACTGTCACAACAAATATGATTGGTGTAAATATTTTTTAAGTAGGCCTGGCACACAGGCTTGGAAGGCTGTAGAAAAGTGCAATTCAAAGGCACGAGCAAACTGAGGGTTAAGATCATCAACAATAAAGATTTTTTTAATTGTAATTAGTAACTATACTGTAACAAAAAATTTGGATTGGTGTAAATAGTTGGCAAGACGGCCTGGCACAAAAGGATGGCAGGCAGGAGGGAGATGCAATTCAAGGACACTAGGACACTGATTACTGACAGTCTAAACAGTGATGATTGACAATTTTTGCAATACTGTTAACAGAAATATGATTGCTTACAACAATTGGCTAGGTGGGCCTGTCTCACAGCAGGCTGCAAGGCAGGAGGAAAGTGCTATTTAATGGCACCAGCAAACTGAGGATTCAAATCACAGCAACTATTACCAAAAATTTTAATTTTTAATTATTAGAATACTGTCACAACAAATATGATTGGTGTAAATATTTTTTAAGTAGGCCTGGCACACAGGCTTGGAAGGCTGTAGAAAAGTGAAATTCAAAAGCACGAGCAAACTGAGGATTAAGATCATCAACAATAAAGATTTTTTTAATTTTAATTAGTAACTATACTGTGACAAAAAATTTGGATTGGTGTAAATAGTTGGCAAGACGGCCTGGCACAAAAGGATGGCAGGCAGGAGGGAGATGCAATTCAAGGAAACTAGGAGACTGATTACTGACAGTCTAAACAGTGATGATTGACAATTTTTGCAATACTGTTAACAGAAATATGATTGCTGACAACAATTGGCTAGGTGGGCCTGGCTCACAGCAGGCTGCAAGGCAGGAGGAAAGTGCTATTCAATGGCACCAGCAAACTGAGGATTCAAATCACAGCAACTATTACCAAAAATTTTAATTTTTAATTATTAGAATACTGTCACAACAAATATGATTGGTGTAATTATTTTTTAAGTAGGCCTGGCACACAGGCTTGGAAGGCTGTAGAAAAGTGCAATTCAAAGGCACGAGCAAACTGAGGGTTAAGATCATCAACAATAAAGATTTTTTTAATTGTAATTAGTAACTATACTGTGACAAAAAATTTGGATTGGTGTAAATAGTTGGCAAGACGGCCTGGCACAAAAGGATGGCAGGCAGGAGGGAGATGCAATTCAAGGAAACTAGGAGACTGATTACTGACAGTCTAAACAGTGATGATTGACAATTTTTGAAATACTGTTAACAGAAATATGATTGCTGACAACAATTGGCTATGGCTAGGTGGGCCTGGCTCACAGCAGGCTGCAAGGCAGGAGGAAAGTGCTATTCAATGGCACCAGCAAACTGAGGATTCAAATCACAGCAACTATTACCAAAAATTTTAATTTTTAATTATTAGAATACTGTCACAACAAATATGATTGGTGTAAATATTTTTTAAGTAGGCCTGGCACACAGGCTTGGAAGGCTGTAGAAAAGTGCAATTCAAAGGCACGAGCAAACTGAGGGTTAAGATCATCAACAATAAAGATTTTTTTAATTTTAATTAGTAACTATACTGTGACAAAAAATTAGGATTGGTGTAAATAGTTGGCAAGACGGCCTGGCACAAAAGGATGGCAGGCAGGAGGGAGATGCAATTCAAGGACACTAGGAGACTGATTACTGACAGTCTAAACAGTGATGATTGACAATTTTTGCAATAATGTTAACAGAAATATGATTGGTGACAACAATTGGCTAGGTGGGCCTGGCTCACAGCAGGCTGCAAGGCAGGAGGAAAGTGCTATTCAATGGCACCAGCAAACTGAGGATTCAAATCTCAGCAACTATTACCAAAAATTTTAATTTTTAATTATTAGAATACTGTCACAAGAAATATGATTGGTGTAAATATTTTTTAAGTAGGCCTGGCACACAGGCTTGGAAGGCTGTAGAAAAGTGCAATTCAAAGGCACAAGCAAACTGAGGGTTAAGATCAACACTAAAAATTTTTTTTATTTAAATTAATAACTATACTGTCTGACTGTGACAACAATTATGATTGGTGTAAATAGTTGGCTAGACGGCCTGGCACAAAAGGCTGGCAGTGGCAGGCAGGAGGTAAATGAAATTCAATGGCCCTAGGAGACTGAATATTTGCAGTCCAAAAAATTATGTTTTTTTTTTTTTTTATT
Organism: Bombina bombina; assembly: GCF_027579735.1. NCBI lineage: Eukaryota > Metazoa > Chordata > Amphibia > Anura > Bombinatoridae > Bombina > Bombina bombina. The sequence goes on from NC_069499.1 coordinate 1,391,073,553, forward strand.
ACTGTTACAAGAATTGTGATTGGTGCCACTAATTGGGTACTTGGGCCTGGCAGACAGGCTGGCAGATATGAGTCGTGGATGGTAGGTAGGGCAGTAATTTAACACAGTATGCTGTGTAAGTGACAAAAACACAGGACTGATAGAAAATTAAGTTACATTACACTAGCAAAATATTTTAAAATTTTAGATTTTAATATTAAAATTATGTTAAGAAGTGCAATGCACATATGACTCTATGAGTGGTCGCACTGGCTGGCTGCTACGTAGGGCAGCAATTATAACAACAGTATGCTGTGTAAGTCAGATAGACAGTTAGACACAGGCCTGATAGAAAATACAATTAGATTACACTAGCATAATGATTTAAAGACTTTTTTTTGGAAATTTTAAGAAAAAGGTTAAGCACATACATATGAGTCGTGGCTGATAGCCTTGGAAGGGCAGCTATTAAAAACAGTAGGCTATGTATGTCGGATACACACACGCCTGATAGAAAATACTATTAGATTACACTAAAAAAATGATTGAAATTATTTTTTTTGGGGGGGGGAATTAAAAAAAGGTTAAACACATATGAGTCGTGGCTCATAGACTAGGGAGGGCAGCAAGTAAACACAGTAGGCTCTCTATGTCAGCAAAACACACAGGCCGGATAGAAAATTAGATTTGATTACACTAGCAAACAAATTTAAACTTTTTTTTTTTTTATATTAAAATTAAGGTGAAAGAAAAATAGATATGAGTGCTGGGTGGCTGCCTGGCACAGACCAATTAACCAAAAGACTGAAAAAAAAAGAGGTATATTAATGCTGAGTGAGCCTGACAGACACAGACATGATAGTAAATGTAATTAGATTACACTAGAAAAATATTTTTTTGTGGTTTTTTTTTAAATTAAAAATAATGTTATAAACGGATATTAACACTGCTGGCTGCTGGCTGGCACAGAGCAGTGAACCAGAGTATATGCTGTGTGACACTGGCCTGATAGAAAATGAAAAAAAATTACACTAGAAAAATAATTATATTTTTGGGTTAGTTAAATTTAAACTAATGTTGTTAGGGAGATATCAGTGGTGGCAGTAGTCACAGCATATGCTGTGAGCCTTAAACACACAGCTGAAAGCCAGGCAAATGCTAATAAAAAAAGAAAAAAAAAAAAAACGGCACGAAATATAGCCCTAAAAAGGGCTTTTTGGGGTGCTGTGCTTGCAGCAGAGATGAGTGGAGTCCTTCTGGACTGTAAATACACTAGCCTAGCTATGTTTTTCCTATTAATGTCAGGAACAAAAACATAACACGTCCTATCATTAAAAAAGCAAGGTCGTTATGAGTCTAAAATGGCGGATTCCGAGTAGCTGGGAGTGTCTGTGAGGGAGTGTCTGATGTTGATTGGCTCTAATGTGTCAGGCGGCTGTGACATAAAGGGTCAAAGTTTCCACAATGATGACACATAGGGGCGGATCGAACATCGCCATGTGTTCGCCCACAAACGCGAACGCGAACAAGCTATGTTCGCTGTGAACCGTTTGCGGGCGAACAGTTCGGGACATCACTAAATCTGATCACAGCCCCATCTACTGCTTTCCTTTGATCATCAGTTGGTCAGTAGTTTATGTGGAGTTTTTGTGGAGTACAACTGGAATTTGTGGGTTCTCTTTGTATGGATCCTTCTAACTATGTGTCCTTTTATTTTAGATGCACTAAAGCCTATGGTGTCGTTTGAACCACCCTGGAATAAGATATTTAGAGGTGAATCTGTAAAGCTGACATGCATTGTGGCTGCTTCTGAAGAGAGATACGCAAGATATATCTGGTACAAAGATGGCAATTTCATAACAGTCACAAACTATTTAAATATTGCTGAAGCAGATTTCAAAGATGCTGGGAAGTACCAATGCATGAGAAATAATGAAAAAAGCAATGCTGCTGAACTGCACGTCTCTAATAGTAAGTTAATAAGATTGACTTTTAGAATACATTTTAGTTAGTGACATAGACCTAAAGTCAGTGACCCTCCATAATAAACAATATAGCTGCATCTATGTTGTAGCCTCTTGGTACATAGAACAAGTTCCACTGTGTAGTATACCTGCATCACAGAAACGCAGTGTAAGTATTAGAAACAAGTACATCAAGATAAGAAGAAAAATGTCCATTACAAAAATAAAAGAAAGAAAGAAAACACTTGAAAAAAATAAATAAAATAAAAGTTAAAAAAAACCTGAGATAACTTTTGAAATAGCTTCACAGGCACTATAGAGTCTTTATGAATTCTCTATGGTTGCTGGTAGCGTAGTTGACAAATCCTGACCCTACTCCTGGAATGCCCACAGTCAGACCTTTGTTGTTTCTGCAAAGTCTCTGACACGCCTCTCAATCGATCCAGCAAGACTACGTCTCTATAACTAAACAGACATACAAACATTTATAAAAAAATTATTTTATGATTAAGACAGAGCATAACATTAGAAAAATATTTTCAATTTATATATTTTATCAAATTTGTTTCATTTCCAATTCCATGATTGTTGAAAAGATACCAAGGTAGGTATCTGGAGCACTACATGGCAGGACAGAAAATAATGCTGCCATCTAGTGCTCTTGCAAGTAGTAAACATTCTTGCAAAGCTGCTGCCATATAGTGATCCAGACATGGGCATGCTCATAAGTCTATGCTCCTGCTTTTCAACCAAAGATACCAATAGAACAAAGAAAATTTGAATATAGTTGTTTCTTTCATGTAAGTGGCAAGAGTCCATGAACTAGTGACGTATGCGATATACATTCCTACCAGGAGAGGCAAAGTTTCCCAAACCTCAAATGCCTATAAATACACCTCCCACCTCACTCATACCTCAGTTTTACAAACTTTGCCTCCTTGGGAGGTGGTGAAGCAAGATGTGCTAAATTCTTCAGTGAAAGGTGCTTCTAAGCATATTGAAGCCCAGTTCCTCTCTGAGTACAGTGTTTGTCTGAGGGATGTGAAGGGAGTATTGCCTGATGACATCATGTTTTCACTTATGGGAAATCTATTCTAAGGCTCTCTGTAAATCAGTCGCAGGGATTCATCTGCTGCCTCCCTTTATAGATTGACAATATACTCTTATATACCATTACCTCTGCTGATATGTTTCAGTACTGGTTTGGCTGTCTGCTATATGTGGATGGGTGTCTTACACGGTAAGTACATACTTTTATTATATAAGACACTCTCAGCTATGGATTGGGCACTTTTTAAGTAAAGTTGTTATATATTGTTTGTATACATGCCTTGAGTCAGTAATTCAGTGCTCTTTTTTAGCAACTTTATTTGTGGGTAAATATTTGTCAAGGTTGGTAGAGTCTTTAAAACATACAGGTTTTTTTTTGGAGCTAGTAATTTATTTATAAATTAGGATGCTAAGTATTATGTTAGCCTCATGGAATGTTGAGTTTATGCAGCTATAATAGAAGTATCCAGGCTTTATTTTGGTTTATTTTGTATTTTTTTGTATATACAATCAAAATTCTTACCTGCTTTTAAGAGTGATAGGTGAATTAGAAATCCTCTTCAGCTTTGCATGTCGCGCATATTATGATGCTGATAATGTCATAGGGTGACGTGTTATCATTGTGTGCCATTTTTGTTGGCACCAAAAAAAATTCCCGCCAAAATTGCCATTATAAGCCCCGCCCCCAGCTCATTCAGTGTTCTCAGTAAACACTTACGGCTAGATTTAGAGTTTTGTTGGTAACAACCCGAAAAGCTAACGCTGGCTTTTTTCTGGCCGCACCATAAAAATAACTCTGGTATTGAGAGTCCACATAAAGGCTGCGTTAGGCTCCAAAAAAGGAGCGTAGAGCATATTTAACGCAGCTTCAACTCTCGATACCAGAGTTGCTTACGGACGCGGCCAGCCTCAAAAACGTGCTCGTGCACGATTCCCCCATAGGAAACAATGGGGCTGTTTGAGCTGGAAAAAAAACTAACACCTGCAAAAAAGCCGCGTTCAGCTCCTAACGCAGCCCCATTGTTTGCTATGCGGAAACACTTCCTAAGTCTGCACCTAACACTCTAACATGTACCCCGAGTCTAAACACCCCTAACCTTACACTTATTAACCCCTAATCTGCCGCCCCCGCTATCGCTGACACCTGCATATTATTATTAACCCCTAATCTGCCGCTCCGTAAACCGCCGCTACATTATCCCTATGTACCCCTAATCTGCTGCCCTAACATCGCCGACCCCTATGTTATATTTATTAACCCCTAATCTGCCCCCCACAATGTCGCCTCCACCTGCCTACACTTATTAACCCCTAATCTGCCGAGCGGACCTGAGCACTACTATAATAAAGTTATTAACCCCTAATCCGCCTCACTAACCCTATAATAAATAGTATTAACCCCTAATCTGCCCTCCCTAACATCGCCGACACCTAACTTCAATTATTAACCCCTAATCTGCCGACTGGAGCTCACCGCTATTCTAATAAATGTATTAACCCCTAAAGCTAAGTCTAACCCTAACACTAACACCCCCCTAAGTTAAATATAATTTACATCTAACGAAATTAATTATCTCTTATTAAATAAATTATTCCTATTTAAAGCTAAATACTTACCTGTAAAATAAATCCTAATATAGCTACACTATAAATTATAATTATATTATAGCTATTTTAGGATTAATATTTATTTTACAGGTAACTTTGTAATTATTTTAACCAGGTACAATAGCTATTAAATAGTTAAGAACTATTTAATAGTTACCTAGTTAAAATAATAACAAAATTACCTGTAAAATAAATCCTAACCTAAGTTACAATTAAACCTAACACTACACTATCATTAAATTAATTAAATAAAATGTCTACAATTACCTACAATTAAACCTAACACTACACTATCAATACATTAATTAAATACAATATCTACAAATAACTACAATGAAATAAACTAACTAAAGTACAAAAAATAAAAAAGAACTAAGTTACAAAAAATAAAAAAATATTTACAAACATAAGGAAAATCTTACAACAATTTTAAACTAATTACACCTACTCTAAGCCCCCTAATAAAATAACAAAGACCCCTAAAATAAAAAATGCCCTACCCTATTCTAAATTACTAAAGTTCAAAGCTCTTTTACCTTACCAGCCCTGAACAGGGCCCTTTGCGGGGCATGCTCCAAAAAGTTCAGCTCTTTTGCCTGTAAAAAAAAACATACAATACCCCCCCCCCAACATTACAACCCACCACCCACATACCCCTAATCTAACCCAAACCCCCCTTAAATAAACCTAACACTAAGCCCCTGAAGATCATCCTACCTTGTCTTCACCTCACCGGGTATCACACCGATCCGTCCTGGCTCCGATATCTTCATCCAACCCAAGCGGGGGCTAGACATCCACTGAAGAAGTCCAGAAGAGGGTCCAAAGTCTTCATCCTATCCGGGAAGAAGAGTAGATCCGGACCGGCAACCATCTTCTTCAAAGCGGCATCTTCTATCTTCATCCGATGAGGACCGGCTCCATCCTGAAGACCTCCACCGCGGACCCATCTTCATCCGGCGAGTCCAACTGAAGAATGACGGTTCCTTTAAGGGACGTCATCCAAGATGGCGTCCCTCGAATTCGGATTGGCTGATAGGATTCTATCAGCCAATCGGAATTAAGGTAGGAATATTCTGATTGGCTGATGGAATCAGCCAATCAGAATCACGTTCAATCCGATTGGCTGATCCAATCCGCCAATCAGATTGAGCTCGCATTCTATTGGCTGTTCCGATCAGGACGGATCGGTGTGATACCCGGTGAGGTGAAGACAAGGTAGGATGATCTTCAGGGGCTTAGAAACATAGAAACATAGAAACATAGAAACATAGAAACATAGATATTGACGGCAGATAAGAGCCATAGGCCCAGCAAGTCTGCCCGACCTTACCTAACAGTATAAACTTATCTAGTTCGTAGGATAGCCCTATGCTTGTCCCATGCATTTTTAAAGTCCCCCACAGTGTTTGTTGCTACTACCTCTTGAGGAAGTTTATTCCATAAATCAATCACTCTTTCTGTAAAGAAGTGCTTCCTCAAATTACTTCTGAATCTACTACCCTTTAGCTTGAGCTCATGACCCCTTGTTCTTGAATTTTCCATTTTATGTAAAATACCCACAGCCTCAGTTTTACTAAACCCTTTAATGTACTTGAAAGTTGCTATCATATCACCTCTTTCCCTTCTCTCCTCTAAGCTATACATATTTAGGTCATTGAGCCTATCCTGGTAAGTTTTATTTTTTAGACCATGTACCATTTTGGTAGCCCTCCTTTGCACAGATTCAAGTTTGTTAATATCCTTCTGAAGATATGGTCTCCAGAACTGCACACAATACTCAAGATGAGGCCTAACTAATGATCTATAAAGTGGCATAAGAACCTTACTATTTCTGCTGCAAATACCTCTACCAATACATCCAAGCATTCTGCTAGCCTTACTCGCTGCATTACTACATTGTTTACTAAGTTTTAAATCATCTGAAATAATAATTCCCAAGTCCTGTTCCTCGTCTGTAACAGTCAGTAAAGTGTCATTGAGTCTGTAATTAACATTTGGATTTTTCTTCCCTAAATGCATTATTTTACACTTTGCTGTGTTAAACTTTAGACCCCAGTCATTTGTCCAATCCTCCAATTGTTGTATATCACTTCTCATTTTGTCTACCCCCCCTGGAACATCCACTCTGTTGCAAATTTTTGTATCATCTGCAAAGAGACATACTTTCCCCTGTAGCCCTTTGCTGATATCGCAGATAAATATGTTAAACAAAACAGGCCCCAGAACTGACCCCTGAGGAACACCACTAGTAACAGCCCCCTCTGCTGAATGAACTCCATTTACTAAGACACTTTGTTTTCTGTCCTTAAGCCAGCATTCCACCCAGTTCACAATTTTTGAATCTAGACCAAGGAGATATAGTTTGTGAATAAGTTTATTGTGTGGGACGGTGTCAAATGCTTTGCTGAAATCTAGATATGCTACATCAACTGCTCCTCCCTTGTCTAATACTTTTGTTACATAATCAAAGAAGTCAATTAGATTAGTCTGACATGATCTCCCTGAAGTAAAACCATGCTGATTTTGGTCCTCTAAATTGTTTGTCTTTATGTAAGTCATAATTCTTTCTTTTAAGAGGCTTTCCATTAATTTCCCTACTACTGAAGTTAAACTAACTGGCCTGTAGTTGCCAGATTCTTCTCTACTGCCCTTTTTATGAAGGGGTATTACATTTGCTATTCTCCAATCATCTGGGACAGCTCCTGTTAATAGTGACTGATTAAACAGATCAGTTAATGGGACAGTTAGCACTGATCGAAGTTCTTTTAAAACCCTTGGATGAATATTATCAGGACCCACTGCCTTTGTAACATTTATTTTTGATAATGCTAACAAAACCTCATCCTCTGTAAAAAGATTACTGTTAAGCTTGTTTCTATTTTGCGTTGCATCCCTTAATGTAGACATTGTATCTTCACAATCTTTAGTGAAAACAGAACAGAAGTAATCATTGAGACAGTCTGCAATCTGCTTATCTCCTTCTATTATTCTACCATCAACTGATTTCAATTTTACTATTCCTACCTTATTTTTTCTTCTTTCACTGATATATCTAAAGAATGTTTTGTCCCCATGTTTTACTGACTGTGCTATCTTCTCTTCTGCATGAGCTTTAACCTTCCTAATTAACTGCTTAGTCTTTTTTTGTTGGAGTCTCCATATTTTCATATCATCATCTGCTTGTGTGTGTCTGTAATTTTTATAAGCTATCTTTTTTGTCTTTACAGCATGTGCTACTTCTTTGGAAAACCAAATTGGTTTCCGCTTTCTTTTACTTTTACAGACATGTCTAATACAGTGTGCGGTTGCATCTAAAATGGCACCTTTCACAAATTCCCACTTTTCTTGAACCCCTGTGATAAGAGTTTTCCCCTTTAAATAGTTCTTTAGGTATTCTCCCATTAATGAAAAATCTGCCGTCCTAAAGTCTAAAACTTTTGTTTTAGTCTGGGTGGACAGTTCCTGAACATGAATACTAAACCAAACAGATTGATGATCACTGGATCCTAAGTTCTCACCTACAGACACATCTGAAATTGTATCACTGTTTGTAAGTATTAGATCTAATATAGCTTCCTTACGAGTTGGTTCCTTGACTAATTGTTCAAGTGATTCCCCTAGCAGAGATTCAAGAATATACCTGCTTCTAGCCGATCTAGCAGAAGGAATCTTCCAGTCTATATCTGGCAAATTAAAGTCCCCCAGTACTATAACCTTACCCTTCATGGTCATTTTGGTTATTTCATCTAATAACAGATTGTCCAGTTTTTCATCCTGCAATGGAGGCCTATATACAACCCCTATTCTAAAAACATTTTTATCTCCAATTTCCAAAGTCACCCAAATACTTTCCACCTCATCATTTGTTCCTACAATTTCAGTAACCTTTATATTTTCATTTACATACAAAGCAACTCCTCCACCTTTCTTTCCTACTCTGTTCTTTTTAAATAACCTGTATCCAGGTATGACTATGTCCCAGTCATGCAAATCATTGTACCATGTTTCTGTTATAGCTACTAAATCCAAGTTGTCCCTAGTCATTATTGAAATGAGTTCAGGTAATTTATTTCCTAAGCTGCGAGCATTTGTGCTCATGGCACGAAGAATTTTTCTACTAGAATTTCTAGAATTGTTACTTGGACTAACAGTTTTGGCATGCTGTGGGGGGCAGGTGGATATATTAATGCTACCCCCCTTTATTAGTTTAAATGATTTCTAATAAAGTATTTAAACTCCTCTCCCAGATACTCTGTTCCTTTAGCATCCAAATGCAAGCCATCTCTCCTAAATAACCTAGTATCTTTCCAAACAGAGCTATAATGGCCAATAAAACCAAATCCTCGTTCCCTGCACCACTTATCTAACCAAGAATTAAATGTTGTTATCCGCTCCATCTTTCCTGCTTCCTGGCCATACACAGGTAAAATAGCAGAAAATGATAGAGTTGATGCCACAGTCTCTAAATGATTACCTAGGTCACAAAACTCTTTCTGAACAGCAGCAACATGATTACTAGCCAGATCATTTGTTCCTAAATGTACAATCACATCTAACTCACTTCCCTTTTCTGCTGCCTTAACAATTCTCAAAATACGATTCTTATCCCTGTGAGCAGTAGCTCCTGGAAGACATCTAACCTCCCTTGTTTCTCCTTTACTTTCACCTAAATACACATTCCTCAAAATAGAGTCACCCACTAACAGTCTTTTTCTCAAAAACACATCTGCAGTTCTTTCCTGTGTTATGCTACCTGGAGAATCAGGTGCCAATAGATTTAAATTACCTGTTACAGCTTCAGAGGGCTCAGAAACAGCAATCTCCTCATCACAAGTATATTCGGCAAGAGCAGCATAGGAGTTTTGCAATGGCAGAGGTTGTGGGCAATGCTTCTGGTCTACTGTTCTAATTCTTCCAGAGCCTACAGTGATCCATCTGCCTCTCCTTGCTGATCTCTGGGGTAGAGGGGCTTCTTTCTGAGGCAGCTTTGTAGAGGTAACAGGTATGTTACTTACCTTAGCTTGAAGTTTAGCTATTTCCTCCCTTAACAGGGAAAACTGCTTACAAACAGGACAGCCCCTAAATCTCCAAAAAGTAGAACGATTAAAAAGTGCAAAACACCCATTGCACTGTATCTGAGACATTTTAAACTATGCAACACTTTAACAATAATAAAAATATAAGTATTATTTACTACTGAATAAGCCTGAATAACCCTGAATAACTCCTGAAATAACTCAAATATCCTTATGTATTTGATCCAAAACAAAAATATAAAGTTAATAGAAATACAAAATATATTATCTGAAAGAACAAACTATTCAAGTAACAACAATTTAAAAGAGAAATGTTATATACCTTTCTGAAATAACTCAAATATCCTTATGTATTTGATCCAAAACAAAAATATAAAGTTAATAGAAATACAAAATATATTATCTGAAAGTACAAACTATTCAAGTAACAACAATTTAAAAGAGAAATATTATATACCTTTCTGAAATAACTCAAATATCCTTATGTATTTGATCCTTTTGTAGTTTGATCTCTTTGCTAAGAAGCAGAGCTAAATGTTTAGCAGAGCTAAACAGATCTCTTTAAATACCCTCAGAAAGATAGGGTGGGGTCCCTCCTAATTGCTCACCTATGCAAACAATCTAATTGTTATCTAATTGCAATACTAAAAACCAGAATACAAAAGAATGTAAATTAACTCAAACCTTTAACTATTCAATTTCTGTTGTGAAACTAATTCACAGTTCAGGTCTACCACCTTTAACTATTCAATTTCTGTAGTGAAACTAATCCACAGTTCAGGTCTACCACCTATAAAAAAACAAAATATAAAGTTAATAGAAATACAAAATATATTATCTGAAAGTACAAACTATTCAAGTAACAACAATTTAAAAGAGAAATGTTATATACCTTTCTGAAATAACTCAAATATCCTTATGTATTTGATCCTTTTGTAGTTTGATCTCTTTGCTAAGAAGCAGAGCTAAACAGATCTCTTTAAATACCCTCAGAAAGATAGGGTGGGGTCCCTCCTAATTGCTCACCTATGCAAACAATCTAATTGTTATCTAATTGCAATACTAAAAACCAGAATACAAAAGAATGTACATTAACTCAAACCTTTAACTATTCAATTTCTGTAGTGAAACTAATTCACAGTTCAGGTCTACCACCTTTAACTATTCAATTTCTGTAGTGAAACTAATTCACAGTTCAGGTCTACCACCTATAAAAAAACAAAATATAAAGTTAATAGAAATACAAAATATATTATCTGAAAGTACAAACTATTCAAGTAACAACAATTTAAAAGAGAAATGTTATATACCTTTCTGAAATAACTCAAATATCCTTATGTATTTGATCCTTTTGTAGTTTGATCTCTTTGCTAAGAAGCAGAGCTAAACAGATCTCTTTAAATACCCTCAGAAAGATAGGGTGGGGTCCCTCCTAATTGCTCACCTATGCAAACAATCTAATTGTTATCTAATTGCAATACTAAAAACCAGAATACAAAAGAATGTAAATTAACTCAAACCTTTAACTATTCAATTTCTGTAGTGAAACTAATTCACAGTTCAGGTCTACCACCTTTAACTATTCAATTTCTGTAGTGAAACTAATTCACAGTTCAGGTCTACCACCTATAAAAAAACAAAATATAAAGTTAATAGAAATACAAAATATATTATCTGAAAGTACAAACTATTCAAGTAACAACAATTTAAAAGAGAAATGTTATATACCTTTCTGAAATAACTCAAATATCCTTATGTATTTGATCCTTTTGTAGTTTGATCTCTTTGCTAAGAATTTAAGGGGGGGTTTGGGTTAGATTAGGGGTATGTGGGTGGTGGGTTGTAATGTTGGGGGGGGTATTGTATGTTTTTTTTTACAGGCAAAAGAGCTGAACTTCTTGGGGCATGCCCTGCAAAGGGCCCTGTTCAGGTCTGGTAAGGTAAAAGAGCTTTGAACTTTAGTAATTTAGAATAGGGTAGGGCATTTTTTTATTTTGGGGGGCTTTGTTATTTTATTAGGGGGCTTAGAGTAGGTGTAATTAGTTTAAAATTGTTGTAATATTTTTCTTATGTTTGTAAATATTTTTTTATTTTTTGTAACTTAGTTCTTTTTTATTTTTTTGTACTTTTTTCATTGTAGTTATTTGTAGGTATTATATTTAATTTATTTATTGATAGTGTAGTGTTTGGTTTAATTGTAGGTAATTGTAGGTATTTTATTTAATTAATTTATTGATAGTGTAGTGTTAGTTTTAATTGTAACTTAGGTTAGGATTTATTTTACAGGTAAATTTGTAATTATTTTAACTATTTTAGCTATTAAATAGTTCTTAACTATTTAATAGCTATTGTACCTGGTTAAAATAAATACAAAGTTACCTGTAAAATAAATATTAATCCTAAAATAGCTATAATATAATTATAATTTATGTTGTAGCTATATTAGGATTTATTTTACAGGTAAGAATTTAGCTTTAAATAGGAATAATTTATTTAATAAGAGTTAATTAATTTCGTTAGATTAAAATTATATTTAATTTAGGGGGGTGTTAGTGTTAGGGTTAGACTTAGCTTTAGGGGTTAATACATTTATTAGAATAGCGGCGAGATTCGGTCGGCAGATTAGGGGTTAATAATTGAAGTTAGGTGTTGGCGATGTTAGGGAGGGCAGGTTAGGGGTTAATAAATATAATATAGGGGTCGGCGGTGTTAGGGCAGCAGATTAGGGGTACATAGGGATAATGTAGCTGGCGGCGGCGTGCGGACGGCAGATTAGGGGTTAATAAGTGTAGGTAGCTGGCGGCGACGTTGTGGGGAGCAGATTAGGGGTTAATAAATATAATATAGGGGTCGGCGGTGTTAGGGGCAGCAGATTAGGGGTACATAGGGATAATGTAGCTGGCGGCGGCGTGCGGACGGCAGATTAGGGGTTAATAAGTGTAGGTAGCTGGCGGCGACGTTGTGGGGGGCAGATTAGGGGTTAATAAATATAATATAGGGGCCGGCGGTGTTTGGGGCAGCAGATTAGGGGTACATAAGGATAACGTAGTTGGCGGTCGGCAGATTAGGGGTTAAAAAAAATTAATCGAGTTGCGGCGATGTGGGGGGACCTCGGTTTAGGGGTACATAGGTAGTTTATGGGTGTTAGTGTACTTTAGAGTACAGTAGTTAAGAGCTTTATAAACCGGCGTTAGCCCAGAAAGCTCTTAACTACTGACTTTTTTCTGCGGCTGGAGTTTTGTCGTTAGATTTCTAACGCTCACTTCAGACACGACTCTAAATACCGGAGTTAGAAAAATCCCATTGAAAAGATAGGATACGCAATTTACGTAAGGGGATCTGCGGTATGGAAAAGTCGCGGCTGAAAAGTGAGCGTTAGACCCTTTTTTGAGTGACTACAAATACCGGTGGTAGCCTAAAACCAGCGTTAGGAGCCTCTAACGCTGGTTTTCACGGCTACCGCCAAACTCTAAATCTAGGCCTTAGAGAGTTTTCATGCAGCATTTTATGAATCAGTTTTCTTTTTTATATTTTTTTTTTGGCTCTGTTTCCCATTCTCTCAAGCCTGTATATATAATATATAGGACCATGAATATAAATTTGCAGAATTAATTTATTTTTATTTTTTTCTAATTTAGTTTTTTTTACAATTATGTCTCTAACTAAACCTGCCTCTGATGTTACCATAGTATTTGAGCTTACCTAAACAGCTATTTAACAAAGCTAAGTATGCATGTTGTAATTAAGCTGATCTAAATTATTCAGCTCTATTATGTGGCTCTTGTTTAACAAATTGTTAAATATATCTATGAGTACAAATACACACACTGTTTTTCCATCTCAGTCTAAATGTACATAGCATTACTGCAGAAATGTAAGATTTTATTGCTACAGCTATAGAGAAGGCAATGACTGCTATTTTGCCTTCAAATAAATGTATAAGGTTTTTGCAACATTTTCCTATACTTATTGAATTAAGTTCTGACATTCAGCATACTGACGTATCCTCTACGGATGGGGTCTCCTCTGATTCAGAGGATGCCACATCAGAGACTGATATTGACAAATCATCTTTTCTCTTGTTAAGTGTATCCAGTCCACGGATCATCCATTACTTATGGGATATTCTCCTCCCCAACAGGACGTTGCAAGAGGATCACCCACATCAGAGCTGTTATATAGCTCCTCCCCTCACTGCCATACCCAGTCATTCTCTTGCAACTCTCAACAAAGATGGATGTAGTAAGAGGAGTGTGGTGTATTATAGTTAATTTTTAACTTCAATCAAAAGTTTGTTATTTTTAAATGGTACCGGAGTGTACTGTTTTATCAAAGGCAGCATTAGAAGAAGAATCTGCCTGTGATTTCTATGATCTTAGCAGAAGTAACTAAGATCCATTGCTGTTCTCACATATTCTGAGGAGAGAGGTAACTTCAGAGGGGGAATGGCATGCAGGTTTCCCTGCAAGAAGGTATGTGCAGTTAACATATTTCTAGGGATGGACTTTGCTAGAAAAGTGCTGCTGATACCGGATTAATGTAAGTTAAGCCTAAATGCAGTGATTTAATAGCGACTGGTATCAGGCTTATTAACAGAGATACATACTCTTATAAAAGTGTAATATAAAACGTTTGCTGGCATGTTAATCGTTTTTATATATGTTTGGTGACAAAACTTATTGGGGCCTAGTTTTTTCTCCACATGGCTGGCTTGAATTTTGCCTAGAAACAGTTTTCTGAGGCTTTCCACTGTTGTAATATGAGGGAGGGGCCTATTTTAGCGCTTTTCTGCGCAGCTAAAATTACAGACAGAGACACTCAGCTTCCTTCTACTTGATACAGGACATCTCTGAAGGGCTCTAAAGGCTTCAAAAGTCGTGTTTGAGGAGGGTAACATCCACAGTAGATCTGTGGCAGTTGTGACTGTGTTTAAAAACGTTTTTGTCACTTATTATTCCGTTTTTGGTATTAAGGGGTTAATCATCCATTTGCAAGTGGGTGCAATGCTCTGCTAACTTGTTACATACACTGTAAAAATTTCGTTTGTGTAACTGCCTTTTTTCACTGTTATTTCAAATTCTGCAAAATTAGTTTCTCTTAAAGGCACAGTAACGTTTTTTATATTGCTTGTTAACTTGGTTTAAAGTGTTTTCCAAGCTTGCTAGTCCCATTGCTAGTCTGTACAAACATGTCTGACACAGAGGAAACTACTTGTTCATTATGTTTAAAAGCCATGGTGGAGCCCCATAGGAGAATGTGTACTAAATGTATTGATTTCACCTTAAACAGTAAAAATCAGTCTTTATCTATAAAAGAATTGTCACCAGAGGGGTCTGTCGAGGGGGAAGTTATGCAGACTAACTCTCCCCACGTGTCGGACCCTTCGCCTCCCGCTCGAGCGACGCACGCTAATATGGCGCCAAGTACATCAGGGATGCCCATAGCGATTACTTTGCAGGACATGGCTGCAATCATGAATAATACCCTGTCACAGGTATTAGCCAGATTGCCTGAAATAAGAGGCAAGCGCGATAGCTCTGGGGTTAGACGAGATACAGAGCGCGTAGATGCTGTAAGAGCCATGTCTGATACTGCGTCACAATATGCAGAACCTGAGGACGGAGAGCTTCAGTCTGTGGGTGACGTCTCTGAATCGGGGAGACCTGATTCAGAGATTTCTAATTTTAAATTTAAGCTTGAGAACCTCCGTACATTGCTTGGGGAGGTATTAGCTACTCTGAACGACTGTGACACTATTGCAGTGCCAGAGAAATTGTGTAGGCTGGATAAATACTATGCAGTGCCGGCTAGCACTGATGTTTTTCCAATACCTAAAAGGCTTACAGAAATCATTAGTAAGGAGTGGGATAGACCCGGTGTGCCCTTTTCCCCACCTCCTATATTTAGAAAAATGTTTCCAATAGATGCCACTACACGGGACTTATGGCAGACAGTCCCTAAGGTGGAGGGAGCAGTTTTTACTTTAGCAAAGCGTACCACTATCCCTGTCGAGGACAGTTGTGCTTTTTCAGATCCAATGGATAAAAAATTAGAGGGTTACCTTAAGAAAATGTTTATTCAACAAGGTTTTATTTTACAGCCCCTTGCATGCATTGCGCCTGTCACTGCTGTGGCGGTGTTCTGGTTTGAGGCCCTGGAAGAGGCCATCCATACAGCTCCATTGACTGACATTATTGACAAGCTTAGAACACTTAAGCTAGCTAACCCTTTTGTTTCTGATGCCGTTGTTCATTTGACTAAACTAACGGCTAAGAATTCCGGATTCGCCATCCAGACGCGCAGGGCGCTATGGCTTAAATCCTGGTCAGCTGATGTGACTTCAAAGTCTAAATTACTCAACATTCCTTTCAAGGGGCAGACCTTATTCGGGCCTGGTTTGAAGGAAATTATTGCTGACATTACTGGAGGTAAGGGTCATACCCTTCCTCAGGACAGGGCCAAATCAAAGGCCAAACAGTCTAATTTTCGTGCCTTTCGAAACTTCAAGGCTGGTGCAGCATCAACTCCCTCTACCTCAAGACAAGAGGGAACTTTTGCTCAATCTAAGCAGACCTGGAAACCTACCCAGGCCTGTAACAAGGGCAAGCAGGCCAGAAAGCCTGCTGCTGCCTCCAAGACAGCATGAAGGAGCGGCCCCCTATCCGACAACGGATCTAGTAGGGGGTAGACTCTCTCTCTTCGCCCAGGTATGGGCAAGAGATGTTCAGGATCCCTGGGCGTTGGAGATCATATCTCAGGGATATCTTCTGGACTTCAAAGCTTCTCCCCCACAAGGGAGATTTCACCTTTCAAGATTATCTGCGAACCAGATAAAGAAAGAGGCATTCCTAAACTGCGTGCAAGACCTCCTTGTAATGGGAGTGATCCATCCAGTTCCGCGGACGGAACAAGGACAGGGATTTTATTCAAATCTGTTTGTGGTTCCCAAAAAAGAGGGAACCTTCAGACCAATTTTGGATTTAAAGATCCTAAACAAATTCCTCAGAGTTCCATCATTCAAGATGGAAACTATTCGAACCATCCTACCCATGATCCAAGAGGGTCAGTACATGACCACAGTGGACTTAAAGGATGCTTACCTTCACATTCCGATTCACAAGAATCATCATCGGTTCCTGAGGTTTGCCTTTCTAGACAGGCATTACCAGTTTGTAGCTCTCCCATTCGGGTTGGCTACAGCCCCAAGAATTTTTACAAAGGTTCTGGGCTCAATCCTGGCAGTTCTAAGGCCGCGAGGCCTTACCTAGACGACATCCTGATACAGGCGTCAAGCTTTCAAATTGCCAAGTCTCATACAGAGATAGTCCTGGCATTTCTGAGGTCGCATGGGTGGAAAGTGAACGAAGAAAAGAGTTCTCTATCTCCTCTCTCAAGGGTTTCCTTCCTAGGGACTCTGATAGATTCTATAGAAATGAAAATTTACCTGACGGAGTCCAGGTTATCAAAACTTCTAAATGCTTGCCGTGTTCTTCACTCCATTCCGTGCCCCACGGTGGCTCAGTGCATGGAAGTAATCGGCTTAATGGTGGCGGCGATGGACATAGTGCCATTTGCGCGCCTGCATCTGAGACCGCTGCAATTATGCATGCTCAGTCAGTGGAATGGGGATTACAAAGATTCGTCCCCTCTACTAAATCTGGATCAAGAAACCAGAGCTTCTCTTCTCTGGTGGTTATCTCGGGTCCATCTGTCCAAAGGCATGACCTTTCGCAGGCCAGATTGGACCATTGTAACAACAGACGCCAGCCTTCTAGGTTGGGGTGCAGTCTGGAACTCCCTGAAGGCTCAGGGCTCATGGACTCAGGAGGAGAAACTCCTCCCAATAAATATTCTGGAGTTAAGAGCAATATTCAATGCTCTTCTGGCTTGGCCTCAGTTAGCAAAACTGAGGTTCATCAGATTTCAGTCGGACAACATCACGACTGTGGCTTACATCAACCATCAAGGGGGGACCAGGAGTTCCCTAGCGATGTCAGACGTCTCCAAGATAATTTGCTGGGCAGAGACTCACTCTTGCCACCTGTCAGCGATCCATATCCCAGGGGTAGAGAACTGGGAGGCGGATTTTCTAAGTCGTCTGACTTTTCATCCGGGGGAGTGGGAACTCCAGCCGGAGGTGTTTGCTCAATTGGTTCTCCATTGGGGCAAACCAGAACTGGATCTCATGGCGTCTCGCCAGAACGCCAAGCTTCCTTGTTTCGGATCCAGGTCCAGGGACCCAGAAGCGGCACTGATAGATGCTCTAGCAGTGCCTTGGTTCTTCAACCTGGCTTATGTGTTTCCACCGTTTCCTCTGCTCCCTCGTCTGATTGCCAAAATCAGACAGGAGAGAGCCTCAGTGATATTGATAGCGCCTGCGTGGCCACGCAGGACCTGGTATGCAGACCTAGTGGACATGTCATCCTTTCCACCATGGACTCTGCCTCTGAGACAAGACCTTCTAATACAAGGTCCTTTCAATCATCCGAATCTACTTTCTCTGAGACTGACTGCGTGGAGATTGAACGCTTGATCCTATCAAAGCGTGGCTTCTCTGAGTCAGTAATTGATACCTTAATACAGGCACGAAAGCCTGTCACCAGGAAAATTTACCACAAGATATGGCGTAAATATCTTCATTGGTGTGAATCCAAGAATTACTCATGGATCAGGGTTAGGATTCCTAGAATATTGTCCTTCCTCCAAGAGGGTTTGGATAAAGGATTATCAGCTAGTTCTTTAAAGGGGCAGATTTCTGCTCTGTCTATTCTTTTACACAAGCGTCTGGCAGAAGTTCCAGACGTTCAGGCATTTTGTCAGGCTTTAGTTAGAATTAAGCCTGTGTTTAAACCTGTTGCTCCCCCATGGAGCTTAAACTTAGTTCTTAAAGTTCTTCAAGGAGTTCCGTTTGAACCCCTTCATTCTATTGATATCAAACTTCTATCATGGAAAGTTCTTTTTTCGGATGGCTATTTCCTCGGCTCGAAGAGTCTCTGAGTTATCTGCTTTACATTGTGATTCTCCTTATCTGATCTTTCATTCAGATAAAGTAGTTCTGCGTACAAAACCTGAATTTTTACCTAAGGTGGTTTCTAACAAGAATATCAATCAAGAGATTGTTGTTCCGTCATTATGCCCTAATCCTTCATCAAAGAAGGAACGTCTTTTGCATAATCTAGACGTAGTCCGTGCATTGAAGTTTTACTTGCAGGCTACTAAAGATTTTCGTCAAACATCTAACCTGTTTGTTGTTTACTCTGGACAGAAGAGAGGTCAAAAGGCCTCGGCAACCTCTCTGTCTTTTTGGCTTCGGAGTATAATCCGTTTAGCGTATGAGACTGCTGGACAGCAGCCCCCTGAAAGAATTACAGCTCATTCTACTAGAGCTGTGGCTTCCACCTGGGCCTTTAAAAATGAGGCCTCTGTTGAACAGATTTGCAAGGCTGCGACTTGGTCTTCGCTTCATACCTTTTCAAAATTTTACAAATTTGATACTTTTGCTTCTTCGGAGGCTGTTTTTGGGAGAAAGGTTCTTCAGGCAGTGGTTCCTTCCGTTTGAGTTCCTGCCTTGTCCCTCCCATCATCCGTGTACTTTAGCTTTGGTATTGGTATCCCATAAGTAATGGATGATCCGTGGACTGGATACACTTAACAAGAGAAAACATAATTTATGCTTACCTGATAAATTTATTTCTCTTATAGTGTATCCAGTCCACGGCCCGCCCTGTCCTTTTAAGGCAGGTCTAAATTTTAATCAAATTTCAGTCACCACTGCACCCTATGGTTTCTCCTTTCTCGGTTTGTTTTGGTCGAATGACTGGATATGGCAGTGAGGGGAGGAGCTATATAACAGCTCTGCTGTGGGTGATCCTCTTGCAACGTCCTGTTGGGGAGGAGAATATCCCATAAGTAATGGATGATCCGTGGACTGGATACACTACAAGAGAAATAAATTTATCAGGTAAGCATAAATTATGTTTTTTATTTAAAGGGACACTCAAGTCAAAATTAAACTTCATGATTCAGATAGAGCATGCAATTTTAAACAACTTTCCAATTTACTTCTATTAACAAAATGTGCACAGTCTTTTTATATTTACACTTTTTGAGTCACCAACTCCTACTGAGCATGTGCAAGAATTCACTGCATATACGTATATGCATTTGTGATTGGCTGATGGCTGTCACATGATACAGGGGGAGTGAAAATAGACATAACTTTGCAATTTATTTAACAAAAATCTACTACTCATTTGAAGTTCAGACTAAGTGCTATTGCATTGTCTTCTTATCATGCATTTGTTAATTATACAAATATAAAATGTTGACTGGACCTTTAAGTTAGAATATATTCATTCTCTCTGAAAGGAAGTTTTGTTTACTTTGGGTATTGAGGAGGCTAAATCTCCTGATGATAAAGCTAGTAATTGTCTAAATTCTGTATTTAAGACTACTGATATTACTCCTGAAGTATTTCCTATTCCTGATGCTATCTCTAATGTGATTGCCAAAGAATGGTCTAAGCCTGGTACCTCTATTAACCCTTCTTCTAGGTTTAAGAAATTGTATCCTTTACCTGTATCCAAGGATCCTTTAGATAGGAAGCTTTGAATCTTATCAAAGAAGGGCATTTTTACATTCTGGCTATATTCTAAGACCTGTTATATCCAGTGGAGGCTCCTCTGTATAAGCACAGGCGCATGTGAACCCCCTGAGAGCCCTGAGAGAAAAAAAAAACCAAACAAAAAAAAAAAAACCTTATAGGCTAAATAAATATAATTTTTCCAATAGCACCCCTATTGGAAAAATTATATTTATTCAGCCAAAAAGGTTCCAGTCCAATTTTGCAAAAAAATGAAATTGCTGTTTTTACTTCTATCTATCGCATCGCACGTGCGATAGATAGAAGTATAGGCTTCAAGCCCTTAGCACTTATTTCTTAGTGCTTGTAGGCGCCGCCCCCAACCCAGCTCCTATACCTTCCTAACCGCACAGATTTAGCTGTGCGAATGAGAGCCACGTGATGTTGGAGTGAGGGAGGAGGAGCCTGGTCGGCTTGAAGGCAGCAAGTGAGAGGAGAGAGCAGGCAGTGGGCGCAAATTTAGAGCATCAGTATCTTTTTTTTTTATTATATTACTGATAATACACAACTAAACAGCATAAAGGAGGCTAGCTAATTAAGTGAAGTGGGTAGGTCTGATATAACAGGACACGCTGTATTGTGGCATGTGCTGTACTGCAGTGGTTCTCAACCAAAGTGACCTCAAGGCCCGGTAAATTTTAGCTAGACATGTCCAGGGCCCGGTAGTTTTATTTATATATATATATATATATATATATATACACATATAAATAAAATGAGCAGCAGGGGCGGGCTGATCAGCTAGGCAAATAGGACCTGGACCGAGGGACCAGCAAGTAGGGGGGCCCACAAATGGCATCTCTACAGATCCTGGTGCATTCCTTAAGCTGGAGTTTTCAGTTTACCCTATCAGTAACTAAGCAAAAAAGTGTGGGTTTAGTGGGGGCCCTGGCAGGGGTCTGTCGCTGTGAGGGACATGGAGTGTGGGGTCTGGCCCTGGAGGTTGGGTGCCCTTTCTCTGGACCTTAATGTTGTGGGTCCTGGCTCTGGAGTTTAAGGGGCCTGTTGGGGGCAGGGCAGGGAGGCTACCATGTTCATTTGCATAAAATGTAATACATTTTGGTCAGTGTGAGATAGTGTTCCTGGGGCCTTGATTGGTCTCAGTCTGCCCCTGGTGTGTAGTGGGGTAAGAGTGTGCAGTGGGGGCATGACAGGTCGGGGCCCACCAGCAGGGCTATCATGGCCCGGTACTGGGCCACGGCCCGGCTGTTGAGAAGCCAGGCTGTACTGTGTCCAGCTAAAAATCATCAGTCAGCCAGTCAGGAGAATTAATTCATGCTTTAGTTAGTGATTTTTGGGGGCGGAGCTAATCGGCATTAACATTTTCAGCAGGTGCCCATGCCTGTGAGGAAAGGAGAATAAGGAGACAGTCTGTAACATCTGGTGTTCAGTTCAGGTGACGAGGTCATCAAGCAGTAACTAGCAGGTCAGGAATGTGTAAATGACACGTCTAGTGGTCGCATATGATTTATTGCCAATTAATATCCTTGTTTTTCTGCAGTGTAGTAGTACTTGTGTAACTTGTGGAAGAATGTCCTGTTGCTGACAGTTTCAAATATACATGAATACGTTTTAAGCAGGACATTTTTACAAGTGCTATTATACTGCAGAAAAACGTGTATCTATAAAGTGAGAGTAAATAAATAGTGACAGAGATTTCCTGTAAGTGTAAATATCCCCACTCCTCTCTCCCTGGGTTGAACATTCACCAGGTCTCAAATCAGCACAAAATATAAGGTCTGCCTCTGTCACAAAAGAAATATCTCAGGACAGGAAATATGTTACAGCAAATAAGCTTTATTTTATTATCATGTTTCAGTGGGGGGTTTTGTTTTGTTTAGCAGCACTGCGTCTTGTACTAAGTGCCATGCTCACTGCAGTGTTTTTATGACTGAGGAGTTGGGATTTAACCTACCAGCAAATATATATATCAGTTATGGTGTGTGTGTCTAAAATCTTAGCCAGATGGCCCTACCTATGCCGCAGTGCCCAGCAGCAGCACATTTTGTTCTTTTGAGACATAGTCCCCAAGCAGCAGCACATATTGTATTTTTGTGTAAATATGTGCGTGTGTGTATATATATATATATATATATATATATATATATATGTAAATGTGTGCATACAGTATGTATGTGTAAATGTATTTATATGTGTGTGTATGTGTATAAATGTGTGTGTAAATGTGTGTATGTTTGTGTATAAATGTATGTGTAAATGTGTGTATACAGTATGCATGTGTAAATGTGTGTATACAGTATGCATGTGTAAATGTATTTATGTGTGTGTGTGTGTGTGTGTGTATGTGTAAATGTGTGTATGTGTGTATAAATGTATGTGTAAATGTGTGTATACAGTATGTATGTGTAAATGTATTTATGTGTGTGTGTATGTGTGTGTATAAATGTGTGTGTAAATGTGTGTATGTTTGTGTATAAATGTATGTGTAAATGTGTGTATACAGTATGTATGTGTAAATGTATTTATGTGTGTGTGTGTGTGTATGTGTAAATGTGTGTATGTGTGTATAAATGTATGTGTAAATGTGTGTATACAGTATGTATGTGTAAATGTATTTATGTGTGTGTGTATGTGTAAATGTGTGTATGTGTGTGTATACATGTATGTGTAAATGTATTTATGTGTGTGTGTGTGTATGCGTAAATGTGTGTGTATAAATGTATGTGTAAATGTGTGTATACAGTATGTATGTGTAAATGTATTTATGTGTGTGTGTATATGTGTAAATGTGTGTATGTGTATAAATGTATGTGTAAATGTGTGTATACAGTATGTATGTGTAAATGTATTTATGTGTGTGTGTATAAATGTATGTGTAAATATGTGTGTGTGTAAATGTGTATGAGTGTGTGTGTGTGTGTGAAAATATGTATGTGTATGCGTGTGTATGAGTATGTGTAAATATGTATGAGTATGAATGTATGTGTATGAGTATGTATGTATGTGTAAATATGTATGTGTATGAGTATGTATGTGTAAATATGTATGTGTATGAGTATGTATGGGTAAATATGTATGAGTATGTATGTATGTGTAAATATGAATGTATGTGTATGAGTATGTATGTATGTATGTGTAAATATGAATGTATGTGTATGAGTATGTATGTGTATGAGTATGTATGTGTAAATATGTATGTGTATGAGTATGTATGGGTAAATATGTATGAGTATGTATGTATGTGTAAATATGAATGTATGTGTATGAGTATGTATGTGTATGAGTATGTATGTGTAAATATGTATGTGTATGAGTATGTATGTGTAAATATGTATGTGTATGAGTATGTATGGGTAAATATGTATGAGTATGTATGTATGTGTAAATATGAATGTATGTGTATGAGTATGTATGTATGTATGTGTAAATATGTATGAGTATGAGTATGTATGTATGTATGTGTAAATATGAATGTATGTGTATGAGTATGTATGTATGTATGTGTAAATATGTATGAGTATGAGTATGTATGTATGTATGTGTAAATATGTATGAGTATGAATGTATGTGTATGAGTATGTATGTGTAAATATGTATGTGTGTGTGCAGGTAAATTTTGTTACCTGCTATGTTATGCAGAGCCACCACTAGCTATTACACATTACTAGAACATTTTTTATTTTATTTTTTTGGGGGGGGGGCGCAAAATGTGTCTGCCTGTGTAGCCAAAAATCCTACCACCGGCCCTGTCTCCACCCACATGTCAGAATTATTTTTAAACCATGGGAGTTCGTTGTATATCTGCCAACAGCCTTACTTTATATTTATCTCATTATATCAAACACTATTAGAGACATTTATTTACTACAACAATCATTGCATGCACTCTTGTTCTAGGTTCAGCGGCTCAGTTTTATAGAATGCAATAATGCATTAAAACCTGATGTACTCAGAAAGGTAGTTAAGCTGTCATCAGATATAAAATTAACTGGTTTAAAAATAATTATGACATGTGGATGGAGACCAACACAGCATTGAGTGTGCAGATAGCTTAGTAAATAATTTTATCATGCAACATCATGAGGTCCCAGCTTTCTGCACCTCGCCAGCGATGCACACACAGTGGGAGTCTCACTGCAAGCATCAAGAAATTCCCTAAACTCCCAAAACAAGTGAGTGGTGCAGCTGCAGAAATAAAAGTTACTCCGGCAACAGTTTTAACAAGCAGCCTGAAACTAGGATGTTTCCTCTGCTACAATGAGCTGCATTGCAGGGGCAGGGTCACCTCTTACATGATACCTTTATAGTCACCGCCTGCACTGCTCCAACCATCTAAATAGCATCAACTAAAATAGAAAGTTCTAAGAACAAAACAAATCATTTGCTTTTATTCATTTCACAAACTCCATTTATATCATGCATTAATTATAAAATACATGTTAGGTGGTATTTAACCCCAGTTCATGTATTGCGAACCCCCATTTGAGTAACCCACAAGCCGCCACTGGTTATATCTATGGCTGATGTTGCTGCTGCTTCTACTTTTTGGTTGGACAGTTTGCACAGCAGTTGTCTTCAGATTCTGAATTATCTAACATTATTGTTTTACTTCAACATGCAAATCATTTTATTTGTGATGCTATATTTGATGTTAGGAAGATCAATGTCAAATCCATGTCTTTAGCCATCCTAACTAGAAGAGCTTTATGGCTTAAATCTTGGAATGCTGGCATGGTGTATATAACTAGATTATTATCTCTCTCTTTTCAAAGTAAAACATTTTTTGGTTGGTTCACATTTTGATTCTATTATCTCCACTGTTACTGGGGGTAAGGGAGTTTTTCTGCCCCAAGACAAGAAATCTAAGGGTAAATTTAAAGCTCCCAATCGTTTTCGTTCTTTTTGTCAGCATAGACAACCGAAAACCACTCCGCCTAAGGCCTCTGACTCTAATTGGAGACCATCTCCGAATTGGAATAAATTTAAATCTATTGGTACCTGTTTCTCCAGGTAACATAACACAGGAAAGAACTGCAAATGTGTTTTTGAGGAAAAGACTGTTAGTGGGTGACTCTATTTTGAGAAATGTGTATTTAGGTAAAAGTAAAGAAGCAAGGGAGGTTAGATGTCTTCCAGAAGCTATTGCTCACAGGGATAAAAATCGTATTTTGAGAATTGTTAAGGCAGCAGGAAAGGGATGTGAGTTAGATGTGATTGTTCATTTAGGAACAAATGATCTAGCTAGTAATCATGTTGCTGCTGTTCAGAAAAAGTTTTGTGACCTAGGTAATCTTTTAGAGAATGTGGCATCAACTCTATCATGTTCTGCTATATTACCTGTGTATGGCCAGGAAGCAGGAAAGATGGAGCGGGTAACAACATTTAATTCTTGGTTAGATAAGTGGTGCAGGGAACGGGGATTTGCTTTTATTGGCCATTATAGCTCTGTTTGGCAAGATACTAGGTTATTTAGGAGAGATGGCTTGCATTTGGATGTTAAAGGAACAGAGTATCTGGGAGAGTTCAAATGCTATATTAGAAATAATTTAAAATAATAAAGGGGGGTAGCATTAATATATCCACCTGCCCCCCACAGCATGCCAAAACTGTTAGTCCAGTTAACAATTCTAGAAATTCTAGTAGTAAAATTCTTTGTGCAATGAGCACAAATGCTCACAGCTTAGGAAATAAATTACCTGAACTCATTTCAATAATGACTAGGGGCAACTTGGTACAATGATTCGCATAACTGGGACATATTCATACCTGGATACAGGTTATTTAAAAAGAACAGAGTAGGAAAGAAAGGTGGAGGATTTGCACTGAATGTAAATGAAAATATAAAGGTTACTGAAATTGTAGGAACAAATGATGAGGTGGAAAGTATTTGGGTGACTTTTGAAATTGGAGATAAAAATGTGTTTAGAATAGGGGTTGTATATAGGCCTCCATAGCAGGATGAAAAACTGGACAATCTGTTATTAGAAGAAATAACCAAAATGACCATGAAGGGTAAGGTTATAGTAATGGGGGACTTTAATTTGCCAGATATAGACTGGAAGATTCCTTCTGCTAGATCAGCTAGAGGCAGGTATATTCTTGAATCTCTGCTAGGGGAATCACTTGAGCAATTAGTTAAAGGGACATAATACTCATATGCTAAATCACTTGAAACTGATGCAGTATAACTGTAAAAAGCTGACAGGAAAATATCACCTGAGCATCTCTATGTAAAAAAGGAAGATATTTTACCTCACAATTTCCTCAGCTCAGCAGAGTAAGTTCTGTGTGAAAAGTTATACTCGGCTGCTCCCAGCTGCAGGTAAAAATAAAAAAAAATGAAGAAATGAAGCAGCCAATCAGCATCAGCAGTGCTGAGGTCATGAACTCTTACTGTGATCTCATGAGATTTGACTTAACTCTCATAAGATTTCATAGTAAGCTTCCTTTACCTGATTGGTGAAATAATATGAGAGCTCACAAGGCTCATCCTTTCAGATGTCCCAGGACAGACACACTAAAATTCTGCTTAGAAATCCTTTACAATGGGAGGTGCCTACTGAGGAACTTTTGAGGTAAAATATCTTTCTTTTTTACATAGAGATGTTCAGGAGATATTTTCTAGTCAGCTTTTTACAGCTATGCTGCATCACTTTCAAGTGTTTAAACATTTGGGTATTATGGCCCTTTAAGGAACCAACTCGTAAGGAAGCTATATTAGATCTAATACTTACAAACAGTGATACAGTTTCAGATGTGTCTGTAGGTGAGAACTTAGGATCCAGTGATCATCAATCTGTTTGGTTCAGTATTCATGTGCAGGAACTGTCCTCCCAGATTAAAACAAAAGTTTTAGACTTTAGGAAGGCAGATTTTTCATTAAGGGGATTATACATAAAAAAACTATTTAAAAGGGAAAACTCTTATGACAGGGGTTCAAGAACAGTGGGAATTTGTGAAAGGTGCCATTTTAGATGCAACCGCACACTGTATTAGACATGTCTGTAAAAGTAAAAGAAAGCGGAAACCAATTTGGTTTTCCAAAGAAGTAGCACATGCTGTAAAGACAAAAAAGATAGCTTATAAATATTACAAACACACACAATCAGATGATGATAAGAAAATATGGAGACTCCGACAAAAAAAGACTAAGCAGTTAATTAGGAAGGTTAAAGCTCATGCAGAAGAGAAGAAAGTCATAGTCAGTAAAACATGGGGACTAAACATTCTTTAGATATATCAGTGAAAGAAGAAAAAATAAGGTAGGAATAGTAAAATTAAAATCAGTTGATGGTAGAATAATAGAAGGAGATAAGCAAATTGCAGACTGTCTCAATGATTACTTCTGTTCTGTTTTCACAAACTATTGTGAAGATAGAATGTCTACATTAAGGGATGCTACGAAAAATAGAAACAAACTTAACACTAATCTTTTTGCAGAGGATGAGGTTTTGTTAGCATTATCAAAAATAAATGTTAAAAAGCTAGTGGGTCCTGATAATATTCATCCAAGGGTTTTAAAAGAACTTAGATCAGTGCTAACTGTCCCATTAACTGATCTGTTTAATCAGTCACTATTAACAGGAGCTGTCCCAGATGATTGGAGAATAGCAAACGTAATACATCTTCATAAAAAGGGCTGTAGAGAGGAATCTGGTAACTATAAGCCAGTTAGTTTAACTTCAGTAGTAGGGAAATTAATGGAAAGCCTCTTAAAAGAAAGAATTATGACTTACATAAAGACAAACAATTTAGAGGACCAAAATCAGCATGGTTTTTCTTCAGGGAGATCATGTCAGACAAATCTAATCGACTTTGATTTTGTAACAAAAGTATTAGACAAGGGTGGGGCAGTAGATGTAGAATATCTAGATTTCAGCAAAGCATTTGACAGCGCCCCACACAATAAACGAATTCACAAACTGTATCTCCTTGGTCTAGACTAAAAAATTGTGAACTGGGTGGAATGCTGGCTTAAGGACAGAAAACAAACGGCTAGATTTAGAGTTTGGCGTTAGCCGCCAAAAGCAGCGTTAAGGGGTCCTAACCCTGCTTTTTACTGCCCGCTGGTATTTAGAGTCAGCCAGAAAAGGGTCTAACGCTCACTTCCTTACCGCGACTCCAGGCTACCACAGATCCCCTTACGTCAATTGCGTATCCTATCTTTTCTATGGGATCTGCCTAACACTGGTATTTGGAGTCTTGGACCAAGTGAGCGATAGACCCTCTACCGACAAGACTCCTACCAACAAAAAAAGTCAGTAGTTAAGAGCTTTATGGGCTAACGCGGGAATTTAAAGCTCTTAACTACTGTGCTATAAAGTACACTAACACCCATAAACTACCTTTGTACCCCTAAACCGAGGCCCCCCCACATCGCCGCCACTATAATAACATTTTTTAACCCCTAATCTGCCGACCGGACACCGCCACCACCTACATTATCCCTATGAACCCCTAATCTGCCCCCCACGTTGCCGCTACCTAACTACACTTATTAACCCCTAATCCGCCGACCGGACCTCGCCGCCTCTATAATAAATGTATTAACCCCTAAACCGCCGCACTCCCGCCTCGCAAACACTATAATAAATAGTATTAACCCCTAATCTGCCCTCCCTAACATCGCCGCCACCTACCTACAATTATTAACCCCTAATCTCCCGCCCTCAACGCCGCCGCTACTATAATAAAGTTATTAACCCCTAAACCTAACTCTAACCCTAACCCTAACACCCCCTAACATAAATATAATTTAAATTAAACGAAATAATATTCATAAAATTAAATAAATTATTCCTATTTAAAACTAAATACTTACCTATCAAATAAACCCTAATATAGCTACAATATAACTAATAATTACATTGTAGCTATTTTAGGATTTATATTTATTTTACAGGCAACTTTGTATTTATTTTAACTAGGTACAATAGCTATTAAATAGTTAATAACTATTTAATATCTACCTAGTTAAAATAAGTACAAAATTACCTGTAAAATAAATCCTAACTTAAGTTACAAATACACCTAACACTACACTATCATTAAATTAATTAAATAAATTACCTACAATCATCTAAACTAAAATACAATAAAATAAACTATTCTATAATACAAAAAACAAACAAACACTAAATTACAAAAAATAAAAAATAATTACAAGAAGTTTAAACTAATTACACCTAATCTAAGCCCCCTAATAAAATAAAAAATCCCCCCAAAATAAAAAAATGCCCTACCCTATTCTAAACTACAAAAGTAATCAGCTCTTTTACTAGCCCAATAGAATGGTTAATAATTTAATAATCCACAATTGGAGAGGTTGACAAGAATAGAATTCTGGCAGGTAGAATTTGTAATCCAAAGTTTTAGGCTTAAAGCTGATTCACAGGAACAAGTTGCAATAATGCTGTTAGCTGCTGCAAGTCTAATTACTAAGCACCTGTTTGCAGTCAGGTGACGACTTAAAAGCAGGTAGGGAGTGCAGGTAAGGGAGAAAAGGAAAAGCTGGCCTGGAATCCTTACAGTACGCCCCTCATCAAGAAAGCCGATCCTCGGCTTGATGCTTAGGACGGTGAGGGTAACGCCTGTGGAACCGGGATATTAGGCGTGGAGCGTCTATATGTGTATACGGTTCCCAGGTGTCTTCATCCGGAGAGTACCCCTTCCATCTAACCAGGTATTGTAATTGTCCGTTACAAATTCTGGAATCAAGAAGGTCTTGGACCTCGAAGGAGTCGTAGAGTAAAGGTGAGGCAGGTGGAGGTAGAACGCTAGAGGTAGGGGTAGAGTCAGTGGCTGGTTTCAACAAAGAGACATAAAATGTTGGGTGAACAGGTATAGAAGAAGGGAGGTCGAGGGTCACAGCGTTACGGTTTACAATACGGGTAATGAGGAATGGACCAATAAACAATCCAGAAAGTTTTTTACAAGGAACAGGTATCTTGATATTTTTCGTAGAAAGCCAAACCCTATCGCCAACTGCATAGGTTGGAGCAGGTCTTCTGTGAAGATCATAATACTTCTTTTGTGAGGATTGTGCATTCAGAATATTCAGTTTTAGAAAATGGAAATTTTCTGCGATGGTTTGCAAAAGGTCATCGACGATAGGGGAGTTTACAGGTTGAGTCTGCTCCAAACTGAAGGTGGGATGAAAGGCATAGTTAGCAAAGAAGGGTGATAACTTAGTGGAACTGTTGGTAGAGTTGTTATACGCAAATTCAGCCATATAGAGGTAGCGAGCCCAATCAGTTTGGTGATAGGAGCAGTAACAACGCAAATACTGCTCAAGCCACTGATTTAGCCTCTCGGTCTGTCCGTTGGTTTGTGGGTGGAAAGCTGTACTTAGACGATGATCGATTTGTAAATGTCGGGTAAGATGTTTCCAAAACTTCGAAGTGAATTGGGTGCCTCTGTCTGTTGTTATGACAGTTGGAAGTCCATGAAATCTGACAACTGAGTTTAAGAAGAGTTGAGCCGTTTCGTATGATGTAGGTAGTTTATGAAACGGAATGAATATCGCCATCTTAGTTAGAATGTCCGTGATGACAAGAATGGTGTTAAAACCAGTACTCAAGGGTAATTCGACTAAGAAGTCCATGCCTATGTGAAGCCAGGGTCTGCTAGGTATAGGTGTAGGAATCAAATCACCATAAGGTTTGTTTCTATCCTTTTTGGAGGTTATACAGATGGTACAGTTTTGTATGTATGCTTTAATTGAGGAAATCATATCAGGCCACCAGTAAGATCTGTCAAGTAATCTTTTGGTTTTGTTGATACCAGGATGTCCCAATAGAGGAGGATTATGATGTTGACGGATAGCATCATTTCTCAGGATTTTTGGTACATATATTTTCTTGCCATGGAAGTACAGATCGTTTTGAAAGGTAACCTGATTGTATGGTATCTCACTGTCAGTGGCCAAGGAAAGTTGTATTTCTGAGATAAAACTTGAAAAAAGACCTAGAAATCTATCAGCTGGAATAATCGAAGTAGGTTCTTGTGTATTTAATGGTCTTGGATCTCTTCTGGAGAGGGCATCAGCTTTGCCATTCTTAGCTCCGGGTCTATAGATTATCTGAAAATTAAATCTGCTGAAGTATAAGCTCCAACGAACTTGTCTACCTGAAAGGGTTTTGTTTCTTTGTAGAAATTCCAGGTTGCGGTGATCGGTGTAGATCAGAATGGGAAGGAATGTACCCTCTAAGAGGTGTCTCCAATTCTCAAAAGCTCTCTTGATGGCCAGTAATTCTTTGTCTCCAATAGAGTAGTTCATTTCCGCTGGGGAAAGTAGTTTTGAATAAAATGCTACTGGGTGGAGATGTTGTTTAAGATCTTTCCGTTGAGATAAAACTGCACCGATAGCATAGTCTGATGAATCGACTTCTAGAGTAAATTGTAAGAGGTGTCTGGAAAGCGTAGAATAGGAGCAGAAGTGAAGGACTCTTTGAGTGATTGAAATGCCTGTGCGGCAGCATGATTCCAAGTGAAAGGAACTGAAACACTAGTGAGTGAGGTAAGAGGTTTAACTTTATGTGAGAAGTTTCTGATAAACTTCCTATAATAATTGCTAAAGCCAAGAAAGCGTTGTAAATCCTTCCTGTTGGTAGGTTGTGGCCAGGATTTGACAGATTCAACTTTATTGTCTTGCATTTGTATACCCTTAGGTCCAATGGTATAACCGAGAAAGTCAATCTCTGTGGTATGGAAGAGACACTTCTCCATCTTAGCATAGAGTCTATGCACCTGGAGACGGGAAAGAACCCAGCTCACATGTTTTATATGCTCATCTAAGTTGTTGGAATAGATGAGGATGTCATCCAGGTACACTATAACACAAACATCAAGTAGGTCGTGGAAAATATCATTCACAAAGTACTGGAAAGTTGCAGGCGCGTTAGTGAGACCGAAGGGCATAACCAGATATTCATATAGACCGTACCGAGTACGGAAAGCGGTTAACCACTCGTCGCCTTCCCTGATTCTGACAAGGTTATAAGCCCCTCTGAGGTCGAGTTTTGTGAAAAGTTTAGCATGTTGTAACCTCTCAATCAATTCCGGGATGAGTGGCAAGGGATATCGATTCTTAATGGTTATTTTGTTTAATTCCCTAAAGTCGATAATGGGGCGTAGAGATTGATCCTTATTTCTCACAAAGAAGAAACCAGAGGCAGCAGAAGACACTGATGGACGAATGAAGCCTTTCTTTAAATTATCATCCAGATAGGTTTTAAGGTGATCCAGTTCAGGTTGTGACAACGGATAGAGATGACCAAATGGTGGTGACGAGCCAGGTTTTAGATCAATAGGGCAGTCGTAAGGGCGATGTGGGGGAAGAGTCTCCGCTTCTTTCTTACTGAAGACATCAGAGTACTTTAAGTAGAATTCAGGTAATTGTGAGGTTTCAGATAAATGAAGTAACGAACGATGTTGGAAACAGGTCTGTTTACAATAGGGTGAGTTAAAGTGTACTTGTAAGGAACTCCAGGTGATATCAGGTTCATGTAACTGAAGCCAACGTATTCCTAACACAATAGGAAAGAGGGGTGATGTGATAACATCAAAAGTAACATATTCTTGATGTAAGCCAATCGTAGTCACGAGAATAGGAATAGTGTGGTGCGTGATAGGACCAGAAGATATTTCAGAGCCATCAACAACTTTAATAGAGACAGAAGATAACTTTTTGCAGAAAGGTATTTTATTTTTTAATACAATGGATGCATCAATATAATTTTCTTGTGCTCCCGTGTCAATTATTGCCTCTATCTTCATATGCTTGTTGTCCCACTGTAAAGAGAGAGGTAAAAGACAGTGAACTGGAGAATCACGTACAATCAAAGAGGTCAAGCAAGAAAGTGACTTACTGGTTTTGTTCTTGCGTAGTGAAGTACAGTCACGGATTGAGTGGGAAGGAGAACCACAGTACATACACAACCCTCGAGATTTTCTCCGGAATCTTTCTTCAGAAGTAAGTGGGCCTCTGAAGACACCAATATCCATAGGTTCGGCCTTACTTGAACTAGATTGAG
Source organism: Bombina bombina (assembly GCF_027579735.1). Taxonomy (NCBI): domain Eukaryota; kingdom Metazoa; phylum Chordata; class Amphibia; order Anura; family Bombinatoridae; genus Bombina; species Bombina bombina. The sequence continues at coordinate 1,391,106,830 of NC_069499.1, forward strand.
AAGGAGTATGGAAGGAGATGGGGGGCCTTCTAGGGGCAGCTTCACTAAATTGGCGTTCAGATTTTCTTTCTCTGAGACGTCTGTCAAGCTGCATGGAAAGTCTGATAAGGCCCTCCAACGTTTCTGGGAGCTCAGTGCGGGCAAGTTCATCTTTGACTTGCTCGGCCAGGCCAAGGCGGAATTGATTTTTTAATGCAACGGTGTTCCATTGACTATCAGTTGCGTATTGTTTGAAGTCAGTTATATAAGATTCCACTGGCCGGTTGCCTTGTTTTAGCTTCCTTAGTTTTGTTTCAGCTGTCAACTGTACGTTTGAATCAGAGTAAAGTTCATCCAAAACGGCGAGAAAAGATTCTAGAGATGAGAGGATTGTACTGTTAGACTCAAAGAGGGTATCAGCCCAAATACGGGGTTCCCCACGAAGATAGGAAATCATGGTTAAGACCTTCACTCTGTCATTGGGATAAGTGGTAGGTTTTAGTGTAAAAGTCAAAAGGCAAGCATTTCTATATTGCCGTATAATGCTCTATCCCCATTAAAGGGTTCCGGAGAGGAGATAAAAGGTTCAATTGAAGACTCTGATGTATGAGCTTTGGAGGCTGTCAAATCCTGAAATGCTTTCTTTAGAGTGTCATTTTCGGCCTTTAACTCTCTCATCCCCTGAGTGAGTTCATCCACCCTGTGGGACAAATTGTAGACTATATTTGGCAAGTCTGCTGGATCCATAGTGGCTTAGTAATTCTGTAAGCTTCTGTAAGCTTTGAGAGGTGAACCCCTTAACAGGTAAAGCAAAGGATCACAAGTGCAGACCTGAACACGTACAGAGTTGTATCACCAATATACTTCAGGCTATTAATCAGCATAGACTGAATGAAATTAGGTGAAATAAAGTTAATGTTATTTTAGTAGTAGGTAGAATGTATTCCCACCTACGTCTTTCAACAAAGGATACTGGAGGGTTGTATCAGAGCTTACTCTCAGTAGGAGGTTATGTTTACTAGTGACACTTGCCAAAAGAAACAAAATGTAGTGATAGGATTATTTCAATAGTGGCTGTAGCAGGAATAGGACATAAGGAGCTTCACAGTTAATTAATTCAGAGCGCATAAGCCAGAAACTGACAGTGACCCTATAACAGATGGTATAAACTTGAAAATGTGTAGCATGGAGAATGGTCACTACTTGTGATTAGCTGAAGTCCTCACGCTTAATAGCGTGTACTGAACAGAGCCGTAAGTTGCTGCTGACAGGTGAGAATCCGAAGTTGCTGCAGAGCGGAGCTCAGAGGAGGAGGGGGCGGTACAGACCTCATGACTGACAGCGGCTTGTAGTCTGTAGCTCCGGAGAAGTGATGACGTAGTGGAATCAGATTTTGAGTGACAGCTCTTTATGCTGTGTGAATCTCCACCTCAGACTATTGCTATCGTTTGGTGTTAGGCAGAAAACGAAGTATGTAATCCAAAAGGGTAAATGTGCAAATGAAAGCCAGTGAAGGGAGCGGCTTAAACACAAGATGGTTTCTTTAGCTTTGAGATAGCTGGGAGTACAGCGGCAGTTGAAAACGCTGACAAGGAGCAGAAAGTCCTTACAGGAGCGAAGGTATCCCAAGTTAATAATCCACAATTGGAGAGGTTGACAAGAATAGCATTCTGGCAGGTAGAATTTGTAATCCAAAGTTTTAGGCTTAAAGCTGATTCACAGGAGCGAAGTTGCAATAATGCTGTTAGCTGCTGCAAGTCTAATTACTAAGCACCTGTTTGCAGTCAGGTGACGACTTAAAAGCAGGTAGGGAGTGCAGGTAAGGGAGAAAAGGAAAAGCTGGCCTGGAATCCTTACAATAAGTGTAGTTAGGTAGCGGCGATGTTGGGTGGGAGCAGATTAGGGGGTTAATAAATATAATATAGGGGTCGGCGATGTTAGGGGCAGCAGATTAGGGGTTCATAGGGATAATGTAGGTGGCGGCAGTGTCCGGAGTGGCAGATTAGGAGTTAATAATATAATGCAGGTGTCAGCGATAGCGGGGGCGGCAGATTAGGGGTTAATAAGTGTAAGGTTAGGGGTGTTTAGACTCGGGGTTCATGTTAGGGTGTTAGGTGCAGACTTAGAGAGTGTTTCTCCATAGGAAACAATGGGGCTGCGTTAGGAGCTGAAAGCTGCTTTTTTGCAGGTGTTAGGGTTTTTTTCAGCCCAAACTGCCCCATTGTATCCTATGGGGATATCGTGCATGAGCACGTTTTTCCAGCTTACCGCTACCGTAGGCAACGCTGGTATTGAGGGTTGAAGTGGAGCTAAATTATGCTCAACGCTCCCTTTTCTGAGCCTAACGCAGCCACTCAGACAACTCTAAATACCAGCGTTGTCTTAAGGGTAAGCTGGGGAAAAAAGCAGCGTTAGCTACGCGGGTTTTTACCGACAGAACTCTAAATCTAGGCGAAAGTGTCTTAGTAAATGGAGTTTATTCAGCAGAGGGGGCTGTTACTAGTAGTGTTCCTCAGGGGTCAGTCCTGGGGCCTGTTTTGTTTAACATATTTATCTGTGATATCAGCAAAGGGCTACAGGGGAAAGTATGTCTGTTTGCAGATGATACAAAAATTTGTAACAGAGTGGATGTTCCAGGGGGGGTAGACAAAATGAGAAGTGATATACAACAATTGGAGGATTGGACAAACGACTGGGATCTAAAGTTTAACACAGCAAAGTTTAAAATAATGCATTTAGGGAAGAAAAATCCAAATGTTAATTACAGACTTAATGACACTTTACTGACTGTTACAGATGAGAAACAGGACTTGGGAATTATTATTTCAGATGATTTAAAACTTATTAAACAATGTAGTAATGCAGCGAGTAAGGCTAGCAGAATGCTTGGATGTATTGGTAGAGGTATTTGCAGCAGAAATAGTAAGGTTCTTATGCCACTTTATAGATAATTAGTTAGGCCTCATCTTGGAGTATTGTGTGCAGTTCTGGAGGCCATACCTTCAGAAGGATATTAACAAACTTGAATCTGTGCAAAAGAGGGTTACCAAAATGGTACATGGTCTAAAAAATAAAACTTACCAGGATAGGCTCAATGACCTAAATATGTATAGCTTAGAGGAGAAAAGGGAAAGAGGTGATATGATAGCAACTTTCAAGTACGTTAAAGGGCTTAGTAAAACTGAGGCTGTGGGTATTTTACATAAAATGGAATATTCAAGAACAAGGAGTCATGATCTCAAGCTGAAGAGTAGTAGATTCAGAAGTAATTTGAGGAAGCACTTCTTTACAGAAAGAGTGATTGATTTATGGAATAAACTTCCTCAAGAGGTTGTAATGACAAACACTGTTGGGGACTTTAAAAATGCCTGGGACAAGCATAAGACTATCCTATGAACTAGATACGTTTATACTGTTAGGTAATATCGGGCTGACTTTCTGGGCCTATGGCTCTTATCTGTCGTCAATATCTATGTTTCTATGTTTCTAAATCCAAGCCTTATAAGAAACCAAATCCTGATCCTAAAACTTTATGAAGGTGCGGGCCTCAAGCCAGTTCTTCTGGTAGGGGGCAGACTAAAGCTATTTCAAAGAGTTTGGACAGACTCTGTCCAAAATCAGTGGATTCAGAATATAATTTCTTAGGGGTGTCAAATAGGATTCAAAATAAGACTTCCTTTGGGAAGATTCTTTCTTACCCATGTAACAAAAACCCCCAGTAAAAGCTCAAGTCTTTTTGGAATGTTTTTCAGATCTACAATTTTCAGGGGTAATTTTTCCCAGTTCTACAGCAGGAACAAGGATTGGGTTTTTTATTCAAATCTATTCATTGTACCTATGAAGGAAAATTCTTTCAGACCTATTTTAGATCTGAAAACTTTAAATGGTTTTGTAAGAGTCCCAACTTTCAAGATGGTGACAATAAGGACTATTCTGCCTTTTGTTCAGCAAGGTCACTTCATGTCCACAATAGACTTACAGGACACTTACCTTCAAAATCCGATTCATCCAGATCACTATCGTTTTCTGAGATTTTTTTTTCTAAACAAGCATTACCAATTTGTCGCTCTCCGTTTGGCCTTGCAACAGTACCAAGAATATTCTTAATAGTTTTAGGTGCCCTTCTATCTGTAATCAGAAAACAGGGTATTGCAGTGTTTCCTTATTTGGACAATATCTTGGTACTAGCTCAATCGATTTTACAAATAGATTCAGTGTCCATGCCTTTCCATAGTTTCAGCTTGTCTAAACCTTCAGTCTCTTATCATTCACTTCAGTGGTTATGTGCATGGGAGTTTTAGGTCTCATAATTGCAGCATCGGACACGATCCTTTTTGCTTGTTTTCATATGAGATCTCTACAGTTTTGCATGTGGCACCAATGATGCAGAGATTATACTCAGTTATCACAACTGATATACTTAAGTCCCAACTCTCCACTCTCTCTGACTTGGTGGTTATACCATTACCTTATTGTTTAAGGGGCCTCCTTAGTTTGTCCTACCTGGACTGTGAACTGATCATAACAGATGCATGTCTCTCAGGTTGGTGAGCTGTTTGGGGGTCTCTGACAGCACAAGGAGATTGGAATCCTTGAGAGGCGAGGTTACCAATCTATATCTTAGAACTCTGCTATTTTCAGAGCTCTTCAGGCTTGGCCTCTATTAAGAGAGAATCGTATATTCGGTTTCAAAAAGACAATGTCACAACAGTGGCATATGTCAATCATCAAGGGGGGACTCGCAGTCCCCTAGCAATAAAAGAAGTATCTCTAATACTTTCTTAATCGGAATCCAATTATTGACTAATCACTGCGATTTATATACCAGGTGTAGACAATTTGGAAGCGGATTATCTCAGCCGCCAGATTCTACATCTGGGGAGTAGTCTCTCAATCCAGATGTGTTCTATCAGATTGTGCAGATGTGGGGTCCTCCATATATAGATCTGATGGCCTCTCGTCTAAACAAGAAACTTCCCAGATACCTCTCCAGGTCTAGGGATCCTCAGGCGGAAATGATGAATGCTCTAGCTGTTGGTTTTACCAACCTGCTTACATTATTTCACCTCTGGGAGTGATATCAAAGATCATAATGGAACAATCTTATGTGTTTCTGATAGCACCAGCATGGCCTCACAGGTTCTGGTATGCAGACCTTGTCCAAATGTCCAGTTGCTAGCTTTGGTCACTTCCTATAAGACCAGACCTTAAGTCTCAAGGCACAGTTTTCCATCACAATCTCAAATATCTAAATTTGAAGGCATGGAAATTGAACGCTTAGTTCTTAGTCATAGACATTTCTCTGACTCAGTAATTAACACTATGATACAGGCTTGTGAGTCTGTTTCAAGTAAGATTTATCATAGGGTTTGGAAAATCTATATTTCATGGTGTTCCACTCATAATTATTCTTGGCATTCTTTCAGAATTCCTAGGATTTTACAGTTTCTTCAGGATGGTTCGGATAAGGTTTTGTCTGCAAATACTTTGAAAGGACAAATTTCTGCTCTTTCTGTATTATTTCATAGAAAGATTGCTAAACTTCCTGATATTCACTGTTTTGTTCAGGCTTTGATTCATATCAAACCTGTTTTTAAATCTATTTATCCTCCTTGGAGTCTCAATTTGGTTTTGAAGATTTTACAGGCTCCTCCTTTTGAGCCTATGCATTCTCTGGATATTAAATTACTTTTTTGCAAAGTGTTATTTCTTTTGACTATCTCTTCTGCTGGAAGAGTTTCTGAATTGTCTGCTCTCTCTTGTGAGTCTTCTTATCAGATTTACCATCAAGATAAAGCTGTTTTGCAGACTTCATTTACATTTTTGCCAAAAGTTGTGCATTCTAACAACATTAATAGGGAAATTGTTGTTCCATCCTTGTGTCCTAATCCTAAGAATACTCTTGAAAGGTCTTTACATTCTTTGGATGTGGTAAGAGCTTTGAAATATTATGTTGAGGCTACTAAAGATTTTAGAAAGACTTCTAGTCTATTTGTTATTTTTCTCTGGCTCCAGGAAAGGTCAGAAAGCCTCTGCCATTTCTCTGGCATCTTGGTTGAAACTTTTGATTCACAAAGCTTATTTGGAGGCGGGGTAGTCTCCGCCTCAGAGAATTACAGCTCATTCTACTAGATCAGTTGCCACTTCTTGGGCTTTAAAGAAGCTCTAAATCTAGGCGAAAGTGTCTTAGTAAATGGAGTTTATTCAGCAGAGGGGGCTGTTACTAGTAGTGTTCCTCAGGGGTCAGTCCTGGGGCCTGTTTTGTTTAACATATTTATCTGTGATATCAGCAAAGGGCTACAGGGGAAAGTATGTCTGTTTGCAGATGATACAAAAATTTGTAACAGAGTGGATGTTCCAGGGGGGGTAGACAAAATGAGAAGTGATATACAACAATTGGAGGATTGGACAAACGACTGGGATCTAAAGTTTAACACAGCAAAGTTTAAAATAATGCATTTAGGGAAGAAACATCCAAATGTTAATTACAGACTTAATGACACTTTACTGACTGTTACAGATAAGAAACAGGACTTGGGAATTATTATTTCAGATGATTTAAAACTTATTAAAGAATGTAGTAATGCAGCGAGTAAGGCTAGCAGAATGCTTGGATGTATTGGTAGAGGTATTTGCAGCAGAAATAGTAAGGTTCTTATGCCACTTTATAGATCATTAGTTAGGCCTCATCTTGAGTATTGTGTGCAGTTCTGGAGGCCATACCTTCAGAAGGATATTAACAAACTTGAATCTGTGCAAAAGAGGGCTACCAAAATGGTACATGGTCTAAAAAATAAAACTTACCAGGATAGGCTCAATGACCTAAATATGTATAGCTTAGAGGAGAAAAGGGAAAGAGGTGATATGATAGCAACTTTCAAGTACGTTAAAGGGCTTAGTAAAACTGAGGCTGTGGGTATTTTACATAAAATGGAATATTCAAGAACAAGGAGTCATGATCTCAAGCTGAAGGGTAGTAGATTCAGAAGTAATTTGAGGAAGCACTTCTTTACAGAAAGAGTGATTGATTTATGGAATAAACTTCCTCAAGAGGTTGTAATGACAAACACTGTTGGGGACTTTAAAAATGCCTGGGACAAGCATAAGACTATCCTATGAACTAGATACGTTTATACTGTTAGGTAATATCGGGCTGACTTTCTGGGCCTATGGCTCTTATCTGTCGTCAATATCTATGTTTCTATGTTTCTAAATCCAAGCCTTATAAGAAACCAAATCCTGATCCTAAAACTTTATGAAGGTGCGGGCCTCAAGCCAGTTCTTCTGGTAGGGGGCAGACTAAAGCTATTTCAAAGAGTTTGGACAGACTCTGTCCAAAATCAGTGGATTCAGAATATAATTTCTTAGGGGTGTCAAATAGGATTCAAAATAAGACTTCCTTTGGGAAGATTCTTTCTTACCCATGTAACAAAAACCCCCAGTAAAAGCTCAAGTCTTTTTGGAATGTTTTTCAGATCTACAATTTTCAGGGGTAATTTTTCCCAGTTCTACAGCAGGAACAAGGATTGGGTTTTTTATTCAAATCTATTCATTGTACCTATGAAGGAAAATTCTTTCAGACCTATTTTAGATCTGAAAACTTTAAATGGTTTTGTAAGTGTCCCAACTTTCAAGATGGTGACAATAAGGACTATTCTGCCTTTTGTTCAGCAAGGTCACTTCATGTCCACAATAGACTTACAGGACGCTTACCTTCAAAATCCGATTCATCCAGATCACTATCGTTTTCTGAGATTTTTTTTTCTAAACAAGCATTACCAATTTGTCGCTCTCCGTTTGGCCTTGCAACAGTACCAAGAATATTCTTAATAGTTTTAGGTGCCCTTCTATCTGTAATCAGAAAACAGGGTATTGCAGTGTTTCCTTATTTGGACGATATCTTGGTACTAGCTCAATAGATTTTACAAATAGATTCAGTGTCCATGACTTTCCATAGTTTCAGCTTGTCTAAACCTTCAGTCTCTTATCATTCACTTCATTGGTTATGTGCATGGGAGTTTTAGGTCTCATAGTTGCAGCATCGGACACGATCCTTTTTGCTTGTTTTCATATGAGACCTCTACAGTTTTGCATGTGGCACCAATGATGCAGAGATTATACTCAGTTATCACAACTGATATACTTAAGTCCCAACTCTCCACTCTCTCTGACTTGGTGGTTATACCATTACCTTATTGTTTAAGGGGCCTCCTTAGTTTGTCCTACCTGGACTGTGAACTGATCATAACAGATGCATGTCTCTCAGGTTGGTGAGCTGTTTGGGGGTCTCTGACAGCACAAGGAGATTGGAATCCTTGAGAGGCGAGGTTACCAATCTATATCTTAGAACTCTGTGCTATTTTCAGAGCTCTTCAGGCTTGGCCTCTATTAAGAGAGAATCGTATATTCGGTTTCAAACAGACAATGTCACAACAGTGGCATATGTCAATCATCAAGGGGGGACTCGCAGTCCCCTAGCAATAAAAGAAGTATCTCTAATACTTTCTTAATCGGAATCCAATTATTGACTAATCACTGCGATTTATATACCAGGTGTAGACAATTTGGAAGCGGATTATCTCAGCCGCTAGATTCTACATCCGGGGAGTAGTCTCTCAATCCAGATGTGTTCTATCAGATTGTGCAGATGTGGGGTCCTCCAGATATAGATCTGATGGCCTCTTGTCTAAACAAGAAACTTCCCAGATACCTCTCCAGGTCTAGGGATCCTCAGGCGGAAATGATGAATGCTCTAGCTGTTGGTTTTACCAACCTGCTTACATTATTTCACCTCTGGGAGTGATATCAAAGATCATAATGGAACAATCTTATGTGTTTCTGATAGCACCAGCATGGCCTCACAGGTTCTGGTATGCAGACCTTGTCCAAATGTCCAGTTGCTAGCTTTGGTCACTTCCTATAAGACCAGACCTTCTGTCTCAAGGCACAGTTTTCCATCACAATCTCAAATCTCTAAATTTGAAGGCATGGAAATTGAACTCTTAGTTCTTAGTCATAGACATTTCTTGGACTCAGTAATTAACACTATGATACAGGCTTGTGAGTCTGTTTCAAGTAAGATTTATCATAGGGTTTGGAAAATCTATATTTCATTGTGTTCCACTCATAATTATTCTTGGCATTCTTTCAGAATTCCTAGGATTTTACAGTTTCTTCAGGATGGTTCGGATAACGTTTTGTCTGCAAATACTTTGAAAGGACAAATTTCTGCTCTTTCTGTCTTATTTCATAGAAAGATTGCTAAACTTCCTGATATTCACTGTTTTGTTCAGGCTTTGATTCATATCAAACCTGTTATTAAATCTATTTATCCTCCATGGAGTCTCAATTTGGTTTTGAAGATTTTACAGGCTCCTCCTTTTGAGCCTATGCATTCTCTGGATATTAAATTACTTTTTTGCAAAGTGTTATTTCTTTTGACTATCTCTTCTGCTAGAAGAGTTTCTGAATTGTCTGCTCTTTCTTGTGAGTCTTCTTATCTGATTTACCATCAAGGAAAAGCTGTTTTGCAGACTTCATTTACATTTTTGCCTAAAGTTGTGCATTCTAACAACATTAATAGGGAAATTGTTGTTCCATCCTTGTGTCCTAATCCTAAGAATACTCTTGAAAGGTCTTTACATTCTTTGGATGTGGTAAGAGCTTTGAAATATTATGTTGAGGCTACTAAAGATTTTAGAAAGACTTCTAGTCTATTTGTTATTTTTCTCTGGCTCCAGGAAAGGTCAGAAAGCCTCTGTCATTTCTCTGGCATCTTGGTTGAAACTTTTGATTCACAAAGCTTATTTGGAGGCGGGGTAGTCTCCGCCTCAGAGAATTACAGCTCATTCTACTAGATCAGTTGCCACTTCTTGGGCTTTAATGGAATGAAACTTCAGTTGATCAAATTTGCAAAGCAACAACTTGGTCTTTTTTGCATACTTTTACTAAATTTTACCATTTTGATGTGTTTGCTTCTTCGGAAGCAGCCTTTGGTAGAAAGGGTTGTCTCAGTTTGATTCTAGTGCCTTTGATTTGAGTTTTTTTAAATTTTTTAAGAAAACAATTATTTTTTGGGATTTAATTTCTTAGCGGATTTAGCTGTTGTTATTTTATCCCTCCCTCTCTAGTGACTCGTGGATCTCCAAATCTTGGGTATTAGATCCGATACATCACTTGCTGATGGACTCTTGTCACTTACATGAAAGAAAACATAATTTATGTAAGAACTTTCCTGATAAATTCATTTCTTTCATAATGGCAAGAGTCCATGAGACCCACCCTATTTTTTGTGGTTATGATTTTTTGTATAAAGCACTTTATTTTTTTCCAGTTCCTCTTTTTATTTGCTTTTTACTCCTTCTTTTACACCTCACTTCTTGGCTACACGTTAACTAAGGTATGAGTTAGGTGGGAGATGTATTTACAGGCATTTTGAGGTTTGGGAAACTTTGCACCCTCCTGGTAGGAATGTATATCCCATATGTCACTAACTCATCATGGACTCTTGCCACTATGAAAGAAATGAATTTATCAGGTAAGGTCTTACATAAATGATGTTTTCAAATTGCATACTCAACTCATATTTGAATCATGAAAGAAAAAATTTGGGTTTCATATTCCTTTTATCTCTGTTTTTTTAGCAATAGGTTCTTGTTTCATGTACAAAATGTAATGTATTGAGCACTTTATGTAACTATAGATCTTAATGACATCACCGTCCACTAACAAATCTGTGGAAAATATAGGTGAAGCCCTGTTCAGTAAAAGTGAAACATTAAAAATATACAGGTCCTAATAAATAATTATTGTTTTATTCAAAGAAAAACATAATAATTGTTCAAGTTGTTCATGTCATATGGTTTAGCAGTGTTTAACAGATGCATTCCCATAGCTACTTGTTCAATTACTAGAAATTTTAAGCAATCATTATTTTGATTATGAGCCTTCAAAAAACTTTGGTTACTAGTGATCTGTTTTCTATTATCAAGATCATTTTTAACATTTTTGATATGCTTATATATGATAAACTAGTCCTAAAGCCCGTTTACACAGGCCATTTTTTGCAGTACAGCGGTCCCACGCCTTGCTCTCTCTCCCTCCCCCTCTATTTTGCTCTCTCTCTCTCCCCCTCTATTTTGCTCTCTCTCCCCCCTCTCTTTTGTGCTCTCTCCCCCTCTCTTTTGCGCTCTCTCTCGCTCCACCTCTTTTTTGCACTCTCTACCCCCTCTCTTTTGCTCTCTCTCTCCCCTCTCTTTTGCGCTCTCTCTCTCCCCTCTCTTTTGCGCTCTCTCTCTCCCCCTCTCTTTTGCGCTCTCTCTCTCCCCCCTCTCTTTTGTGCTCTCTCTCTCCCCCCTATCTTTTGTGCTCTTTGTCTCCCCCCTCTCTTTGGCTCTCTCTCTCCCCCCTCTCTTTTGCGCTCTCTCTCCCCCCTATTTTGCACTCTCTCTCCCCCTCCTCTCTTTTGCGCTCTCTCTCCCCCCTCTCTTTTGCGCTCTCTGTTTTGCTCTGTCTCTTTCCCCTCTCTTTTGCTCTCTTTCTCCATCCCTCTCTTTTGCTCTTTCTTTCAATCCCTCTCTTTTGCTCTCTCTCTCCCCCTCTCTTTTGCTCTCTCTCTCCACTCTCTTTTGCTCTCTCTCTCTCCATCCCTCTCTTTTGCTCTCTCTCTCCATGCCTCTCTTTTGCTCTCTCCCCCCCTCTCTTTTGCTCTCTCTCCCCCCTCTCCCCCCTCTATTTTTCTCTCTTTCCCCCTCTCTATTGCTCCCTCCCCCCTCTATTTTTCTCTCTCTCCCCCTCTCTATTGCTCTCTCCACCCTCTCTTTTGCTCTCTCTCCCCCCTCTCTCCCCCCTCTCTGTCTCCCCATCTCCCCCCTCTCTCCCCCTCTCTTCTTTTGCTCTCTCTCTCTCCCCCCTCTCTTTTGCTCTCTCTCTCTCTTCCCCTCTCTTTTGCTCTCTCTCTTTCCCCCTCTTATTTCTTTCTCCCCCTCTCTTTTTCTCTCTCTTCCCTCTATTTTGCTCTCTCTCCCTCCTCTCTTTTGCTCTTTCCCATCTCTTCAGCTCTTTCCCATCTCTTTTTGTCTCTCCCCCTCTCTTTCTATCTCTCTCCCCTCTCTCGCACCGACCGCCCCCTGCCCCACCCCCGCCACATCCCCACCACGTCCGGCCATGCCCACGCTACAAACACACTTGGTCTTTTATATTATAGGATGCTGTTTTTGTGAATGGATTCAAATGTTAATTTGATATTAAGGCTATTGGAATTCAGTTTTTGTATGAATTATGACAATTAGGATTCGGTAGAACAAAATTTCCTCAATGCACTGCATCCACAATGGAATGTATTTTATATGTTTACCCATATGATCAGTTAAGACCTTAGTCTGCTCCCACCAGTCTAAAAATAGATTGGCATAAGAGAGAGCACATGCAGTTCCCATCGCTGTACCCTGGACCTGAAGAAAAAACTGACATCTGAATGTGATGAAATCTTTATGTAATATGAATTTAAGTAAATTTATTATGAAGAAATTGTGATTAACATTATTGGTTTTGAAAAAATATTCTACTGCTTCCAAAGCAAATTTGTGTTGAATACTCAACATCTGCAGTTACTAATATGCTGCTGGAGGGTAAGTGTACATTTTGTAATTTTTGTAAAACTTGCATGGTATATATGGTACAAGCTTAGGGGCTGATTTATCAAGCTCCATATCTATGGAGCTTGATACCCCTGTTTCCGCACGAGCCTTCAGGCTCGCTAGAAGCAGAAGTTATGAAGCAGCGGTTTAAAGACGGCTGCTCCATAACTTGTCCGCCTGCTCTGAGGCCGCGGACAGAAATCAACACGATCGAATATGATCGGGTTGATTGACACCCCCTGCTAGCGGCCGATTGGACGCGAATCTGCAGGAGGCAGTATTGCACCAGCAGTTCACAAGAACTGCTGGTGCAATGATAAATGCCGACAGCGTATGCTACATCGTATCATGTCGGCTCGCACTATGATAAATCTACCCCCTGGTGTGTACTGATTACCAGAAACAATAGGGCATCCCGGGGGGGGGGGCATTTTTTAACTAAATGTTAGCTACTTTAGGATATTCTACAGTAAGGTACCTTTCTTTTTTGTCACTAATGATGTCATTTATTATTGTTTGTGTTAATAATCTGATATATCTTGTAAGATATTTAGTGGGATTGAAAAAAATTTTTTTGTAACACTGGGTGTTGGATAGTTGCCGGTTGGCTTCTTGCAAATAGGCCCCTTGTGACCACATTTTTCTAGCTCTTTTTGTTATTGTGTGTATAGTGTACTGAAAGTCTGTTGCAGTTCATAATGTTTTAAATTATCATTTAAGGTTGTGATTTGTTGTTCTAATATAGCTATTTCCTCTTAATTAATTCTATTAATATTTGAATCAATTTCTGTGAATACTTAAATAGTGCTGTTTCCTATCTGTCCTTGTGTTCTTGCTTTCTAAGTACATGCAGAGAACATTTTGAATCTAAAAATCTACATTTAGGCTGGTGGGATTACACATAGGCCTAGATTTAGAGTTTGGTGGTAGCCGTCAAAACCAGCGTTAGAGGCTCCTAACGCTGGTTTTTACCGCCCGCTTGTATTTGGAGTCAGTCAGGAAAGGGTCTAACGCTCACTTTGCAGCCGCGACTTTTCCATACCGCAGATCCCCCTACGCCATTTGCGTATCCTATCTTTAAAATGGGATCTTTCTAACGCCGGTATTTAGAGTCGTGGCTGAAGTGAGCGTTAGAAATCTAACGACAAAACTCCAGCCGCAGAAAAAAGTCAGTAGTTAAGAGCTTTCTGGGCTAACGCCGGTTCATAAAGCTCTTAACTACTGTTCTCTAAAGTACACTAACACCTATAAACTAAATATGTACCCCTAAACCGAGGCCCCCCCACATTGCCGCCACTCTATTAAAATTTTTTAACCCCTAATCTGCCGCTCTGTACACCGCCGCCACTTACGTTATCCCTATGTACCCCTAATCTGCTGCCCCTAATACCGCCGACCCCTACATAATATTTATTAACCCCTAATCTGCCGCCCCCGCTATCGCTGACACCTGCATATTTTTTTTAACCCCTAATCTGCCGCTCCGTACACCGCCGCAACCTACATTATACCTATGTACCCCTAATCTGCTGCCCCTAACACAGCCGACCCCTATATTATATTTATTAACCCCTAATCTGCCCCCCACAACGTCGCCGCCAGCTACCTACAATAATTAACCCCTAATCTGCCGACCGGATCTCGCCGCTACTCTAATAAATGGATTAACCCCTAAAGCTAAGTCTAACCCTAACACTAACACTCCCCTAAGTTAAATATAATTTAAATCTAACGAAACAAATTAACTCTTATTATATAAATTATTCCTATTTAAAGCTAAATACCTGTAAAATAAACCCTAATATAGCTACAATATAAATAATAATTATATTGTAGCTATTTTAGGATTAATATTTATTTTACAGGCAACTTTGTAATTATTTTAACCAGGTACAATAGCTATTAAATAGTTAATAACTATTTAATAGCTAAAAAAGTTAAAATAATTACAAAATTACCTGTAAAATAAATCCTAACCTACGTTACAATTAAACCTAACACTACACTATCAATAAATAAATTAAATAAACTACCTACAATTACCTACAATTAAACCTAACACTACACTATCAATAAATTAATTAAATACAATACCTACAAATAACTACAATTAAATAAACTAACTAAAGTACAAAAAATAAAAAAGAACTAAGTTACAAAAAATAAAAAAATATTTACAAACATTAGAAAAATATTACAACAATTTTAAACTAATTACACTTACTCTAAGCCCCCTAATAAAATAACAAAGAACCCCAAAATAAAAAAATGCCCTACCCTATTCTAAATTAAAAAAGTTCAAAGCTCTTTTACCTTACCAGCCCTGAAAAGGGCCATTTGCGGGGCATGCCCCAAATAATTCAGCTCTTTTGCCTGTAAAAAAAAACATACAATACCCCCCCCAACATTACAACCCGCCACCCACATACCCCTAATCTAACCCAAACCCCCCTTAAATAAACCTAACACTAAGCCCCTGAAGATCTTCCTACCTTATCTTTACCATGCCAGGTTCACCGATCCGTCCTCCGAAGTCTTGATCCAAGCCCAAGCGGGGGCTGGCGATCCATAATCCGGCTGAAGTCTTCTATCAAGCCGCGGCTGAAGAGGTCCAGAAGAGGCTCCAAAGTCTTCATCCTATCCAGGAAGAAGAGGAGATCTGGACCGGCAACCATCTTGATCCAAGCGGCATCTTCTATCTTCATCCGATGATGAACGGCTCCATCTTGAATTCCTTCAGCGCGGATCCATCTTCTTCTTCCGACGTCCAACTGAAGAATGAAGGTTGCTTTAAGGGACGTCATCCAAGATGGCGTCTCTCGAATTCCGATTGGCTGATAGGATTCTATCAGCCAATCGGAATTAAGGTAGGAAAATTCTGATTGGCTGATGGAATCAGATTGAGCTCGCATTCTATTGGCTGTTCCGATCAGCCAATAGAATGCAAGCTCAATCTAATTGGCTGATCCAATCAGCCAATCGGATTGAACTTGAATCTGATTGGCTGATTCCATCAGCCAATCAGAATTTTCCTACCTTAATTCCGATTGGCTGATAGAATCCTATCAGCCAATCGGAATTCGAGGGACGCCATCTTGGATGACGTCCCTTAAAGGAACCTTCATTCTTCAGTTGGACGTCGGAAGAAGAAGATGGATCCGCGCTGAAGGTCTTCAAGATGGAGCCGTTCGCCATCGGATGAAGATAGAAGATGCCGCTTGGATCAAGATGGTTGCCGGTCCGGATCTCCTCTTCTTCCCGGATAGGATGAAGACTTTGGAGCCTCTTCTGGACCTCTTCAGCCGCGGCTTGATAGAAGACTTCAGCCGGATTATGGATCGCCAGCCCCCGCTTGGGCTTGGATCAAGGCTTCAGAGGACGGATCGGTGAACCTGGCATGGTGAAGATAAGGTAGGAAGATCTTCAGGGGCTTAGTGTTAGGTTTATTTAAGGGGGGTTTGGGTTAGATTAGGGGTATGTGGGTGGTGGGTTGTAATGTTGGGGGGGGTATTGTATGGTTTTTTTTTACAGGCAAAAGAGCTGAATTATTTGGGGCATGCCCAGCAAATGGCCCTTTTCAGGGCTGGTAAGGTAAAAGAGCTTTGAACTTTTTTAATTTAGAATAGGGTAGGGCATTTTTTTTTGGGGGGGTCTTTGTTATTTTATTAGGGGGCTTAGAGTAGGTGTAATTAGTTTAAAATTGTTGTAATATTTTTCTAATGTTTGTAAATATTTTTTTATTTTTTGTACTTTAGTTAGTTTATTTAATTGTAGTTATTTGTAGGTATGGTATTTAATTAATTTATTGATAGTGAAGTGTTAGGTTTAATTGTAACTTAGGTTAGGATTTATTTTACAGGTAATTTTGTAATTATTTTAACTATTTTAGCTATTAAATAGTTATTAACTATTTAATAGCTATTGTACCTGGTTAAAATAATTACAAAGTTGCCTGTAAAATAAATATTAATCCTAAAATTGCTACAATATAATTATTATTTATATTGTAGCTATATTAGGGTTTATTTTACAGGTAAGTATTTAGCTTTAAATAGGAATAATTTATATAATAAGAGTTAATTTATTTCGTTAGATTTAAATTATATTTAATTTAGGGGGTGTTAGTGTTAGGGTTAGACTTAGCTTTAGGGGTTAATCCATTTATTAGAGTAGCGGCGAGATCCGGTCGGCAGATTAGGGGTTAATTATTGTAGGTAGCTGGCGGCGACGTTGTGGGGGGCAGATTAGGGGTTAATAAATATAATATAGGGGTCGGCGGTGTTAGGGGCAGCAGATTAGGGGTACATAGGTATAATGTAGGTTGCGGCGGTGTACAGAGCAGCAGATTAGGGGTTAATACATATAATATAGGGGTCGGCGGTGTTAGGGGCAGCAGATTAGGGGTACATAGGTATAATGTAGGTTGCGGCGGTGTACGGAGCGGCAGATTAGGGGTTAAAAAAAATATGCAGGGGTCAGCGATAGCGGGGGCGGCAGATTAGGGGTTAATAAGTGTAATGTTAGGGGTGTTTAGACTCGGGGTACATGTTAGGGTGTTAGGTGCAGACGTAGGAAGTGTTTCCCCATAGAAAACAATGGGGCTGCGTTAGGAGCTGAACGCTGCTTTTTTGCAGGTGTTAGGTTTTTTTTCAACTCAAATGGCCCCATTGCTTTCTATGGGGGAATCGTGCACGAGCACGTTTTTGAAGCTGGCCGCGTCCGTAAGCAACGCTGGTATTTAGAGTTGCAGTGGCGGTAAATATGCTCTACGCTCCCTTTTTTGGAGCCTAACGCAGCCATTCTGTGAACTCTAAATACCAGCGGTATTTAAAAGGTGCGGGGGGAAAAAGCACGCGTAGCTAATGCACCCCTTTGGCCGCAGAACTCTAAATCTAGCCGTAAGTTTGTATATTTTCTACAGCGCCAATGGTTTCATACACAAGCTCCAACAGATCTCCTAATCAAATCTGAAGATGTCCTAATATTAATAGATTGGACTGCCTAACAGCTGAATATTAATCAGAACATATAATCCAGATTCTAAAACAATTGTTGACATCTTAAACAGAACTTGGCACATCTTGCAAAGTTATAATTTGTTAGCCACTATCATAGACAACAAAGTATCCATTGGATATAAAAATCTTAAATATATACTTGTCAAAAGTCATTACATTCATATTTCAATAAAAAAAAAAACTTTCACAGCAGGAACGAACCCATGTGGTTCATGCAAAATTTAACATTCAACAAATTACTGACAAATATGGATATATACATAACATCAAAAATATGTATCTTGTAAATCAAGTGGAGGGATATATTTGTTATAATGCACTTGTAATTTTCAATATGTAGGCAGGACGATTGGAGAAGCTAGAGTGATAATAAAGGAACACTGTAACAATATCAAAACCCCTCAAAAAGACCTTGATTAGGGAAAACAGATCACTAGTGAAGCCTGCCAAACATTTTTTTGAAGGGTGATAATCCAAATAATAAGTGCTCAAAATTTGCAGTAATTGAACAAGTAGCTATGGAAATTAAGAGGTGGTAACTTTAAAAAAAACTCTTCTACCCTTGTAATGCAGATGGATACATCTGTTAAATAATGTTAAATCATGAAAAGTGAAGGTGATGAAACACCCAGGAGGTGGTGCACTAAAATTAACTAGGGAAAAAAAGGGAATTGATAGAAATGTTGGTAATGTGAAAAAATGTTACAATTTTTTTTTCTTCTGGTTTTAAAAGGTGTATGAATGATAAGTGGACTCTCAGGAATGAGTAAAAATTAGTGAAATGGTAAAATATTATTTAACATGATGAAGTTATAAATTAATAAATTCTTGTGACAAATGTGAAATTGGTTAACCTTAATAAATGACAGAAATAGTGTTCATGTTAAAGAAACAAAAGTTCAATTGCTGAATTTTTTTCCAATCCAAGTAAAAAAGGAGTGTATCAGTGTATCAGGCTGTTCCACTTGGGGGAATGATCTCCGTTCACCTCAATGATCTAGGTTAGAAAGAAAATGGGCGCCTCATAGTGAAATTCATATGTGATATATAATAAAGAAGGTAAATAGTAAAACTCACAATTTTTGAAGGCACTAGATAGTGCAAACAGGCAGGCTGATACTTGCAGTAGTCAGCTAACTGGATACTGATCCTGTATCAAGGTTGAGACTAGTTCTCAGGTAACAGGTAAGATCACAGGGAAGTTTGAATCCAACTATCAAACAACAGGCTGAAGATATTGTGCAGGCAAGCCAATTGTGATGTAATGGTTTGTAAAGTTCTCTGTGCAGATAGAGCAAATTCAAACTGAATAATCAGGCAGAAAGACTCCTCCGTATATAAATATTAAAAGACAAGTTTAATGTTGCTGCAACGCGTTTCTCGACCACACAACACGGTTGTTTCATCAGGCATAAAAATAAGATGAAAATACAAGTAAAAAAGTGCTTTTTTAAGCTGCCACAATGTGTTTCATTGGTTATACAGCACTTTCAAATCATCCAATGGACAACGGAGGGTTAAGGTGTCAAGTGTGGATCAATTATTCACTAATAATATTTGCAAACAGGCAAAGAAATCTGTGATGAGACTTTTTTAAGAAAAAATATCTAGAAAATTGCATATAATGGTTTAAAAGGAAAAAAAGGGGGGTTTGTTATGAAAGGAATGGTATTAATAAATATGAAATTAAGGATATTTGTAAATGCATAAGATATACTATGAAACACATGTGTTACAATGAAATAGGATAGTATACACATTGTTACATCAATAAAAAATATATATAAATTTGTTGTTATTTCAAAAACAACTGGGAGAGTCAATATATATAACAAAATATATACCATTTATTGTGACAATGTTTGGGATAAATTATTATCTCCAATGAAAACAATTATGAAACAGCAGTTTGTGTAATGAACCCAGTAACTTGGATAACAGTAAATAAGTGTAATAACTGTCTAAAATAAGGTGTGTAGAACAATATATTTGGTGTCATGATGAACAAAAAAAACATAATTTATGTAAGAACTTACCTGATAAATTCATTTCTTTCATATTGGCAAGAGTCCATGAGCTAGTGACGTATGGGATATACAATCCTACCAGGAGGGGCAAAGTTTCCCAAACCTCAATGCCTATAAATACACCCCTTACCACACCCACAATTCAGTTTAATGAATAGCCAAGTAGTGGGGTGATAAAGAAAGGAGTAAAAAGCATCAACAAAGGAATTTGGAAATAATTGTGCTTTATACAAAAAAATCATAACCACCATAAAAAGGGTGGGCCTCATGGACTCTTGCAAATATGAAAGAAATGAATTTATCAGTTAAGTTCTTACATAAATTATGTTTTCTTTCATGTAATTGGCAAGAGTCCATGAGCTAGTGACGTATGGGATAGCAATACCCAAGAAGTGGAACTCCACGCAAGAGTCACTAGAGAGGGAGGGATAAAAATTAAAAACAGCCATTTTCCGCTGAAAAAAATTAATCCACAATCCAAAAATAAGTTTAGTCTCATAATTGAAAAGAAAAAACTTAAATCAAAAGCAGAAGAATCAAACTGAAACAGCTGCCTGAAGAACTTTTCTACCAAAAACTGCTTCCGAAGAAGCAAATACATCAAAATGATAGAATTTAGTAAATGTATGCAAAGAAGACCAAGTTGCAGCTTTGCAAATCTGATCAACTGAAGCTTCATTCTTAAAAGCCCAGGAAGTGGAGACTGATCTAGTAGAATGAGCTGTAATTCTCTGAGGCGGGGCTTGACCTGACTCCAAATAAGCTTGATGAATCAAAAGCTTTAACCATGAAGCCAAGGAAACAGCAGAAGCCTTCTGACCTTTCCTGGAATCAGAAAAGCTAACTAATAGACTGGAAGTCTTCCTGAAAATTTTAGTAGCTTCAACATAATATTTCAGAGCTCTCACCACATCCAAAGAATGTAAAGATCTCTCCAAAGAATTTTTAGGATTAGGACACAAAGAAGGGACAACAATTTCTTTATTAATGTTGTTAGAATTCACAACCTTAGGTAAGAATTTAAATGAAGTCCGCAAAACTGCCTTATCCTGATGAAAAATCAGAAAAGGAGATTCACAAGAGAGAGCAGATAATTCAGAAACTCTCCTAGCAGAAGAGATGGCCAAAAGGAACAACACTTCCAAGAAAGTAGTTCAATGTCCAAAGAATGCATAGGCTCAAATGGAGGAGCCTGTAAAGCCTTCAAAACCAAATTAAGACTCCAAGGAGGAGAGATTGATTTAATGACAGACTTGATACAAACCAAAGCCTGTACAAAAAAGTGAATATCAGGAAGCTTAACAATTTTTTTGTGGAATAAAACAGAAAGAGCAAAGATTTGTCCTTTCAAGGAACTTGCAGACAAACCTTTATCCAAACCATCCTGAAGAAACTGTAAAATTCTAGGAATTCTAAAAGAATGCCAAGGAAATTTATGAGAAGAACACCATGAAATGTAAGTCTTCCAAACTCAATAATAAATCTTTCTAGAAACAGATTTATGAGCTTGTAACATAGTATTAATCACAAAGTCAGAAAAACCTCTATGACTAAGCGTTCAATTTCCATACCTTCAAATTTAATGATTTGAGATCCTGATAGAAAAACGGACCTTGAGATAGAAGGTCTGGCCTTAATGGAAGTGGCCATGGTTAGCAACTGGACATCCGGACAAGATCCGCATACCAAAACCTGTGAGGCCATGCTGGAGCCACCAGCAGCACAAACGATTGCTCCATGATGATTTTGGAGATCACTCTTGGAAGAAGAACTAGAGGTGGGAAAATATAAGCAGGATGATAACACCAAGGAAATGTCAACGCATCCACTGCTTCCGCCTAAGGATCCCTGGACCTGGACAGGTACCTGGGAAGTTTCTTGTTTAGATGAGATGCCATCAGATCTATTTCTGGAAGATCCCACATCTGAACAACTTGAGAAAACACTTCTGGGTGGAGAGACCACTCCCCTGGGTGTAAAGTCTGATGACTGAAGTAATCCACTTCCCAATTGTCTATACCTGGGATATGAACCGCAGAAATTAGACAGGAGCTGGATTCCACCCAAACAGTATCTGAGATACTTCTTTCATAGCTTGAGCACTGTGAGTCCCACCCTGATGATTGACATAAGCCACAGTTGTGATATTGTCTGTCGGAAAACAAATGAACGGTTCTCTCTTCAACAGAGGCCAAAACTGAAGAGCCCTGAGAATCGCACGGAGTTCCAAAATATTTATTTTATAATCTCGCCTCTTGAGATTTCCAAACCCCTTGTGCTGTCAGAGATCCCCAAACCGCCCCCCAACCTGAAAGACTTGCATCTGTTGTGATCACAGTCCAGGTTGGACTAACGAAAGAGGCCCCTAGAATCATACGACGATGATCTAACCACCAAGTCAGAGAGAGTCGAACATTGGGATTTAAGGATATTAATTGTGATATCCTTGTATAATCCCTGCACCATTGGTTCAGCATACAAAGCTAGAGAGGTCTCATATGAAAACGAGCAAAGGGGATTGGGTCTGATGCTGCAGTCATGAGACCTAAAACTTCATGCACATAGCTACTGAAGGAAATGATTGAGACTAAAGGTTCTGACAAGCTGAAACCATTTTTAACCGTCTCTTGTCTGTTAGGGACAGAGTCATGGACACTGAATCTATCTGGAAACCTAAAAAGGTTACCCTTGTCTGAGGAATCAAAAAACTTTTTGGTAAATTGATCCTCCAACCATGTCTTTGAAGAAACAACACTAGTTGATTCATGTGAGATTCTGCAGAACGTAAAGACTGAGCAAGTAGCAAGATATCGTCCAAATAAGGAATATTCTGTACCCCTGAGAGACAATACTCTGAATCCATTGATTTTGGGACCGTATTGATCCAAACATCTTTAAAAAATCTTAATCTGTCCCCCACCAGCTGAGCTGGAATGAGGGCCGCACCTTCATGCGAACTTGGGGGCTGGCTTTGATCTCTTAAATGGCTTGGACTTATTCCAATTTGAGGAAGGCTTCTAATTGGAAACAGATTCCTTGGGGGAAGGAATAGATTTCTGTTCCTTATTTTGTCGAAAGGAACGAAAACGGTTAGAAGCTTTAGATTTATCCTGAGACAAAAAAACTCCCTTCCCCCCAATGACAGTTGAAGTTATTGAATCCAACTGAGAATCAAATAACTTATTACCTTGGAAAGAAAGAGATAGCAATCTGGACTTAGAAGTCATGTCAGCATTCCAAGATTTAAGCCACAAAGCTCTTCTAGCTAAAATAACTAAAGACATAGATTTAACATCAATTTTGATGATATAAAAAATAGCATCACAGATAAAATGATTAGCCTGTTGAAGTAAGCGAACAATGCTAGACAAATCAGAATCCAATTCTTGTTGCGCTAAATGTTCCAACCAAAAAGTTGATGCAGCTGCAACATCATCCAAAGAAATTGCAGGCCTGAGAAGATGACCAGCATATATATATAGACTTTCCTTAGATAAGATTCAAGTTTCCTATCTAAAGGATCTTTGAAAGAAGTACTATCTTCCGTAGGAATAGTAGTACGTTTAGCAAGAGTAGAGATAGTCCCATCAATTTTGGGGATCTTTTCCCAAAACTCTAAAGAAACTGCTGGCAAAAGGATACAATTTTTTAAACCTTGAAGAAGGAATAAAAGAAGTACCAGACCTATTCCATTCCTTAGAAATCATATCATAAATAGCATCAGGAACTGGAAAAAGCTCTGGAATAACCACAGGAGGTTTATAAACAGAAATTAAACGTTTTCTAGTTTTAATATCAAGAGGACTAGTTTCCTCCATATCCAATATAATCAACACTTCTTTTATCAAAGAACGAATATACTCCATTTTAAACAAATAAGAAGATTTGTCAGTGTCAATATCTGAGGTAGGATCTTCTGAACCAGATAGATCCTCATCAGAGGAGGATAATTCAGTATGTTGTCGGTCATTTGAAATTTCATCAACTTTATGAGAAGTTTTAAAAGACCTTTTACGTTTATTAGAAGGCGGAATGGCAGACAAAGCCTTCTGTATAGAATCAGCAATAAATTCTTATAAATTCACAGGTATATATAGTACATTAGATGTTAAAAGAACAGCAACTGGCAATGTATTATTACTGATCGACACATTATCTGCATGTAAAAGTTTATCATGACAATTTATTACAAACCACAGCTGGAGATATAATCTCCATAAGATTACAACAAATGTACTTAGCTTTGGTAGAACTGTTATCAGTCAGCAGGATTCCAACAGTGATTTTTGAGACAGGATAAGACTGAGAAATCTTGCAAATGTAAGAGAAAAACACAACATATAAAGCAAAATTATCAATTTCCTTATATGACAGTTTCAGGAATGGGAAAAAAATGCAAGCAGCATAGCCCTCTGACATAGAGAAAAGGCAAGAGGCATATAGGAATGGGGTCTTAAATAATGAAAATACTTGGCGGCAAGTATGACGCACGGCACAAACAAAAAATATTTTTGGCGCCAAAAACGTCCGGAAATGACACACTCGCGTCACAACAACCTTGGGAAGGACTCAGCATCAACTAAGACGCCGGAAATGATGAAATTGCGTCAACGAACGTAACTTTGCAACCAAGAATGACGCAATAAACTTTGGCATTTTGCACCCTCGCGAGCCTAATTCTGCCAGCGAATTTAAAAGATAGTCAATTTGAAAAAGACTACACCCCAGGTAAGAAATACATTTTCCTAAAAAAACATTTCCCAAATATGAACTGACAGTCTGCAAAAAGGAAATATACTGAAACCTGAATCATGGCAAATATAAGTACAATACATATATTTAGAACTTTATAAAATACATAAAGGGCCAAACCATAGCTGAGAGTGTCTTAAGTAATGAAAACATACTTACCAAAGACACCCATCCATATATAGCAGATAGCCAAACCAGTACTGAAACGGTTATCAGTAGAGGTAATGGAATATGAGAGTATATCGTCGATCTGAAAAGGTAGGTAGGAGATGAATCTCTACGACCAATAACAGAGAACCTATGAAATAGATCCCCGTGAGGAAAACCATTGCATTCAATAGATGATACTCCCTTCACATCCCTCTTACATTCATTGTACTCTGAGAGGAATCGGGCTTCAAAATGCTGAGAAGTGCATATCAATGTAGAAATCTTAGCACAAACTTACTTCACCACATCCATAGGAGGCAAAGTTTGTAAAACTGAATTGTGGGTGTGGTGAGGGGTGTATTTATAGGCATTTTGAGGTTTGGGAAACTTTGCCCCTCCTGGTAGGATTATATATCCCATACGTCACTAGCTCATGGACTCTTGCCAATTACATGAAAAACAGCAGTAGAAACTCCTTATCAACATCATATATATATATATATATATATCAATAAATAAATATTCTAAACAAGATTTTTTGTAAAATGAATTCTTTAAAAAACTTTTTCTGCATGAGTTAGTGGGAGCTAGCTGAGTTAGCCCAAAAAATTAGTTTGTTATACTCAAAATAAATTTCTGTTTGACTAATGTCAAAAGACATAGAAGACATATAATTGTGACCTAAATGCAATTGACAAAAAATATAAATGAAAAATCTTTTTTTTTAAATGTTTTGGTATGTAAACAACAAAATTTGCATCTAAACAATGAGATTAATAGTTAAATAAACTGATGTGCACAGCTGTATATAAATCAACAGCTGAGTATATGGACAATCTATATATGATCTTTTAAAGAATATGTAAAAAAAAAAAAAAATGTAAAAAAAAAATATATAATTTTTTTTTTTAAATTAGTAGGAGCTAGCAGAAACATGCCCCAAAATATTAATATTTGTTAATAAAATATATTTTTTAATAATAACCTAAAATGCGAAGAGACCAGATAATTGTATGAGAGATAAATAACTGTATAGAAAAAAAATTATCTTATTTTAATGAAATCAAATATATATTTAAAAAAACGACGGTGTTCTCGTCTGGGCAATAAAATAGATACATATATAGACTATTAAACCTCACTAAGTATGAATAAATGGCTTGGTGTATAAAATAAATTAAGGATAGTTTTTTTTATAAAAATATATAATTAATTATGCTCAAATATTAGTGGGAGCTAGCTGAGTGGCCCTAAAAAGTAAATGTTTGAACAATTTTTTTTAAATTTATTTTACCCGTGTTGATAAATGTATAAAAAACATGGAATAAAATAAAGTGGCATGACATGAAATTGCTGAAAACTATATTAAATATAAGAGAGGTATGCAAATAAAAATCTTTGTCAAAAAGGAGAACATACAGTATATAAAACATCTGTGTTTTCGTCTAAACAGAAAATATGAACTAATGAACCTAAATGTGTGTAGATGATAATGATGTACATGGTGATCAGACTGTTTGATTGTGAATATGAAGGTGGAATGTAGAATGAGAGAAAAAATGTTAATGCAGAAGAAATAATGGGGAATAAGTGAGAGTCATGTTAATATTAGAAGAAAGTGAATCAGAATTCAATTGAACGCTGCTAAATCTACATTAGGATTTAAACCAAGAGGGAACAAGGTCTGCAATTTATGAAACCAAAAGGTTTCTCTCTGACGAAGTCTGACTAACCGATTATAATCAGAAGATTTAGATATATGATCTATGGGCATAAATTTATATATATATATATATATATATATATATAAAAGGATTATTAGAATGATGGGTATTGCAATGATTAGGGATGCTATGTTTAATTTTTTCTTTTTACAATTTCTGAAATGTTCACCCCATCTAGTTCTCATAGCTCTTGAGGTGCGCCCCACATATTGCTGGCCACATAAACAATCTATAAGATAAACTACATAACTGGAGTCACAATTGAAAATGTGTGTGATTTCGAAAGTTTCCCCTGACTTATTGGACTTGAAGCTTTTTGCTCCTGCTTTAATGTATTTGCAAGCATTACAACCTCTTTTGTTGCATTTGTAGATACCCCTCAAACCAAATGGGTTTTTCTTGGGGATGTTACCTGAGTTGCATGACTTATTGAAATTAATGTGTTTAACCCTTTTACTGGGTGCCAATATATTCCGAAGGGTAGGTGCTCTTTTATATACTGTCATCGGTCGATTGTTTACAATACTCTTCAAGAAGAGATCTCTTTGAATAATGTGCCAATGTTTATTGATAGTGTGATGTATTTTTTTGTGATTTAGATTATATTGGGTAATAAACATAGTTTCATCACTAAGGTTAGATTTAATATGTTTGGGTTGAGTATCAAGAATACTGTCTCTATCTAGATCAATTGTTTTTTGCAGGGCCCTATTCAGGAGATCTCTTGGGTATCCTTTTTCAATAAATCTTTGATAGATTATATTGCTCTGTTTGATGAATACTTCAAATTTAGAACAGTTCCTCCGTATTCTTCTAAATTGGCTAAACGGAATGTTGTTAATCCACCCTCGATGATAATTACTATTGTATTCTAAATAGCTGTTACTATCAACAGACTTAAAAAAGGTTTGAGATTCTATACCTGTATCGTTGTCCCAGCTGAGGGTTAAATCTAAATATTCAATGGTTTTAATTTGAATGTTAGCCGTAATGGATAAACCTAGATGGTTATTATTGAGGTGTGTAACAAAAGCCTGTGCTGATTCAGTGTCTCCTCTCCATACAAAGAGAAGATCATCTATGTAACGGCCATAGAAAACCAAGTGCGCCCCTCGTTTGTATGAGTAAATATACTGTTCTTCAAAGAAACCCATAAACAGGTTTGCAAAACTGGGGGCAAACTTGATTTCCATGGCCGTCCCCCTGATCTGGAGATAAAAAGTGTCCTGAAATAGGAAATAGTTCTGTTGCAAAATGAACTGAATGCTTTCCAGGATGAATTTTCTCTGTCCTGCAGGCATATACATATCTTGTTCAAGATAATGGGATATGGCTATTGATCCCAATGTGTGTGAAATGTTGGAATATAAAGCATTCCCATCACAACTGATCCATATGAGATCTTTTTTTGTATTGTCTATGTTTCTTAATTTGCTTAAAAGGTCTGTGCTGTCTCTAATGTAAGACTGTAAGGAGACCACAAATTTTTGTAAAAAATGATCAATGTATGCAGATAGATTGTACAATATATTGCCTATGCCAGCAATAATTGGACGCCCTGAGGGATTGTGTATGCTCTTATGGATTTTTGGCAATGATAATAATGCGCTATGGTGGTCTCAGTGATTTTCAAAAAACATTTTTCTTCTTTGTCCAAAATTCCCAAAGAACCCCCTCTGTCTATTAATATGTTATAGCTTTTTAGAAAAAAGGGTGTAGGATCTCTTGGAAGAGTTTGATAATATTCTAAATCTTCAAGAATTCTATGAGCTTCTATTAGATTATCTTCAATGTTTTGGACCACAATACCCCCACCCTTGTCTGCATCACGTATTATTATCTTAGAATTTTTTTGTAAATTTCTTAAAGCTTTCTTTTCTCCTATACTCATGTAATAGCTTTTTTCTGAGCTTTTTTTGTTCAATTTCTCCAAATCTTCTATGACCATCTTTTGATATAATTCAATGTAATATTTAGAATGACCAGGGGGATAGAAATTTGATTTGTTTTTTAAACCAGTGTGTAAAAAAATCACTGTGATGTTAAACTGTCTATATCAGTCAAAATATTTTGAGAATGAGAAAAGGCAGGATCAACCGTAATAATTTGTGTAAGTGTGCGTTCAATTTGCATGCTTTTTAATTTTTTCTCTACAAAATACTTTTGTAGAGCCAACTTTCTGGTAAATCTATTGACATCCACAAAAATGTTAAACATATTGTGGGGGCTAGGAGGGCAGTAAGAAAGGCCACATTTGAGCACTCTCTTTTCATCAATGGATAACAGATGGTTGGAAAGGTTAAAGATCCCCTTGTCTAGTCTTGATAATTTTCTTTCTTGGAGGTAAGGGCTCTGCCTCTTGAACCTCGTTTTCTGTATGATGAGGCCTTTTGCCTGGTCTTGGAAAAGTGTGAAGTTCTGTGTTTTGGCCTCTCTCTAAAAAAGACCTAGAAGTACCAGGAATTACTGGTTCAGATGTGGAAAAAGTGAGAGATTGAATTTCTAAAGACTGGAATCTATTGGTGTGAACAAATGACACAGGTACAGAATGAGATGATGTATGTTAAATCATAAAGCATGAATGATTATTTATTGGGACCTGTATATTCTCCTTAATACCCAAATTCCCATTATCACACAACTGATTTAATTAATAATTATATTTATTAACCCCTAATCTGCCGCCCCCTATACCGCTGCCACTATATTAAATTTATTAACCCCTAAACCTAAGTCTAACCCTAACCCTAACACCCCCCTAACTTAAATATAATTTAAATAAATATAAATAAATATTCCTAGCATTAAATTAATTATTCCTATTTAAAACTAAGTACTTACCTATAAAATAAACCCTAAGATAGCTACAATAGTTACATTGCAGCTATCTTAGGATTTATTTTTATTTTACAGGCAACTTTGTATTTATTTTAACTAGGTACAATAGTTATTAAATAGTTATTAACTATTTATTAACTTCCTAGTTAAAATAAATACAAATTTCCCTGTAAAATAAGACCTAACCTAAGTTACAATTACACCTAACACTACACTATAATTAAATAAATTCCCTAAACTAAATACAATTAAATACAATTACATAAAATTATCTAAAGTACAAAAAAAAACAAAGACTAAATTATAGAAAATAAAAAAGATTACAAGTTTTTTAAACTAATTTCACCTAATCTAATCCCACTAACAAAATAAAAAAGCCCCCCCAAAATAAAAAAGCCCTACCCTACACTAAATTACAAATAGCCCTTAAAAGGGCCTTTTGCGGGGCATTGCCCCAAAGTAATCAGCTCTTTTACCTGAAAAAAAATTACAACCCCCCCAACATTAAAACCCACCAGCCACACAACCAACCCCACTCTAAAACCCACCCAATACTCCCTTAAAAAAACCTAACACTAACCCCTTGAAGATCACCCTACTTTGAGAAGTCTTCAACCAACCGGGCCGAAGTCCTCAACGAAGCCGGGCGAAGTGGTCCTCCAGACAGGCAGAAGTCTTCATCCAAGCCGGGCAGAAGAGGTCCTCCAGACGGGCAGAAGTCTTCATCCAGACGGCATCTTCTATCTTCATCCATCCGGCGCGGAGCGGCTCCATCTTCAAGACATCCGACACGGATTGGCTGATTAAGGTAGGAAAAATCCTATTGGCTGATGCAATAGGATTGAAGTTTAGATAATTTTATGTAATTTTTTTTTTTTTACATGTTTTTATTGAGGAAAAACAAGACAAAATAGTTCAATACAACATAACCACAAGAATAGGACCCCAACCTGTGGAGACAGATTACAATAATAGACAAAATTGTTCAATCACAAAGCATATTACATCGGTCGTATGAGGTATAAACAGTAGTTTGCAGTGCAATAGCAATTAGGAATAACAAACTAAGAAACAAGAATAATGCTAGCAATGGAATGGTATCTATGTGGTTAGTGGGCATATAAACTAACCTCATATTTTAGAATTTTGACATATAGGACCCCATTCGGGTCTCTGCGACTATAACTACCCATAAATCTGGGGAGCACTAGCTACCATGACGTGTATTGCTCTTCTGGGTTATGAAGTATAAAAAGGTCATAAGATCTCTTTCGAGACTATTAAATATCATTTGAATAGCTTAAACTTAACCATATCATATCTTTCCATGACATGTAGGTTATCCAACTATCAGAAATTGGGGAAAGGGAAAGTGTTTTTAAAATATGTCAAGTAATTATGTTTTCGTGTGAATATAGGGAAAAAGTCTCAGGGAATCTGCGTTCCACTGTTTTTATGAATAAACAAACAATTAGGGGGGAGAGTGAAGTTAGATTCAGCAGAGCTACAGATATATTAGGGCAGATCTAATAGAGCGGAATAAGAGCCAATAAATTCCGGTTCTCTCCAATTCCCAGGCACATAGGAGCACTTTAACTAAGTATAGCAAACTTACAAGAGTGTTACTATCCTTTTTGTGGGTTAGCTGGTGGGCTTAGTAGAGATGTGGTGGCTTAATACAGAGGAGCTATAAACCTTTCTATCTAAAATAGAACTAACTGTAACCAATCCTTTACTCCCCTCTAGTGGCCAGTATGAGAATCCACAGCTTGTCTCTCTATGAAATATTCTATGAACTCTATACTACGACTAAAGATATTTTTACAGTAAATCTCAAGTTCCCTTTAAGGACAGACATAAATTGCAGTGTACCACCTCTGTCTTATATATCTCAGGTATATGCTAGTACAAAGAAGCTTACTATTAAATGTTCCCTCAGCATCTCGGATAGGTCTCAATACATACGCAAATTGACCTGCTTAATGTCACAGTATATAAAATACAGTTGCTGCGGCACAGCAGCTATTAATTAGTAAGCGACAGAACAGCTCTAATACATTGATAATAGCTAAAATTATGTATTCTAGGATTGAATAAGTGGCCCCAAACCTCATGAATTACCGGAGAAATACAGAAAATAGAGAAACCAAAAGGGAAACATAATGCATATGAATATTATTGGCATGCAAGCACTCCAGTAGTTTACATGCTAATCAAATTATAGTCCATTAAGCTGAAAAGGAAAAAAGAAAATATTCTGCAAACCTAGATAAAAATAAACATATGCAGGGAGAACAGTGATAACGTTTGCTTGAAGTAACTAGGGATCCGCTGTTACAAGGAGAACTACCGTTAAAGTGTGTGCACAGTTATCTTGGAACAAATGTCATTTACTGCTCGAATGTCTCACTACGATAGGGAAAGCTACAGCACATATCCCATTATTATGATGACCCCATTCAACAGTCACCTGATACCAGCCTTCAACAGGTAACATCCAAGGGCTTCTAAAATACTTGCTTTCAGCTGGACTCTCGACCATTCACGGCCTCGGTGCTCCTGCTGTCCAGGCATCCATGTCTGGCTCAACTGTGTACCCCAGGTACTGATCGTGTAATAGGCCGCTATTAGCAAGCTCAAGTTTTCCTCCCTCTCGGTGAGCTTGGAGTCTATAGCTACTAGTCCCACCACGTGTGTACTCGCGGCTGGGTCGCACTTCAAAATAGGGTTCTCTCTATGTGATGTAAATCCAGTATTGGTAGGTATGAGCTCCGTGTTTGCCAAAAGTATGCTCAGCCGGTATCCCCCTTTCTCTTGTCGTATGAGCGCCCCCTGCTCTCGGGAATCTACCACATGGTATGTAGCATGGAGCCCTCGATCTGGGCCTGGTATCAGCTTTGTACATTGCAGTGGTGTGATCGGGCTTTGTTGAAGGCTTGCGTCAGGAACCTGGGCTTCCCTGCTAGGTTCTATAGCACAGTTTCTAGATGGCAGAGGTTGAGATGACTCCTGTATCATGGCGCAGAAACTATTTTCAAAGTCCATTAAGACCTGCCCCAGAGCACTTAGAATGTTCACCATTGTCCAATTGTAATATCGTGAGAGATATATTCCACTCTTAGACGTGAGATGATGTTCAGCAGTCAGGTTGCCAGAACAGAAATTACTTCAGCACAAATGGCTGGCGAGACTGAAATATCAGTATGTCAAGGGAAGGAGGGAGAAGGTATAGGCCGCTCCAAGGCCTCTATAGCGCACCTTCCCCAGTCAGATCTGCTAGGGATCGTTGGTCTAGACAAGTTAGGTTAATCAAGTCCTTGAGTTGTGGCAAGCTCAAAACTCCCAGAAAGAGTCAGATCTGCAGGTCTTAGAAAGAATAAACAGCCGTTTATGACAACTACAAGGTGGAGCACCTCCTAGCAGCATCCATCTTAGTCGGTGGTTGGACACGCCCCCCTAATTTTATGTAATTTTATTTAATTGTATTTAGTTTAGGGAATTTATTTAATTATAGTGTAGTGTTAGGTGTAATTGTAACTTAGGTTAGGTTTTATTTTACAGGGAAATTTGTATTTATTTTATCTAGGAAGTTATTAAATAGTTAATAACTATTTAATAACTATTGTACCTAGTTAAAATAAATATAAAGTTGCCTGTAAAATAAAAATAAACCCTAACCCTAACTATTAGTTATATTGTAGCTATTTTAGGGTTTATTTTATAGGTAAGTATTTAGTTTTGAATAGGAATAATTTATTTAATGGTAGGAATATTTATTTATATTTATTTAAATGATATTTAAGTTAGGGGGTGTTAGGGTTAGGGTTAGACTTAGTTGTAGGGGTTAATAAATTTAATATAGTGGCGGTGGTGTAGGGGGCAGCAGATTAGGGGTTAATAAGTATAATGTAGGTGGCGGCAATGTAGGGGGGCAGATTAGGGGTTAATAAGTATAATGTAGGTGGCGGCGGCGTGGGGGGGGCAGATTAGGGGTTAATAAGTATAATGTAGGTGGCGGCGGTGTAGGGGGCGGAAGATTAGGGGTTAATAAGTATAATGTAGGTGGAGGTGGGCTCCGGGAGCGGCGGTTTAGGGGTTAATAAGTTTATTTAGTTGCGGCGGGGTCCGGGAGCGGAGGGATAGGGGTTAATAACTTTTATTTAGGTGGCGGCGGTGTGGGGGGGCAGATTAGGGGTGTTTAGACTCGGGGTATATGTTAGGGTTTTAGGTGTAAAACGTTCCCATAGGAATCAATGGGATATCGGGCGGCGGATTGAAAACCAGGTTTGCTGGGCCGGAATAGTGCCGAGCGTATCTGGTAGTAGTTTGATAATTAGCAAAAGTAGTCAGATTGTGCCAAATTTGCATTTGGAACATCTGTAATGATGTAAGCATCGATCTGTGTCGGACTGAGTCCGGCGGATCGTATGTTACGTCACTAAATTCTACTTTTGCCGGTCTATAGGGTTTGATAACTAAGAGGAATCAGGCTCGCCACAAATACTGTCAGTATTTATGATAAGAACCTTCAGTAGTGCTCTCCAAATAATATATCAGCTTATGGCAGGGTTATAATTATATTTAAATAATTACCCTTTAAAATAAACCCTCAATCAATATGCATCTACTAGGAACCATAAAATTAATATAAATACCTGAATTCTTTTATTTAGTTAATATCCATGAACATTTTGAAATATATTTGTAATACCAGAATATGAAACACTATTATACACGTTAAAAACAACTATTAAGATACGCTATACTTCTTACAAAGCCCAGAAAAGTTTACCTTTAAAAAACAGCCTTTCATTCAGAGCTGCATTTAAAATATTACAATGAGACTTAAAGTAGCAGCTACAAAAATTCAGCAATATGATTTACAGTGGTAATTTAAACAATAGTACAATATACACTTCTATTAAAACATCAGAAATTGTATATATTATTTATGCAAAAAAAAAAACAAAAAGAACAATTCTGAATTATAACTATATATTTTTACAGATAAAACAATTTAGCAGTAAGGATTAGTTTAACCATATACAGGCTGGGGGTGTAGTGATCCGTGGACTTCCTGTGGGAGGAGCATGGTGTAGGTGGCGTGCGCTCGAGCTCTCTTGTTTGTGGAGCGAAAAATCTTTTGCTCCCTATCCACAGAGCCTTATTGCGGGGGAGAAAGTCAAGTACCCTGCCTGAGGAGACCCAGTGGGTAAAGGAAGTCCCTTGTTTCCCAACAGGCTGGTTGGGTCCAGCCACTACAACAAGCCTGAGACTAAGGAGCCGGTGGCAAAACAGGATAAGTAGCAGCCGCTCATTGTAAACATACCGCCCCAAGCAAAGACCAGATATCACCCGGTGACAAAGAAAACACAAGCAGAAAACTGAATGAGGACGACGCTGCCCAGGAGGAGAGGTGTCTCATCCGGGACAGCGCATCTACAAGTTCAGCATAGCAGCAGTATGGTGTAGGCGGAGAGAGCCATATACGAGGAGAAGTTTGAGCTCACAAGAATCCACTTACCCGGCAAGCAGAAGGAAGCCACCCGGAACCGCCACAAGAGACCGGAGTCTCCTTACCCCCCTCCGTAAGTCTGCGAATATGTCTGACGTCACGCCCGAGCGCCGAATTTCTCGCAGTGGCTTGGCGTCGGTACAGTCAGCAGCAGGGCTGAGTTGGTACTTTATTGTCTATTGGAGGGCTTAACTGCATAACCTTAGGAGAGGGGCACAGAAGGTGGAACTATTTGGATTAAGTTTTATGGAAATCATTACCAAAGCGTGCCTGAAAATACAGCTAGATCAGGCTGAGCCAGAATATGAGAATAACGGTCATTGGTCTGCAACTGGGACTTATAGTTTAGTCGAAAGACTGCTGATTTCCTGAGTCATGTGAAACAACATAAAGGGCTCCATGTACTAAGCAGTCAGCGAGCTACCCGCAACAAATCTCGCGTCAAAACTCGCAAACTGATATGTACAAAGCCGTCAATTATGTTTAAACTCGCATCTTTAAAATTGCGAGCGTACTTATCCGCCAAACCTCGCTACCGCTCCATTTTTCACTGTAATTAGACACATTTGACCACCAACTCGCCAAAAAACGAATGTACTAAAAAATCTATTTGTCCGCTCGCTACAATTTCCGCTCCCACCTCGCTATTTTTGCCTCGCCACCTTTTAGGTGGCGGGCAAGGTACAAAACAATAGGAAAGTCAATCTGGACGCCAGTCTAGACATATATAAAAGGCAGTAATATCAGCATTGTACTTACAGCATAACTGGCGTCTAATTTGTCTCTCATTTCCATGTACATAAATTGCGCCCAATTTGTCGACTGTAAATAAAGAGTAATCTATTTAAATTTGTATTGTTAGTTGTCAATCTTTATAATTATTTTTATATTAATATTTATATATTATCAGATCCAGATGAAGCCATATCCAAATTGTAAATAAATATTACAAAAATAACGCTCTGTTATCACTCTTCAAAAATTTTTGAACAATAATAAAGTTGTTTAGATAAGTTGAACTTTTATAGGAGCAAAATTCTATTCCCGCGACTACTATGATGTTCGTGACACCTTGCATGTCACGTGTTAATAATTGGCCAGACAATTCAACTGAAAGTTAAGTACATCAGCTTAGTCGCGGCGAGCGAGGCGTCAAATTTATCAACAATCCGCAACTGCTCGCGGCGGGCTAGACTTGTCTATTTATTGGGGGAATATTAGTACATAGCGACAGCGGACACCATTTCGCCCGCGGCGAGTAACGGCGAGTTTATCCGCGTCTACAATGACGGATGAATTGACGGCTTAGTACATGGAGCCCAAAAGCTGAAAAATATAAGCAAAAACACTTATACTGTTTAATCTGCTCTATAGGTTACATCTGGTTTGTTTTAATCCAGCGTGTATTGTATATAGAAAGAAGGTTTTTTTTTATGTGTGCATTTATACATCTGGTATGCTTTAATTCAACGTGTATTGTATACAGATAATATGTTTTTTTTTTCTTTTTTATGTGTGCATATTCACATCAGGCAGGCTATAAGTTAGTGTGTTTTGTATGCAGATAGAATCTATTTTTATGGGTACATATACACATCAGGTATGTTCTAATCCAGCATATAGTGTATACAGAAGGAGATAATTGTTGAAGTTTATTGGGATGATTTGTGGGGTTCCCTATGCTTGTGTATTTTCTTCTTCTCATCTGGTCTTTCAGTCGGTTTCCACAAATATCTTTGTTACCCTCTGAGGTGTTCATATGTATATTGTATTTAAAAGTAACTGCAAGGCTGGGTAAATTTAGAGTATATAGCTAAGTGTTCATTTATTGTATTAAGTGGAGAGGTTGTATCTGCAAACCAACCTTATAATTGTATTAATGGAGAAATATATCACAAACACAAAAAATAAATCCCCAGCGATGCCTTTTAAAAGGGATAAAAGACAAAAATCTTCACAAGAGAATATTCAAGAGGTAACTTTTAGAAGCCCTGATACAAATTTAGAAAAACAGCTAACAATGAATCAACTGGCAGAGTTGATCTTGCCACAATTTGATTTGGTAAAAAATGAGATATCTGAGTTATCAAATGAAATAAAACAATTCTCGACCAGAATTATTGAGGTAGAGGCCAGAATTTCAGATATTGAAGACAGAAATTTTAAGCAGGAGGCTACTCTGGAGACTCATACAGAGGAGATAAAGTTATTAAAAACAAAAATAGAAGATCTAGAGGATAGGTCCAGACGCAGTAATGTACGAGTAATCGGGCTACCAGAGTCCAGAGAATATGAGGACCTCATAACATTCAGCTCATACACACTACCAAAATTATTAGGTATTCAGATAGTGAATGGAAACCTACAGGTAGAGCGGGTGGGAACAGTGAGACAGCAAAAAGATGGTAGCGCTCGACCTAGAATGGTCATCATAAAATATTTAAACTTCCAGGATAAAATCAAAATTATCCAGAATTATAGGAAGGCACAGACAGTTACTATAAACACAAAACAGATCCTGCTTTCTCAAGATTTTTCCATAGAGACCTCGGCAAAGAGATGTGCAATGGCGCCATTCTGCACAGGATTAATTAGGGCTGGGTTGAAAGCAAACATGAAGTACCCTGCCAAAATAACAGTCCTTGGCATGGATGGCGCAATCGCATTAAGTACAGTGGAGGAAGCTAAAGAGTTTTGTCGGGAGAATAATATTGAAGTTTGATAGGAATTGACTAAGCAGGCACACAGTAGATAGAGTAATTGATGGCAGGGGCGGTATTCGTAGGAGGGGGGGAGGCGAGGGGGAGGGAATCTTTTTTTTCCTTTTTTTTTTTTTTTTTTCCTTTCTTTTCTTCTTTCTTGTGTATCTAAAAGTAACCGAATAAATGACTAGTATAATAAAATTAATTTCTTGGAATGTGGGCGGAATAACTTCCCCGATTAAACGTAAAAATATTCTTAAAGAGGCTAGAAAACAAAAGCCAGATATTATTTTTCTTCAAGAATTACATCTAAAAAAGGGGGAGATAGGGAAATTAAAAACAAACTGGATTGCTGAAATAATTGCTACTCCATGCGATAAACGTAAGAGAGGTGTAGCGATTATGCTTGGAAGGGAGATGTCATATACTATTAATAAACAAGAAATAGATCCAGAATGGAGGTATATCTTGCTCCAACTGAATATAGATGATAATATATGGACGCTCTGTAACATATATGCGCCAAATAAGCTGGAAGTCAATTTCTGGGAGAAGCTGAAGAAAGTGCTATTACCATATATAGGTCAGAACCTTATCGTGACGGGGATATGAATAACACAGTGTTTCCCGATCTTGATAGATACAAGCTTCGTAGAAAGGCTGCTAATTACAGAGAGGCAAAGTACTTTCGGAACTTCATCGGTACCTTAAAGGAACGAGATGTTTGGCGGATACAACACCCGGATGCCCGCGTATATACTTGCGAATCGGGCGCCCACAAAAATTTCTCTCGCATAGATATCTTTTTAGTAGAAGAACAGATAATGAACCACAAAATAGAATCACAGATCGCAGACATAATTTTATCCGATCACGCGATCATTAGCTTAAAAATAATATTAAATATTCCTTCCAAAAAGTCAGTTAACACTTTTCGTTTCCCACATTATATGCTTAACAATGTACAATTTGGAAATTGGTTAAAGCAAAAATGGAGGGAATATACTGTACAAAATTCGGATTATGCAGATAAAATTGAGGTGCTTTGGGAAGCTGGCAAAGCGGTTATCCGTGGTGAGGTGAAAGCATATATGGTTAAGAGGTGTAGGAAGAACAGAGCTAGAGACATCCAGCTGTCAAACCAACTTAGAAACAGTTATGCAAAATACCTCAGGACACCCAACAATGATACATGGGTTAAATATAAAGAGGCTAGAGCAGAAAGGGAATACTTCTTAAAAAAAAATTGGGCTCAGGAAAAGATGAAAAATAGGGCAACCTTTCAGGGCTATCAGGGTATATCCGCCAAGCATCTGGCCAAGCTGGTGAAGTTCAGGAAGAAATCAAATCAGATTTTTGCTATTAAAACGGGTGAGAAAATACATTCCAACGCAGCAGAAATCAGAGCAGCATTCTATGATTATTATTGCAAATTATATGCTAGGGAAGAAGTGAATTAGAGACTGAAAGAGCAATTCTGGCTGTGGTTGGATATTCTAAAGATTTCACCGGAAGCCATGCAAGCAATTAATGCCCCTATCACCGAGTTGGAAGTATTAAATATGATAAAGAGGTCTAAAGCTGGAAAAGCCCCTGGGCCAGATGGATTTTATAAAATAACTGCAGAAGAGATCACTGCCACACTAACTAAACTATTTAACCAATATTACTTAAGGAAGGATATGAAGTCGATATATTTTGCCGACTTGGTAATCACGTTAATACATAAAAAAAGTGAAGGATCCAGCAAATGTAGCTTCTTACCATCCTATTTCTCTCCTAAACCAGGATTATAAAATTTTAATGTCTCTGATAGCAGAAAGACTCAAAAAATCAATCACGGAGATTATACACATTATACAGGTTTCATCCCGGGGAGAAACCCATTCCGTAACATGCGCAGAGTACTCACGACAGTGGACTATCTCTATCAGGTCGCTCTGGATGCCGGAGGCAAATATAAGGGTGAAGATATAGCATTACTTACCGTAGACGCTGAAAAGGCATTTGACTCAATAATCTGGGACCATCTAACCACCTCGATGAAAAGGTTTGGCTTCTCCGGTGTCCTGGTCGACCTGATTGGATTAATCTACAATAAACCTAGATCTCAACTCCTCATAAACGGAGAATTATCACAGAATATTATTCTGGAAAAAGGTACACGTCAGGGTTGTCCTTTATCACCATTACTCTTTGATATCGCATTAGAACCACTAGCTATTTATTTAAGAAAGACACTCCCCCCGGTCTTGTTAGGTAAACAAAATGTATCAATTTCATTGTACGCTGATGATCTATTAATATTTTTACATCACACAAGTCTGAGTATCCCCCGTTTCATGGAGATTATTAGATCATTTAGTTCATTTTCAGGGTATAAAATTAACCTAAGTAAATCAGAAATACTTTGGGTTATCAAAAACAGAAATAGTTATTCAGGTCCTTTTAAAGAAGTACATAATATTAATTACTTAGGTATCAGGATTAGTAAGAACCCTGGGGAATGGTACCAGCTTAACTTTAAAGAAATTTTTCAGAATATACATGACCTAGGGAAATGGAACTTATATTATTTGTCCATCTCAGCCCAAATAAATGTGATAAAAACTATCATATTCCCAAAGTTTCTTTTCTTAATGCAGAATCTACCTTTTCTAATTCAGAAAAAAGATATTGCCAGATTTAATAAAGCATGTTCATTCTTTATATGGGGGAAAATAACTTCACGTATTGCCTTTAGTAAGTTGACACAAGAGAAGCAATTTGGAGGGTTTGCCTGTCCCAATATAAAGCACTATAATTTAGTGGCTCTGTTTAAATTTGGTATAGATTGGCTCAGTAAAGCAGATTATGTCACATACTATGATCAGGAAGTGGAGCTAATTAAACCATTTGATCTACAAGCGATTCTCCACTATCCACACAAACAATTACCCAGCGTTGTAAGCAGGGTAATTACAATTGCAAATATAGTGTTCGCGTGGCAAAAATATTGCAAGGTGTTGGGGCAGCAGTTCCAGATATCCAAATTGCTTCCGATCAGTGGTAGTCCAGAATTCTCACCAGGATATGACAATAAGCTATTTTATGAGTGGAAAGCACAGGGTTTGATATATATCTCACAATTGAGAGATACACAATCGGGATTAATAAAATCGTATGCAAACTTGACATGCGATTATAACTTGCCTTCGAGACATTTTTATGCATATTTGCAAGTCCGTCATCTAATAAACGATTATATAAAAAGGTTTGGAGATGATTGGACACAGTCAATTACCGATCCAGGAATTACACTATACAAAGCTGGAATCAGAACTATATCAACCTGGTATCAGTATATTATGAATGGGGAGGGAGAAGCTCATATAAACCTGATTAAAAGGAAATACTTATGCTATTTTCCAGACTTACAAGATATAGATATAATAGACAGTCTGAGGAGGACATTAGAGGCAACAGGTAGAGTGAATTTAAGGGAAACACAATATAAGATAATTAATAACTTCTTTTTAACCCCAGCCAGAATTGCTAAATGGTCTCAACATCAGAGTATATGCCCAAAATGTCATAATCTAAATGCTGATCTGATGCACTGCTTTTGGAGTTGCCCAAAGATAGTACAATTTTGGAGGAGAATACAGTTTTGGACAAACTGATTACGTAAGGAACACAATAGAATTAAATGCAAAACATATATTTTTTCTATACCCGGCGCAGAATCCAGGCGATAGGCAGTTTATTAATTTAACGATTCTGCTCGCAAGAAACCTTATTTGCAAAATGTGGAAACAGAGAAACTCCCCCTCTATAATGGAACTTCAAAATAGCATAAAAAGCCAGATTATTGTAGAGTAAATGGGGCTGAATAAAGATGTAGAGAAACAGATAGCAATATTTTTCAAGAAGTGGAAGAATTATATATGCGGATTACCCCCAGCAGCACAACAGCAGATTATAGCTCCAATGCAAAATTCCGTACCCTTTCTGAATTTGGTTATAGCTGGCACATTACCATCAAACTGGATATCTTCCAGATAAGTACGAGCTATAGTAATCAAAAAAAAATTTTTTTTTTCCCTCTCTCTTTTCTTTTCCCCCTCCCTTTCCTCTCTGTCCGCAACCCCGGTATTCAGAGGTGGCATGCCTAAACGCCTGATTTAGAAATAGCAATTCAATAGTGCACTGAGAATGCTATCTGCAAGCAGGATTCACGATTTGATAAAAGTAACAGGAGCCTTCAGGTAATAAGAATCAATAGGCATTAGTGAGGAAAACAGGCACCGGGATTTTACAATTTGCAGGTCAGTTTATTTTTTGTCTTTATTTTTTTTTCTATGACTCGTTTTTGTTTTGATGTAGATAAACCTTGAAGAGCAGAGAGGAGTCTAAGATCATAGACTAAGGATATAATTTAGCTGTTATTTTTGTATAACAATGCTTTTCAGGTAAAAAGAAACAATAAAAGAATTGAGGGTGAATTAAGGTTATTTTACCGAATTTGTCACGTCATAATATGAACATATTGTATTGAGTAGTAAATATTGATTCTTCGGGCTGTTATCTTTTCTCAGACTGATTGTATAGGTGACAAATTTGTACTGTTCATAAGTATTATGTTGTTATCTCTTTTTTTTCACTCTCAATAAAAAAAATTAAATAAAAAAAAAAAAAAAAACATATACAGGCTGAAAATAAGCTAAAATATAAACTGCTTTTTAACTCTATTAAATACAAATTGACTGTGTTCTCGTCGGTAACCCTTGTTTGAAATTTAAAAGAAATTTAGAACAATTATACATCACCAAATTGAACCAATTCGTAGCGGTCTTTAGGTCATCTCATTCGAAGGAAAGTTATTGCATATATCAAGGTAAAGTTATCAGCTCCTTGCTTAGTGAAATGTTCCCAAGGTTGGCAGCCAAAATCAGATCACTAGCCTCAGCAAGTTTTTGAATAACTGTCCCTTGTGCATTCACTACTCCTATTATTTTTTTATATATATTTGGTTTTTATTCGATTTTCAAACAACAATAAATGAAAAAACAAGTTATACAAACAAAGAGATTAGCATGAGACATAA
This sequence comes from Bombina bombina, assembly GCF_027579735.1. Lineage (NCBI taxonomy): Eukaryota > Metazoa > Chordata > Amphibia > Anura > Bombinatoridae > Bombina > Bombina bombina. Next base: position 1,391,149,259 of record NC_069499.1, read on the forward strand.
ACAATCGCTAGAAAACAGATCTTATAAATGGAGGGAGTTTGAGCTTCCCTCGACAATAGTAGAAGAAGTCCATGTGATATTTAGTCTCTTCATATGTGCTAAGAGAAAAATTCTGGCAGTCTTCTAAATATGGAAAGGCTTAAAGTTCTAGAGTAGTGTTCAATGCCAGACCCCATTATGACCGGACCCTTCTGCAGAGTTACAATATTCTCTAACAATTATAACAATAATAAAAGAAAAAATAATAATAAAAATAAATAATAAATTAACTGGAACAAATAGTAAAAGATAGGGTGAAATACAAAAGGTTAAGTGTACTCGGGTGTAAGCGTGGCAGGTCTCCTAAGAAAATGAATGGAATATTGTGTGGGTGAAAGCATAAAGTATACAGTATTGCATTATGTGAAAAGAGTAAGGGAGTGAGCTTGCCTAAATTTCCCTGAGGCTTTTACTTGGGTAGGGCTAGCGTAAATGACTCCCATAGAAAGAGCATATCTTCAAAAAATTCTAAATTATCCGTACTAAGATAGTGGAATCTTTCCAATACTAAATCCGAGGTGACAAGCTTTCTCCATGCACTAACACTAGGTATTGTTGTGGATTTCCAATGTCTGGGTATCATTTGTTTTGCTGTATTTATCATGATTTGGAATAACTGTCTGCGCAACTTACAAGCTACCTGGGGAGTCTTTTGAAGCAATATCAACTCCGGGTCTGGAATCAATTGAGTGGATAAAACCTGATTAACGTTTTCAAAGATCTCCAGCCAAAATTGTCTAATTGGCTCGCATTCCCACCATATATGTTTCATGCTTCCTTCCGAGTCACACCCCCTCCAACATGTGCCTGGACTGTTTTTATATATTCGTCTTAGTCTTGAAGGTGTCATGTACCAGCGCATGCAAATTTTAATATTTGTTTCTTTTGCTCTTGAAGAGTGTGCCGACTGAGACAATCTTCGAAATCTAGAGAGCCATTCTTTGGGAGGCGTATCTAATGCTAGTTCCCTATCCCACCCTATTGTATATGAAGGTAATTTGTCAAATCTATTGTCTAATACTAATTTATATAAGGAGGAGATTGATCCCAGATGTTCTGAACCATTTGAACAGGCTTGTTCAAACTGTGCAAGTGGGCGTGTGAGGTCTGCTCTGTATTTATGTGAAAAAATGAAGTGTCTAGCCTGATGATAGTTGAACCAGGAGGTGAAGAAGGGTAGGGACAATGAGTCGATTTGCTGTTTTGTCATTAGTTTATTTTTATCTAATAATGTATGTATTGGGATCTGGGAATTCAATATGGTATTTGTGTTTGTGCTTCTCTCTACCTGTAGGCCAGGGGGGAATTCAGGATTTGATAGTAGGTTCATGAGTGGAGAGTATTTAGTGGAAATTTTCAGATGTGTTTTAAGAACAGACAACCAATCTTTCCAAGTCTCATTGGTGATATATGATTGGGAGACTGTTGGTTTTTTCACGGCTGAGGGATTCCAGCACCTGTTGCCTAGGTTATCTGTGCCTGCTAAAGATGTTTCTATCTGTACCCATCCCTTAGACTGATCACTCTCGTATCTGCACCATTCCATAACTCTCTGAAGTGAAACAGCTAACTTGTATGAGCTAAGGTGAGGGACACCAAGACCCCCCTGTGTCGTGAGTTTATAGATTGTGCTTTTGCTAATACGCGGGGGTCTGCGTCGCCAGATATAGTCATTCATTATTTTTTGTAGTGTATTAATCTCTCTGGAGATGTTCTGGATAGGCACAGTCTGTAGTATGTATAGTGCTTTGGGTAACAGTACCATTTTTGCTGCCTGGATCCTGCCCAGCCAAGAGACATTCTTTAGTAGCCAGGAGGAGGTTAGTGATTGATATTCAGTAATCAATTTCTCATAATTATATTTGCGTGCGAGTTGTCCCTCTGGGGTAAGGTAAATACCTAGGTATTTAAGGCATTTGATTTGCACTTTAAGGGGGCATTGTGACTTAATAGCTTCTAAAACCGGGTGTGGAACCTTTACTGGTAGGATTTCAGATTTTGACATATTAACTGAAAAATTAGACACCATTCCAAAAGATGCGAGTTCCGATAAAGCGTGGGTGATAGATGTCAGCGGGTCTGTCAGTGTTAATAATAAGTCATCAGCATAAATGGCGAGTTTATGGTTCCTAGAACCTATCTGAATCCCCTGAATGTTATCATTAGATCTGATTTTAATTGCTAGTGGTTCTAGACATAGAATGAACAGTAAAGGTGAGAGGGGACAACCCTGTCTGGATCCGTTTCTAATTTCAAAGTGTTCGGACAGGGTCCCATTAACCCTGATCTGTGCCGTTGGATTAGTGTAGAGGGACATTATTTTTTGTATGAAATGATCAGGGAAGTTATACCGTCTGAGAGTCGTCTGTAAGTAGGTCCAGTCAAGTCTGTCGAATGCCTTCTCGGCATCGGTAGATACAAATAGAGTCGGGATATCTGTCGAGTGCACAAAATCTAGTAAGTTTAGGGCTTTCACTGTGTTGTCTCTTGCTTCCCTAAGTGGCACGAAGCCTGCTTGGTCTTGGTGAATTAGTAGTGGTAGGACCTTATTTATTCGGGTGGCTAGAATTTTTGCGTATAGCTTTAGATCTGTATTAAGTAGCGAGATTGGCCTGAAGTTGGCCGGTTGGTCTGGTGCTTTACCTGGTTTCTCCAGAACTGTCACAACGGCCTGAAGCATGGTGTCTGGGAAACAAGAACTTTCTGACACATAGTTGAATAATAAGTTCAGATAGGGGGCGAGGTATTTGGAGAAGGTCTTATAATAAAGGCCGGAGAAGCCGTCTGGACCTGGCGCTTTGTTAGACTTTAGGGTTTTTATTGCTGCTATCACTTCCCTGAGGGTAAAGGGTTGATCTAAGACTTTGGCCTGTTCAGCATTTAACTGCGGGACCTGTATTTGGTCTAAATACTGTTTGCAGTGATATAGGTGAGACTGTGCGTTCCTGTTTGGGTATAGATTATAAAGTTTATGGTAGTATGCCTTGAATTCCTCTGCTATCTTGTGAGTGTCTTCTACCTGTCTACCTGACTTGCTCTTAATTGAGTGTACATATGTGCGTTGTTGTCTTTTCTTTAAGGCTCTTGCTAGCCATCTACCTGGTTTATTACCTTCCCTATAGAATGTTTGTTGGAAGGACAGTAATTGCCTCTGTGTGTTCAGCTGGAGTAGTCTATTAATTTGGTCTCTTTTGATATTAAGTTTTTCCAAGATTAACGGGCAATCAGGGTGTTGTTTATGTTGGCAGTCTAAGTCGGCTATGTCTTTGGCTAAGGAGGAGTATTTCTCCCTCCTTTTCCTCGTTATGTATGCTTTGCTCTTAATAAGCTCCCCTCTGATCGTACTTTTGTGGGCCTCCCATAAAGTTGTGATGTTAACATCAGGGGATTCATTCATGGAGAAATAAGATTTGATATGTTTAGCTAAGCTGTTTATTTGTGCTTTCCCTTTTAATAGTGATTCGTCAAGTCTCCACTGGAAAGTTCTGAGAGGGGCTGAGGGCCACAATATTCTACAGGAGACCAAGGAGTGGTCGGACCAGGTAGTGTGTATGATATCGGCCGCTTTCATGTAGGAGAGTACCAGGTGATCTATAAGAATATATTCTAGTCTAGAATAACACCTATTTGGGTTTGAGAAGAAGGTAAAATCTTTCTTCTGTGGGTTCATATATCTCCATGAATCATGTACCCCTAACAATTTAAGATTGTTCCAAATAGTTTGCATTTTGGGTATTTTAAGTCTTGTATCTGGATTGGTGCAATCTATTTTAGGATTTAAAATCCTATAACAAGTGCAAAAAACACCAGAGGGCGCTAATGTGATTAGGAAACTGCCAATTGAGCCGAGAAACGCGTAGCAAATTTTATTGTTACACATTGTCCACCCACTTGTATTGTAAGGATTTTGGTTTTACTAATGATTAAAGACTTGTTTTTTATGATCATTGTCTGCCATTCCTTGACAAGTGAGGTTCTCATTACCAAGCCGCTGCTAAGTGAAGTCTTAGTATCCTGATTTACTGTGAGGAGCCAGTGGATCTGTCATTATCCACACCTGCGAGGAGAGAGCATACCGGAGAGAGCAAGCTGGTTTGCTCTGATAACCAGTCCGTTTCCACAAGCACACTGGTGTGCTCTGCAAAAGTGTGAGTACCCTGGAAATTGAATACTGCTGTGTGAAATATATTGGGTCTGTGGATGCACACAATGGTCGATCTTGTTTGTGTTTAAATCCTACACAGATTGGCTTCGATCTGGAAAAAGAAGGATTCTGATTCTGAATTAGGGAGAGTCCACTGCCGACAGTCAAAGAAAATTTTGAACTTGTTTGTCAAATTATAAGACTATACATTTTATAGTGGACTTTTAAACTGGGACATTCAATTTAATGAGGTACCATTATCCATTATTATATACCATTGTCCATTTGTTTTATAAGATTTTTAAATCTGGTATACACAATTTTTTAATCACATTAGCGCCCTCTGGTGTTTTTTGCACTTGTTATAGGATTTTGATTCACTTTACTTGTATAGTATATGTGTTGAGAGGTGCTGCTGTAGTTTTTTATATATATTTGACTGTTAATTATCATTTGTCTGTAAAAGGTTTTTTATTTGAATTTGTTTGAAGCCCATATCCATACGGGCTTCTCCAACTAGAGATATCCCTTCTAATTGCACTTTAGCGCCCTCTAGTGATTATACATCACACATATTTTTTTTTATTTTAGGATTTAGGGGGACATTGAGATCGCCTGCTAGAATTAAAGATCCTTTAGTATGTGACAGAATGGAATTAGTAATAGTATTAATGAATTTGCTTTGGAATCTATTTGGGGCATAAACATTCACTAATGTTATAGGTTTACCGAATAAAAGTCCTGTGATGCATAGAAATCTACCATCCTTATCATGTTCTATGTGGGTTTTAGTAAAGGCAATGGATTTGTGTATCAATATGCTAACGCCATTAATTTTTTTGGCTGGGTTGGAACTGTGAAAGTGTAGGGGGTAGTTAGAGAAAAAAAACTTAGGAACATGCCCATGTTTGAAGTGTGTCTCCTGCAACATTAGGATGTGTCCTCCTTTCTTGTGTAGATCTATTAAAGCTATTCTGCGCTTGTTTGGGCAATTAAATCCCTTGACATTTTGAGTGAGGATGACTACTTCCTGTGTGTTATCCCTACTCATACCTGTACTCACTGTTGGATGTTATGTTAGAGAGGTGAGACTTCCTGCCACACCTACCTTTCTCTGTGGAGATAAATAAAAACAATAACAATAAAAAAGAAAATAAAGAAAAAATTTACAAATAACAAATGAACATTCCAAGCACTACCTCTTAGTATGAGGAGTGTTAGTTGTAACATCAAAACTAAGGGAGAATAGTTCTCCCTACTGGCTGAGAGAAAGCAATGTCAAACAGTGAGCCAAACAAAACTATAACAACATATTTCTGTGGGTTAATACATAGAAATGTAAAAAAAACTAAATTATTAAGTCAACATGAAATTTGACAACTTGCGGCCTTGTCTCTTAGACGTCGGGCACCCGAGAGCTGCACCCCAGGCACCTGAAATTTATCACTAACAGTAAGAACTTTAGATGACCATTACTTGTACATTAGGTGCTACCTATGTCTCATGACACATATGTGTAATCTTGGAGTAGTCCACAAATCATAGCACCTAAAAAAAAGGATTATATTAAGTTTGCATTACAAGATAGCAAAAAGAAAAGGAAAAGGATACTATTGAGACAGTCCCGATCATCCCTTCTCCTTCATCTGCGACTGACTGTTTGAATTGGTTCGACAAATCTTTTTCTGCTGGACTTGTTGCCACTCTTTTCTCTGTGGCAAGGGGCCACTGTTGGCTCCGGAGCTTGATTGATCCTGAGTGGCTTGTGTTTTCACCCCTTCCGGGATTGGGATGTCTAGGTCTGTGCACACCTTTGGAATATCTTCTGGTGAAGAACAAGTGAATCTCCTACCCTGCCGTAGAATTATGAGTTGAAAGGGGAATCCCCATCTGTAGATAATGTTCATCTTTCGAAGTAGAACAGTGAGCGGCTTAAGCTCCCTTCTTTTAGCGAGTGTTCTCTGGGAAAGGTCCGCGAAGAATTGTATATCAGCGTTCTCATACTTGATGGGTTGTTTTTCACGGGCCTGCTTCATAATTTCTTCTTTTTCCCTGAAGTTTGTAATGCAGACAATCACATCTCTTGGGGGCTGTGATTCCAGAGGCCTGGGTCGCAGTGCCCTATGGGCTCTATCTATGTCTATTTTTGAGGGTGACTCCGTCTGTTTTAGGAAGTTAAAGAGGTCTTGTAGATATTGGTCTAAGTCATTGGTAGGAATAGCTTCGGGGATGCCTCTGATTCTAATGTTGTGCCTTCTGCCTCTATTCTCTGCATCGTCCATTTTTTCTTCTAGGTCTCTGATATCTTCATGCTGTTTATGAATAATGTTATGCAGGTCTGTTATTGCTAATGCATGTGCATCACTACTTCCACCCTGTGACCGATTTCTGCTATTTCCTTTTTTAGGTCACTGATTTCATCTTTAATGCATTGCTTTACTTGCAAGATTAAGGTGGAAAAGTCTTTTTTTGAGGGCAGGGATTCAAACAAGGCTTTTGGTATTGTAATAGTGTCAGTTGTGGTTTCTGGGTCAGATTCTGACGAAGAAGATGCTGCAAGTGATTCAGGGTCTTCTGTGATACTGGTAGCAGTGGATTGAGCTTCCACTGATTTAAAGTAGTTGTTAACAGAAGGAGTTGTGTGGCCACGAGGCTTGGGGCCTAGTCCCTTTTTGCTCAGCTTCTTAGGGGACATAGTTATTTCTTGGGAGTGCAGCTACCCTGTTCAAGTCTTACTTATGAACTGTTAATTGAGGCCTGTGAGACCCGCTATAGTATATTTATAAATGAGTCTCTAAAGCATGAAAACGGTGTGCCAGGTGCAAATTACAGAGAAAGAGACAAGGGGGCCTCTATGATAGACGAATTACCATAATGTCTGTCTCATAGTATAAGATGCTGTAAGTTATGTCCTTATTGCTTTATTATATCGTAGGCTAAGTTTCATAGGGCCGCATATCACCCACCTTCTTCTATATTAGGTTTCTTTTAGGGCCTATAATCCACCATGCGGCGTCACATGTAGGAGTACTCTGTGCATTCTCCCCTTTGTTTCCACAAGCACAGAGATGGCCAGTTATTTAAAGTTAGTATAGGGGTTCAGGTTTTCAGGAATGCTCGTATAATATGCACCCCACTTTTCTCCCTCCGGTACCCTGTGTAAGGTGCTCCGTGAGAAGCGCGGCCTATTACACCGATACTGTGTATGGCCGTAATTTTAAAATGGGCTGTGTGTTTGTTTCTTTATGTTAGCACATACGTGCTCTCTCCTGGTAAGTGTTTTCCCACTCTGTCTTACCGCAGATCCAGTCGGGCATGTAGCTGCAGGACCCGGCGTGCTGTGTATTTGAGCGCCAGAGATGCTATGGCGGCGTGGGTGAAGCGCGCCTCAGTCACTGCTCACATCGTTCCGATAATCCGGTGCTCCTCAAATCAGCGCAGATCAGATCCGTACTTATTGTGCAGTTGTCCCTTATATTGATGGCTCCTTTACTGCCGTTTTTCTTAGATTTTTCTTCCTCTCAGCCAGTTTGGGCACTGGAGCTCTATTAAGCCGCGGCCATCTCCCTGGCTGGCTAGCTCCCTCACTACTCCTATTATATGTAATCATTGATGACCTGTTTCGTTCACGCCCTTTTCCTTGTCCCTTCTGATTGGTTCACCCTGTGAATGTAGGTTGCCAAGGAGATGCATTCTTTAACAGCCAATCGTCTCCTGGCTGCATTATCTGCATCTGTCCATCGGGGGGCCACATGACACACAAAACAAATACACCTAACCATTTCTAAACATTTGAAAGAGATTATTTCTTTAAAATATGTAATAACTGCCATAATTTCTTGCATTAGTAGGTTATATGTATTGTATGCATTGGGCTAGGTCACAATATTTATTCTGATCAATTTGACATGAAACACAGTATGCCCTTAACATTATATCATATTAAAGCAATTTAATACTGCTAATTATTCAAGATTAATGGCATTTATATATCTGTTATATATGTGTTCACACAACATGTTTCAAATTTCTGTGCATTTCTTCCTGGATATATGAATCCTGTCTGAGTATATCTGAAACAAAAATAAGTGTCATTAATTATTTATTTCCAGGTCCACAAGTATCTATTCCACAAATATCTATTCATATTCTTAAAAACACAGAGGTTGAGATATTTTATACTTTCAATATATATATATATATATATATATATATATATATATATATATATATATATATATATATACATACACACACATTCACTTCTTTGCAGTATCTGCTTTTTTTTTTTTTTTAAAAGCTCCATCTGGAAAACAGGAAAGCATGTTATATATATATATGTAATTCAAATATGGGATTATTACAAATTTCATTCAATCTTTTACTTTCCGTATATATGTTCATGTGTTTATATTTAATATCACTTAATTAGTCTCATATCCATTAAAATATATATTTTCTGATAATGCTGAAGTGAATTCTACTTGCATATAATATAGTTGTTTGAAACATGTAAGTCATGTGCTTTCACTGTGTGTTATCCTCCCCCAGACGCAACGTCTACATTTTGTATATTTCAGTGTTAGCATTGTACAGCAGGACTCATTTGCACCTGAGTGTGAGGCTACGGTTTTCCCAAGACATGTCACTTTAAACTAGACTAACAGGTTCCTCTGTGAGGAGTAGGAAGTTTATCACACATTTCCAGGTAGGAAAACATATTGTATCCTGAGATGGCTGTTAAAGTTAAATAAGCCAAATGTTTATTTCCCTCACTGGGGTGTTGAGAATAATTTTGCATACTATATGGGGGAAGAGCTGAAAATGAGTTTGCACTTCCAATTAAGAGCAAATGCTTCCCTTTTGTTTCTTGGGACATCCTGTCTGCAATTTTAGTCTTGAGATATGCTCAGTGGGGGAGAATTAACCATGATTGAAGTCAGTTTGTCTGAAAGAAATTAATCATTTTCTACTGACCAGTCAGATCTGAATAAATATATATATTTATTTACCTTAAAATATATGATTAAACTATATATTTATTAACCTTACATATACCTTGACATAAACCCCCCTTCCAATTTTTAATTGATGTAGGACACATGTATTTAAATTGGCTTAAAGTCAATGGTATTCAGTTCGGATGTTGACCGTACACACCATAGACAGTTTTCTATGTATATAGTCTGTCATTTTTGAGCCTTCATGTTCATCAGCTAGGCATCTTTAAACTACAGTATGTCTTTAGTGCATTTGGGGATATGACACTTCATTCTCCCTCTATGATTTGTAGTTGGGATCTGGGATGACATGCCCGCAATTGATTGATATGGACCCATTTATCAATGAAATTTTCATTTTTAGGGATCCTTATTTTATAGGCCACTGGAGATATTTTGGCCTAGATTTAGAGTTCGGCGGTAGCCGTGAAAACCAGCGTTAGAGGCTCCTAACGCTGGTTTTGGCCGCCCGCTGGTATTTGGAGTCAGTGATTAAAGGGTCTAACGCTCACTTTTCAGCCGCGACTTTTCCATACCGCAGATCCCCTTACGTCAATTGCGTATCCTATCTTTTCAATGGGATCTTTCTAACGCCGGTATTTAGAGTCGTTTCTGAAGTGAGCGTTAGAGCTCTAACGACAAAACTCCAGGCGCCTGAAAATAGCAGGAGTTAAGAGCTTTCTGGGCTAACGCCGGTTCCTAAAGCTCTTAACTACTGTACCCTAAAGTACACTAACACCCATAAACTACCTATGTACCCCTAAACCGAGGTCCCCCCACATCGCCGCCACTCGATTTAAATTTTTTAACCCCTAATCTGCCGACCGCCACCTACGTTATACTTATGTACCCCTAATCTGGTGCCCCTAACCCCGCCGACCCCTGTATTACATTTATTAACCCCTAACCTGCCCCCCACAACGTCGCCGCCAGCTACTTACAATAATTAACCCCTAATCTGCCGACCGCAAAGCGCCGCCACCTACGTTATCCTTATGTACCCCTAATCTGCTGCCCCTAACACCGCCGACCCCTATATTATATTTATTAACCCCTAATCTGCCCCCCTCAACGTCGCCGACACCTGCCTACACTTATTAACCCCTAATCTGCCGAGCGGACCTGAGCGCTACTATAATAAAGTTATTAACCCCTAATCCGCCTCACTAACCCTATCATAAATAGTATTAACCCCTAATCTGCCCTCCCTAACATCGCCGACACCTAACTTCAATTATTAACCCCTAATCTGACGACCGGAGCTCATCGCTACTATAATAAATGTATTAACCCCTAAAGCTAATTCTAACCCTAACACTAACACCCCCCTAAGTTAAATATAATTTACATCTAACGAAATTAATTAACTCTTATTAAATAACTTATTCCTATTTAAAGCTAAATACTTACCTGTAAAATAAATCCTAATATAGCTACAATATAAATTATAATTATATTATAGCTATTTTAGGATTAATATTTATTTTACAGGCAACTTTGTAATTATTTTAACCAGGTACAATAGCTATTAAATAGTTAACTATTTAATAGTTACCTAGATAAAATAATAACAAATTTACCTGTAAAATAAATCCTAACCTAAGATATAATTAAACATAACACTACCCTATCAATAAATTAATTAAATAAACTACCTACAATTACCTACAATTAACCTAACACTACACTATCAATAAATAAATTAAATACAATTGCTACAAATAACTACAATTACATAAACTAACTAAAGTACAAAAAATAAAAAAGAACTAAGTTACAAAAAATAAAAAAATATTTACAAACATAAGAAAATTATTACAACAATTTTAAACTAATTACACCTACTCTAAGCCCCCTAATAAAATAACAAAGACCCCCAAAATAATAAATGCCCTACCCTATTCTAAATTAAAAAAGTTAAAAGCTCTTTTACCTTACCAGCCCTGAACAGGGCCCTTTGCGGGGCATGCCCCAAGAAGTTCAGCTCTTTTGCCTGTAAAAAAAAACATACAATACCCCCCCCCAACATTACAACCCACCACCCACATACCCCTAATCTAACCCAAACCCCCCTTAAATAAACCTAACACTAATCCACTGAAGATCTTCCTACCTTGTCTTCACCATCCAGGTATCACCGATCCGTCCTGGCTCCAACATCTTCATCCAACCCAAGCGGGGGTTGGCGATCCATCATCCGGTGGCTGAAGAGGTCCAGAAGAGGCTCCAAAGTCTTCCTCCTATCCGGCAAGAAGAGGACATCCGGATCTTCCATCTTCTTGCATCCGGTGCGGAGCGGGTCCATCTTGAAGCAGGCGACGCGGATCCATCCTCTTCTTCCGTTGTCTCCCGACGAATGACGGTTCCTTTAAGGGACGTCATCCAAGATGGCGTCCCTTGAATTCCGATTGGCTGATAGGATTCTATCAGCCAATCGGAATTAAGGTAGGAAAATTCTGATTGGCTGATGGAATCAGCCAATCAGAATCAAGTTCAATCCAATTGGCTGATCCAATCAGCCAATCAGATTGAGCTCGCATTCTATTGGCTGATCGGAACAGCCAATAGAATGCGAGCTCAATCTGATTGGCTGATTGGATCAGCCAATCGGATTGAACTTGATTCTGATTGGCTGATTCCATCAGCCAATCAGAATTTTCCTACCTTAATTCCGATTGGCTGATAGAATCCTATCAGCTAATCGGAATTCAAGGGACGCCATCTTGGATGACGTCCCTTAAAGGAACCGTCATTCGTCGGGAGACAACGGAAGAAGAGGATGGATCCGCGTCGCCTGCTTCAAGATGGACCTGCTCCGCACCGGATGCAAGAAGATCGAAGATGCCGCTTGGAGAAGATGTTTGCCGGTCCGGATGTCCTCTTCTTGCCGGATAGGAGGAAGACTTTGGAGCCTCTTCTGGACCTCTTCAGCCACCAGATGATGGATCGCCAACCCCCGCTTGGGTTGGATGAAGATGTTGGAGCCAGGACGGATCGGTGATACCTGGATGGTGAAGACAAGGTAGGAAGATCTTCAGGGGATTAGTGTTAGGTTTATTTAAGGGGGGTTTGGGTTAGATTAGGGGTATGTGGGTGGTGGGTTGTAATGTTGGGGGGGGGGTATTGTATGTTTTTTTTTTACAGGCAAAAGAGCTGAAATTCTTGGGGCATGCCCCGCAAAGCGCCCTGTTCAGGGCTGGTAAGGTAAAAGAGCTTTTAACTTTTTTAATTTAGAATAGGGTAGGGCATTTATTATTTTGGGGGTCTTTGTTATTTTATTAGGGGGCTTAGAGTAGGTGTAATTAGTTTAAAATTGTTGTAATAATTTTCTTATGTTTGTAAATATTTTTTTATTTTTTGTAACTTAGTTCTTTTTTATTTTTTGTACTTTAGTTAGTTTATTTCATTGTAGTTATTTGTAGCAATTGTATTTAATTTATTTATTGATAGTGTAGTGTTAGGTTAATTGTAGGTAATTGTAGGTAGTTTATTTAATTAATTTATTGATAGGGTAGTGTTAGGTTTAATTATAACTTAGGTTAGGATTTATTTTACAGGTAAATTTGTTATTATTTTAACTAGGTAACTATTAAATAGTTCTTAACTATTTAATAGCTATTGTACCTGGTTAAAATAATTACAAAGTTGCCTGTAAAATAAATATTAATCCTAAAATAGCTATAATATAATTATAATTTATATTGTAGCTATATTAGGATTTATTTTACAGGTAAGTATTTAGCTTTAAATAGGAATAAGTTATTTAATAAGAGTTAATTTATTTCGTTAGATGTAAATTATATTTAATTTAGGGGGGTGTTAGTGTTAGGGTTAGACTTAGCTTTAGGAGTTAATATATTTATTAGAATAGCGGTGAGCTCCAGTCGGCAGATTAGGGGTTAATAATTGAAGTTAGGTGTCGGCGATGTTAGGGAGGGCAGATTAGGGGTTAATACTATTTATGATAGGGTTAGTGAGGCGGATTAGGGGTTAATTACTTTATTATAGTAGCGCTCAGGTCCGCTCGGCAGATTAGGGGTTAATAAGTGTAGGCAGGTGTCGGCGACGTTGAGGGGGGCAGATTAGGGGTTAATAAATATAATCTAGGGGTCGGCGGTGTTAGGGGCAGCAGATTAGGGGTACATAGGGATAACGTAGGTTGCAGCGGTTTACGGAGCGGCAGATTAGGGGTTAAAAAAAATATGCAGGGGTCAGCGATAGCGGGAGCGGCAGATTAGGGGTTAATAAGTGTAAGGTTAGGGGTGTTTAGACTCGGGGTACATGTTAGAGTGTTAGGTGCAGACGTAGGAAGTGTTTCCCCATAGGAAACAATGGGGCTGCGTTAGGAGCTGAACGCGGCTTTTTTGCAGGTGTTAGGTTTTTTTTCAGCTCAAACAGCCCCATTGTTTCCTATGGGGATATCGTGCACGAGCACATTTTTGAGGCTGGCCGCGTCCGTAAGCAACTCTGGTATCGAGAGTTGCATTTGCGGTAAAAATGCTCTACGCTCCTTTTTTGGAGCCTAACGCAGCATTTGTTTGAACTCTCGATATCAGAGTTAAATTTATGGTGCGGCCAGAAAAAAGCCCGCGGAGCGTTAACAGCCCTTCTACCGCCAAACTCCAAATCTAGGCCTTTGTCAGTAATGAAAAAAGGACCTTTCCATGAGGGAAGAAATTTCTTCTCCCTAACCTGATCTCTTCCAAAGTTATAAAGATAAACTTTATCATTTAATTCATATTCCCTTTTGGATGTTTTGAGATCATAATAGGTTTTAGTGGCAGTTGCGGCTCTTTCTAAATTCCTTTGAGCAAATGCAAAGGCATATTGCAGATGTTTTCTTAGGTTCTCCACATATTGATGCGTATTGGCAGCGTTTATCAAGTTTTGGTCTGATGTACGGTACAGCAGATGCTGAGGTAGAACCATTCTTCTACCAGTCATCAGTTCAAAAGGTGACATCTTGGTAGCACTACTTGGAGTTGCTCTTAATGCCATTAGGACTAGAGGTAGTTTTAAATCCCAGTCTTTACCCGTTTCACTCACAAACTTTTTGAGGATTTTAACAATGGACTGGTTGTAACGCTCTACACCACCACTTGAGGCAGCTCTATATGCAATATGGAGCTTTCTTTTTACCCCTAGTATTTTCCACATTTTGGTCATCACTTCGCTAGTGAAGTGGGTTCCCCGATCTGATTCGATTCTTTGGGGCAAACCAAATCTGGAAAATACGTGGTTGATGAGCAATGCTGCGCATATTTCAGCACTATTGTTAGGTGCACTGATGCACTCTACCCATTTAGTGAACAGGCATGTCACGGTTAACATGTATTTGTTACCTCTTGATGATCTTATTACTGGACCGATAAAATCAATTTGTATATCTGACCATGGCATTACCATCCCACTTTTCTGCAATTGCCCTCTATGTGTTGGTGCAGTGGGTTGGAAATGTGGGCAGATTAAACACCCTTGACAGTAGGTTTGAACATCTTTCAACATGTGTGGCCAAAAAGCGTAATCACGCAATATTTCATACGTGAGTTTGGCACCACGATGACCAGATGTGGAAGCATCATGGGCATGTTGAAGCATTAGACCTCTGAACTTGGTGGGTACTACCCATTGCTGAATGCCAGTTTTGGAGGTTCTAATTAACAAACCATCCTGTAATTTGAATTGTGTTCTGGATTTCATTAAGATTCTAAGATCTTCTTTGCCAATACAATCATCTTTTGAGATGGGGATGCTTTCAGGATCTTCTATGTGTTTATAGAAGATGCCTACAATGGGGTCTTCTTTTTGACTAGTGATCAGGTCCTCACTAGGAGAATCCTGACTCCATTGTACCAAGTTAGGCTCACTCTGTTGTTTTGCCTAGTTTCTGGTACTGGCTTCTACCTGAATTGCATCCATTAAGTGTTCAATATTAAGAAGTTCTCCAGTTATGGCTCCTTGTTTGGCTAATGAATCCGCAAGGTCATTGCCTTCCTTATCTGGACCTAGAACTCTGGAATGACCCTTGGTGTTTTTCCAGTGTATGGTTAAATCATTGGATACCACCAGATTATCAATCTTGCAGAACAACTTGCCATGCTTGACTAGTTTGTTATTGCTTTTCTGCATGCCATTTCTTTTCCAAGTTGGCAGGTATTCAACAAAACTGTCACGCACATAATTTGAGTCAGTTATGATCACAAATTCATGAATACCATGTTCAACAGCCATTTCAATGGTTTTGAGAACAGCAGTGAGTTCTGCAACTTGACTGGATCTTTGTCCAATGTTGAAACCTATAGATATATTTGAGAATCCATTTGCCCAAGTTATACCAATGCCAGTGACTAATTTGCACTCATTATCATTCAATAGTGGCATGGTAAGAACAACCATCAACATATACCCAAGGTAATGTTTGACAATGGACTTCATTGTACATCTTATATGGGGAAAGCAATTGTTCCTCCAGGAAATCATCTTCTGATAATTCTTCCCCGGGATCTCTAGCAGTACAGTCGTGGAGCTCAGCAAGCCCCTGTGCGACTGGATTCTTTTTATTCTGCTTGTAGCAAATTTCTAAGGGCCAGCCTTGTAAGGAAAGAGTCCACACTGTTATGCGGCTATTTGACAAATTCCCATCTCTTATTCTCTCGCTTTGCAAATATAGCAAAGGCTGGTGGGCCGTTTCTACAATAATTTTCTAGCCCTGTATATAGCTGCGGAAATTTTGTAGAGCCCATACAGTAGATAAGAGGGCTTTTTCGCAATCGCTAAATTTTATCTCTACTGGGGATAGAGTTTTGCTCGCATAAGCAATGGCTTTCCTTGAATTATCATGCTTTTCGTATAAAACAGCACTCATGCTTATATCTGTGTAACCTGTCTCTAAGAAGAAAGGTTTACCACCTTCAGGGTACGCTAAGCAAGGTGCTTGAGTGAGTTTTCTCTTCAGCTCTCTGATGGCTGTCTCTTGAGACTCACTCCAGTGCCATTTCACGTCCTTCTTTAGAAGAAGTAGTAGTGGTTTAGCTAACTCTGCATAATTATCAATTAATTTGCGAGAATAATTCGTCATACCCAGGAAGCCCCTGTGCGACTGGATTCTTTTTATTCTGCTTGTAGCAAATTTCTAAGGGCCAGCCTTGTAAGGAAAGAGTCCACGCTGTTATGCGGCTATTTGACAAATTCCCATCTCTTATTCTCTCGCTTTGCAAATATAGCAAAGGCTGGTGGGCCGTTTCTACAATAATTTTCTAGCCCTGTATATAGCTGCGGAAATTTTGTAGAGCCCATACAGTAGATAAGAGGGCTTTTTCGCAATCGTAAATTTTATCTCTACTGGGGATAGAGTTTTGCTCGCATAAGCAATGGCTTTCCTTGAATTATCATGCTTTTCATATAAAACAGCACTCATGCTTATATCTTACATCATCAACATAAGATAAGGTCCCCCTTTCCAGTGCATCAGGCATAGCCTTATGCATGAATACAGCAAATTCATGTCCAGAATTTATGTATCCAAAAGGAAGTCTCTGAAATGCATATTGGACTTTTTGGAAGGAGAATGCCAGCTTATACTGGTCCTCCTCATGTACCTTGATGGTCCAATGACCCCTGTGCACAATCAATGGCAGTGAATATTTTGGATCCCTGCATTTGTGCTAGGCACTGGTCAATATATGGCACAGGCCAGCCAGACATGTACACTCGATTGTTTAGCTGTCTTAAATCAGCACACAAACGCCATTGTCCATTGGGCTTGAGAACACCTAGAATAGGATTATTATATGAGCTGTGCACCTGTCTGATAATACCTCTTTCTTCCAAATTCCTTATGATTTCTGCAAGAGAATCATATGAGGCTAAAGGAAGTCTGTATTGTTTGACAAATACAGGTGGTGCATCGGGATCTGTTTGTATTCTTGCAATGTGCAAGTCTGTAGTACCACAGTCATAAGAATCCTTAGCAAAAATATCCTTGTACTCCATCTGGAGTTCTCGCAGCAGTTGGCGTTCATCATCGCTGGAACAGTCATTAGCTAAGGATATTTGATCTTCGACTATTTGCTGAAATCCTGGAAAGATTTCAGGCTGTCCTATTTCATAGGTTTCTTCCAACCTAGAGGTGAGATCCCCTTGATTATAGTTTACATTGCCCCCATGACTCTGGGAATTGGGGTAATCTTGCTGTTTGATTGGCTGATCAAACACTAGAGAGGCTTCTTCAATTTTACAGATGCCTTCCTCTGAGCTGAAGGGATAAAAAGACTGAATATTAAATAGACCCTCTGGCATAGATGCAAAGGATTGTTCTATTAATTGTTCGTCAGTTAAGTATCCTTCAGGGATCAGCCCAATTACATTATTCTGGAATCCAAAAGTGTAATAACTTGATTCCAGTGCATATCCTATGGTAGTTCCCTTGGATAATGTTATATCCTGTGGGGTCATGTTATGCACAATAATATGTATTGGAACAGTTCCAATATTCACCATAGGAGTGTAGGTCACTGTGACACTCAGATTTTGTATTCTATGGGAGAGGCAAATTAGTCTTTCAGAAGTTTTTAATTTCTGACCTCTCTTTACCTGTAAGGGTAAAAGAAATTTATCAGCCCCGGCAGGAATTATAACATTGCTAGACACCTGCATATTCACAGCATATGGCAATTGCTGGTTTGATTTCAGGGCTGCATTTTCATCCTGAAATACTTCAGGGTCCCCCTTTAACCTGCTCCAGAGGCAAGAATTAATCAAATCTATTTGTATGGCATATCTATGTAAGATATCATTGCCAATGTTTATTTGATTATGGGGAGTATTTAAAACTAAAAACAGGTGCTTCACTGACTTATTACCTATAGAGACAGATAATAAGCACTTAGCTGTGATGTTATAGCTTTCAAACCTGTTATCCAGGTTATGGACACAGTGGTCTTGGGGAGAAAGATATTTAATCACTTTAGGTTCAGCTATTTGTGCTAATAAGCCTTCACTTATATAGCTAGCTTCCTGTTTTAAGTTTAATATAGCATACTTGGTTGTACCAAGGTCATGCATTTGTATAGGGATAAATAGATCCTCTTTACCTCTCTCAATCCCTGTGAGGTATTGAGCGTGGTCTTCCCCCTTAGGGATTTCATGATCCCCCTTGTGGAGAGATATGGTTAATACATCGCCATCTAAGGAAATATTCGCTATCTTTCCAGGCGAAATTTTAAAAGTATTACCATCAGAGCCACTTAAAGGAGTCTGATCATCTATTTGTAAAATAGTGATTTCAGGTACAGAGTTATTCCTGAAATGAATCTCCACAGCATCTGGCTTCTCCTCCACTACGTGACAATTATGTCGGGGGCGAGATATACCAGATTTTTCATAATTGATAGGCCTTTTAACTTGTGACCAAATTATATTATTTATGCAATCAATTATGGTGCTTAATCGCTTCAGGAGATCACTACCAATAATTAACCGATCAGTTGGCGGATCCACTATAATGACAGGGTGTCTTATGACCCTGTTCCCCAATTTAAATTTTAACCAGGCAGTACAGTAAACTTTTAGAGAGTCACCTTCAACTTCTATTAGAGAACCATCAAATTCTTTTATTTTAGGTTTGTGGGGTGTTAGCTCATTTAGCTGTGTGCAGTACCTGTGGGATAAAATAGTTGCCTGTGAACCAGTATCAATTAATCCCATGATAGGGTTGGAGACTGAATCTTGCAGATCAGCAAATACATAATACCTTCCTGCAGTTTCTATCATTTCACACATAAAATTTGCACATCTGTGGGCTTCGCCACGTGTTACCTGAATCCGTTGTGTCATTCGATGCAGAGGAAACTTCGTACCTACCTGTTTCCCCCATGACAAGGTCAGCTGGGTTCTTGTGTACAGCATCTGTGAAAATAAGATTAAGAGAACACTGCAAAGGGAAAGCTTGGTTAATGCTATTAGGCCGAGGTTGCTTGTCATCACAGCTAAATCGTCCGTTTTCGGTCTGTGGGGAGAGAACATGATTAGTATCATTGATATTTATTATTACATTTTGTATATCTCTCCCCTCCCTCTCAGGTGATATTGCAGTATTTATGACTGTGCCTGTGGTCCACTGCTGACCACTGGCTGTACCCCTAAAAAAGTATTGTTCGGTTGCTGAGCCGTAGAAGGTTGACTCATATTAGCGAATTGTTCGCTCAACCGATTAAACTGGGCAAAAAGCATATCTACCTGATTGTACAAGTTACCTCTACCCCTGGGCCTATCTCTTGATGCCTCATAATAGTGATTCCTGGACCATTGGGTTCCCTCAGGATCAGGGCCACTATTTCTATTCTGGCATGGTTGCCCCTGGGGTTCAGCTTGTTCAGCGTTATGATTTTGGGTAGCAGTATATATTTGGGGTG
Organism: Bombina bombina; assembly: GCF_027579735.1. Taxonomy (NCBI): domain Eukaryota; kingdom Metazoa; phylum Chordata; class Amphibia; order Anura; family Bombinatoridae; genus Bombina; species Bombina bombina. The sequence goes on from NC_069499.1 coordinate 1,391,168,854, forward strand.
TCTGGTTACCCTGAGAATATCTTCGCCGTCTATTGTATCTACCTTTGCGTGGGTACCAATTATTTGGTGAGTATTCTCTTTGTGAGTAATTATTTACCTGATTATGTCCCCCACTTTGGTTATAGTCTCCCTGCGCCTCAACCCGTGTTGGGGAAGGGGCAGAGTTAAACCTCTGTGGAGATGGCCTGTTTTGACTGGCCACCTCCGCGTAGGTTTTCTTTTTAGACTCCAAATTGAGGGGGCTAGGTGACACCTTAGTTTCTGCTACAATTTTGGGTTTTGATTCCTTTTTAACCCCTTGCTCACTGGACTGCTGAATAGAGTATAATTTTGTACTCTCTTTGATCAGCCATTCCAATGAGCAGTCCTCATCAAAATCTCTAGCTAAGTTAATTTTGATGGGTGTAGGCAGTGCTTCAAAAAATAAATTTACAAATTCTGAGCCATCAAATCTGCGATTATCTTCAGCCATACTGTATGCATTTTTCAAATCAGAAAGGAATTCGATGGGACTCTAATTCGCACTACATTTTAAACTATATACCGCTATTTTCGCAGCAGTTTTAGTGCGATATTGCCCGAACTCTTTTCTGCATTGTCGTTTTATTTCACTTCAGGAATGAATATTCATGTCCTTTAGTGAAGTAAAGAATTTGTGATGCTTACTGTCAAATACCCAGGGCAGAAATTCAATTTTTAACTTCTCACTTGTTACATTCATTATAGCTAATGCGTTTTCAAAAGCTTCTAAGTGATCAATTACAGATTTCGTTCCCTTATTGGAGAATATAGGTACTGCACCCTGTATGAAGGTGACTATTTTATGGGAATCATATACTTTATTAGACTTATTTTGGGATTCTCTGTTAGAGTTTCCCTCCCCCGCACCAGCTGCGTTATAGCAGTTCCCTGGATTTACATCATGAGGTGATTGTCTATTTGGGAAATCTATTTCTGACCCATTAGGGGTCATTTGTCTATACTCTTCCATATATTTTTGTACCTCATCCCTGACGCGTTCTCTAAAGGAGTTAGCATTATCTGCATTATTCTCACTGTTAATATAAGGGTTTTCATTATGGCAATATGACCTTTTTAAATCACTTAATTCCTTCTGGCTTTGCACAAGCTGTTTATTTAATTCTTGTATCTGTGCGAGTAAGTCTATGTTATGCTTATCTAAGGCGGTTAGGTTTTGGGCAAATTCATCCATTTTACTCTTGGCTATTTTGAAATCCTCTTCGCGTCTGCATGAGGAACGAATACTACCTTCTAGCTCCTGTATTTGCAATTGTTTGTCTATGACACAAAGCGACATTTCGTCAATAATGCATATTACAAGGGGCCAAGATTTTAGTATTAGTTCGTCTCGCTTTTTGGGAGTTTTGGATTGATTAATCATTAATAATTCTTGGAAGAATTCATTTTTTTCATTCCACATATTATTATTAACGGTAATATTTTTAGTCCTAGTTTCAAGCATATCCATAAAATCATTTAATTCACCTGCAATATTAAACTTCTCTTTAATGTGACTTATGACATCTTTCTTATGGATCTGACCTTTTGTAAGGGGTATTGTTATGGGACCATTTTAAACGCTATGTACAGAATAAAATGAGTCACTTCTGGCTACAGACATTATTATATTGGTTTAGTATTTAATTAAATTAAAATGCTAATACAATTTTTACCAATAAAAAGAGAGAAGAAAAAAAAACTTATATTCTCAAAAAAAATTAATATTAATTTTGAAATAGGAAAAATTAATATTTTTTATGAATTTTGAAATATGAAAAATTAATATTTTTTTATGAATTTTGAAATATGAAAAATTAATATTTTTGATTAATTTTGAAATATGAAAAATTAATATTTTTATCAATTTTTCAAAAATTAATCTTTAACAATATTTCAAAATATCAATATCAATCTCGAAATATGAACATCGATATTTCAATCTTCAAAAAAAACTTTTTTTATTTTAAAAATATTAATTTCAAAATATGAAAAAAAATTCTCTCTTTTATAATAATTTCTATTTACTACAAATATATGATATCAATATGATGAATATTAATAAATCTCAGCAGTGCCTCCATACAATATGTCAGTATTTATGATAAGAACCTTCAGTAGTGCTCTCCAAATAATATATCAGCTTATGGCAGGGTTATAACAGAATATATTTAAATAATTACCCTTTAAAATAAACCCTCAATCAATATGCATCTACTAGGAACCATAAAATTTATATAAATACCTGAATTATTTTATTTAGTTAATATCCATGAACATTTTGAAATATATTTGTAATACCAGAATATGAAACACTATTATACACATTAAAAACAACTTCTTACAAAGCCCAGAAAAGTTTACCTTTAAAAACCAGCCTTTCATTCAGAGCTGCATTTAAAATATTACAATGAGACTTAAAGTAGCAGCTACAAACATTCAGAAATATGATTTACAGTGCTAATTTAAACAATAGTACAATATACACTTCTATTAAAACATCAGAAATTGTATATATTATTTATGCAAAAAAAAAAAAAAAATCTGAATTATAACTATATATTTTTACAGATAAAACAATTTAGCAGCAAGGATTAGTTTAACCATATACAGGCTGAAAATAAGCTAAAATATAAACTGCTTTTTAACTCTATTAAATACAAATTGACTGTGTTCTCGCCGGTAACCCTTGTTTCAAATTTAAAAGAAATTTAGAACAATTATACATCACCAAATTGAACCAATTCGTAGCGGTCTTTAGGTCATCTCATTCGAAAGAAAGTTATTGCACATATCAAGGTAAAGTTATCAGCTCCTTGCTTAGTGAAATGTTCCCAAGGGTGGCAGCCAAAATCAGATCACTAGCCTCAGCAAGTTTTTGAATAACTGTCCCTTGTGCATTCACTACTCCTATTATATGTAATCATTGATGACCTGTTTCGTTCACGCCCTTTTCCTTGTCCCTTCTGATTGGTTCACCCTGTGAATGTAGGTTGCCAAGGAGATGCATTCTTTAACAGCCAATCGTCTCCTGGCTGCATTATCTGCATCTGTCCATCGGGGGGCCACATGACACACAAAACAAATACACCTAACCATTTCTAAACATTTGAAAGAGATTATTTCTTTAAAATATGTAATAACTGCCATAATTTCTTGCATTAGTAGGTTATATGTATTGTATGCATTGGGCTAGGTCACAATATTTATTCTGATCAATTTGACATGAAACACAGTATGCCCTTAACATTATATCATATTAAAGCAATTTAATACTGCTAATTATTCAAGATTAATGGCATTTATATATCTGTTATATATGTGTTCACACAACTATAGCATGTTTCAAATTTCTGTGCATTTCTTCCTGGATATATGAATCCTGTCTGAGTAGATCTGAAACAAAAATAAGTGTCATTAATTATTTATTTCCAGGTCCACAAGTATCTATTCCACAAATATCTATTCATATTCTTAAAAACACAGAGGTTGAGATATTTTATGTTTTCAATATATATTTATATTGCTCATTGGAATATATATAATATATTTGTCACAATTTCATACTGAACATTTAGTTTAAATAAATTTCCACATTCATTGTTGCCAATACACATGACTCTAAGTTCAAAACTTTATTTATTGGAAATTTGTTGTTTTCTTCCATAATACAACTTATTCATTTTTTTATTTACTATATGTTCATGCACAATGAATAAAACACTGCCACTAGACTAGTATAGTGCGACTAATTATCAATGCACTATAATTTATGTTGCCATTTAGTCTGACCTGACAGATATAGGTCAGTGTTTACATGCATGATTTATTTCCACCTTAAATGTCGGCCCATAGGTACATCCAGGTACTATTAGTCACATGTCTAATTCAACCAATAAGTGAAGGGCAAGCACTATTTATTTTAGCTATTTTTACCTGGGAGTTTGCTTATGATTAAGGCTACAATTGCTGAAACATGTAAAGCATACTTTCTAGCTTTGCATTCCTTCCTACTTATTTTAATGTTAATGAAATAAAGATCGTTTTTATTCTACATCCTGGGAGAAGTGCCGGCTTTTTCTTCTGCTATTTAAGCTATATATATATATATATATATATATATATATATATATATACATTCACTTCTATGCAGTATCTGGTATTTATCTTTTTTTTTTTTTAAAGCTCCATCTGGAAAACAGGAAAGCATGTTATATATATATATATCAAAAATGGCAGGGGGGCGGAGACAGCCCTGCATCTGAGCGGTCACACTCTACATGAGCTCCGGCTATATTTTATAGATTTTTTCTCCATTGACCGCTCAGAGCAGGTAAATACACTGACCATGAGTGCCACTTGAGGAAAAACACCTAAGTTAACAAAGAGGACACAGGAGGCAGCTACAGCGCCATATTATACGGCATTTATTCACTGAAGACGACACAGCGCTTACATTACAGGCGCCATCTTAGGGTGCAGGCCATACTACAACATCGCTTCTGAAAGAAACCAGCAACAACAGAGACTTCATAACCTCTGCAAGATGGAGAGAAACCCTTTACCTTCAGAGATAGTGGATCGGCTGGCAGCCTTTGAGAGGCAGATGGACAGATGCTTTGAAAACTTGCTGCTTACCCTACACCCGGAGAACTTCAGCGCTACTATTACGCCAAAGCTACCGAAAGCTAAGATACATACCCAACACAGCATATCGGTCCCTATTAAGCCAGATAGCGCTGCCGCTTCTTCTGTGCCAAGGTTTTGCCGGGAATCTCTGTTAGATGCAGCTTCACCCCTTACGCCGACGCACCTTGCTTCTGTACAGCAGCCAATACCTAGGCCTTCAGGAGAGAGACCTTATGGGGGTGTCCAGCTCCCGCAACGGTCCAGGCAAAGACAGCTCAGCAAGCCCCGGTATGTACCGGACCTCATTACAGACACTAGACCTACCGCCTCCTGCAAACCCTCACATAAAGTTCAGAAGACGACAGAAGGCAGACAAAATGACCCGCACATTAACGAACCGCAGGGTCTCAAAGATCTCCTACAACTGCCCCAGAAACCTCACTCAGGCTTCAACAGAAATCCCACTAATCAGAAACTTTTAGCAGCTGCTGTGTTCATGGCCCTTAGATTGGGGATAGGATAGATTGGTCAGCACCTTACTTATATACATCCCCATAGCCTGATCGACATATGCTACGAGGAGAAGACATGCTTGCTTAATGGGTCAATTTAACTTTTTCCCTCACCGGGTTGAACTGCTAAAAATTTAAGACACGTAGAGCTGAATCATTTCTACTGCTTATTAATGAGTTTATTATTGTCACACCTAAGTTTTTGCATAGTTCTACCTGTTCTGAGTGCTATCCTAATGTTGTATGGAATATCCTTTAAATACTAATACCCATTTTCTCATATATTCCCCAGTTTGTGACTACCCCGCAAAGGGTTTTATATCTCTCATATATGGTGTATTTATATCCCTACCATGTACTATTGATATTTATTAATGTTGTTTATAGTACCCTTGATGTAAAAGAGTCAAGCTACCTAGAAGTGATTCTCACATACTCTCCTGCGAAGGAACTATATAGATATAGTGTCTGTTAGGGCACAGTGCAAACTAAGGCATTATTTACTCAGATGCACATGGGAAGTTCTTTTCTTCTCTTGCTACTTAAGTCCCCTAGACATAGCCTTTAATGTCTCTCTGAATGCCAAGTGCACCATAATCCCTTCATCTAATAACCCTATAAGGTACCCTTTATAATTCTCTTATCTAATGGGGCCCCCTCAAACCACAACTTCAATGGCACTCCCTTAGCATTCGACAACTCATGCTTCTAACAAGAGCCCATCTCCCCCCACAACTCTTCTTTTTCCCTTTTCTCACCTCTTCCCCTCCCCCTCTTTCATTTCTTCTAAGCAGCCTTATCCTGCTGCCTTTTCCCTTCTTGCTATCCCAATCACTAGGCCCAAAAGTGGCCTCCTCAAATGCCAATTTCCTCTATTTGTGCACATAAGCTTTTGGGGGTTCAAAAGTAACTCCCCCTTTACATAGAGGATCACACTATAGAAAATAATATAAAAATAGAGGTTCAAGGTTGATGCCCACACAGATTTAATGTATTGTCTCTGCATTATTCATTAGCTTTTTGTGTGTTAACTACTCAGTTGCTCTTATTGCATGGCATTTTATTAACAATGTATTATCTTTATAACCTCAATAAAAAAAATTATTACAAAAAAAAAAAAAAAAAATGGCGACTCTGATCAGCCAGTAGCATGCCATTTCGCCAGACATAAACATGGTGTATCAAGCTTAAAAACCATGCTAATTGACCAAGTACCACCGCTAACAAGGGGAGGTTACAGGGGCAATCGACTGTTAAGAATGGAGACGAGATGGATCTACGCTTTGGATACCATAGCACCCAGGGGTTTAAACACTATGCTCGATTTCTCGCCATTCTATATTGCAAGTTGATCTAATCGCTCTGTATGGATTATAACAGTTCATTCTATCTGAAATCGTAAATCATATCCATCTCTAAATGACTTTTAAAAATATGACTTTTTATTATTGCTAGTTCACAAGTCCTCAGGTATTTTCTACCACACTCCAGGAGACATTGAGAATATACAAATCGAATGGTTATGCATATATGTGCACATACTGTTCACTATCTGAGATCTGGGATGGTCGAAAATGCTTTTTCCCATCTCTTACATATTTGATCATTGATGATAGTGTGCTGTTGCATATATGTACATCGCCAGTTAAACAAATACATTTTAGTATAAAGTTATTAAATTACTATATGTCCACCATTGTCATGCTTTTAAATTATATTCGATCACCTATGATCGATTATCTTTGGGTGATTGTAGACTTTTTAAATATATTGGCATTCTGATTTGCGGTTGGCTGCAGTACCCTTGGGCATTCACAATGAGGATTTCCTACGGTGCTCTAGCTAAGTGTATGTTTGACACTTCCTCATTGTTTTGTGTATGCCGTAAGACAACAAACAGTTGTCACTATGGTTACCGGCGTCACCACGTGGTTCACGCTGTTGACGCAACTTCCGGTCACATGACTTCCGGGTATGCACCATGCAAGCCGCGATTGCGGCTTGGCGCCATCAGATGCTAATGGGGTACTTAAGGTGAAGGGGTATTTGTGTTATACTGCTTTTTGTAGATTCAAACTGTTTGTATCATGCATTTGATAAAGGGGGTGTAATACCTCCGAAACGTCATGCATTCTTAACTTGAACCATTAAATGTTATATTTTATTTTATACCAGTGAGTGCCTTTTTCTATTTGTATATCTGATGATTTTTTGAAGTGCACCCTGGAAGCTGCTATCCTGTATATGGAGTGCCTTTCTTACTGACTCTAATTTACCTATATATATATATATATATATATATATATATATATATATATATATATATATATATATATATATATATAGTTAGGCAAGATATGTTATCAGCGCTAAATTGTACCTAATGTGCTAAGTGGACAGAGACTAGTATAATGTAACTGCCTGTTTGTTTAAATGGTAGTGCAGCTTGAAATGATCAAAAGTGTACCCTTGTCACTTATAAAAATGTAAAAACAAAAGAGAGTGAATCATATAAACAGTTCAGCGCAACAAAACCATATAAAAATAATAATTCTATTAAGAGGCGTACCAGTAATAATAAAGTCTTAGTATAAATTCTTAGTATAAATATACTATTCATGGTAAAAATGCCTACAAAGTTTTATTTTATTTCCGATGTTAATGTCGAATAAAATCTACAGCATTCACTATAATGGGTGTCTTCTTACCGGATTTACCCTCAATCATATGAGGTAATGAATGGTCTCTAAAGGTAAACTCAGGTAATTCTGGAACGGCGGTGATGCCTTGTCTTTGATAATTTTCAACAGGAAAGTGTGGATACTCTGTTCTTGTGCGTGCCGCTTGTTGGATGGAAACTTCCAATGGATCTTTTCCTTCTGTGGAGGAACTTGCTTGTGATCTCTCAGGAGTATGGTATTCCTGTGCTAAGATAACAAGATAGAAGGCGCAGAAGAATTTCTTTTATGAACCAGGCACTGTAATTTTTATTGGATGTTATGTCACGTGGGGCTGTAGATCGGTAAACTCCAGCATCACCTGTTTTAACAAAGGAGGCACAGAAACATTTCTTTTGACAATTAACAAGGCACTGTAAGTGTTGGCTGTACGTCAACTGGTGCTGTAAATCTGTTACCTTTAGCGTCACCTGCTAAAAAAAAAAACAACACAAAATTCTCATTATTTTTGGCGCAATTTTAATCTTCCAGTGGCTGCTGGCCTGTGTACAGGAAGTCAATAACACTCAAAAAAATTTTTTTTGAGTGTTATTGACTTCCTGTACACAGGCCAGCAGCCACTGGAAGATTAAAATTGCGCCAAAAATAATGAGAATTTTGTATAAATAAAAAGAGAGAAGCGCTCAACCTGGAAATGAACAATAGCATAATAGCTTGTTCTATGGCTAGTTACCACCCAAGAAGCAGCCTCTTTTTGCTCAACATGTGCCTTTCACAGAGAAAAACTTTCCTGAAGCATATCAGTCTGATCCTGACTTCACAGTACAGTCCAGCCCCGAAATACCAGGCAATTCTTCTCTGAACGAGAGAAACAGCAAAACCCCAGACGTACGTTTCGGCCTATTGTGGGCCTCGTCAGTGAGGTGCAGCCATATCCCTCTAGGCACACTGAGCAACGGGTCCACGTCTGGATTCCCGCATCACACTTAGGGAGACTTCCCAAAATGTCATAATTTGCATAAATAAAAAGAGAGAAGCGCTCAACCTGGAAACGAACAATAGCATAATATCTTGTTCTATGGCTAGTTACCACCCAAGAAGCAGCCTCTTTTTGCTCAACATGTGCCTTTCACAGAGAAAAACTTTCCTGAAGCATATCAGTCTGATCCTGACTTCACAGTACAGTCCAGCCCCGAAATACCAGGCAATTCTTCTCTGAACGAGAGAAACAGCAAAACCCCAGATGTACGTTTCGGCCTATTGTGGGCCTCGTCAGTGAGGTGCAGCCATATCCCTCTAGGCACACTGAGCAACGGGTCCACGTCTGGATTCCCGCATCACACTTAGGGACACTTCCCAAAATGTCATAATTTGCATAAATAAAAAGAGAGAAGCGCTCAACCTGGAAACGAACAATAGCATAATAGCTTGTTCTATGGCTAGTTACCACCCAAGAAGCAGCCTCTTTTTGCTCAACATGTGCCTTTCACAGAGAAAAACTTTCCTGAAGCATATCAGTCTGATCCTGACTTCACAGTACAGTCCAGCCCCGAAATACCAGGCAATTCTTCTCTGAACGAGAGAAACAGCAAAACCCCAGACGTACGTTTCGGCCTATTGTGGGCCTCGTCAGTGAGGTGCAGCCATATCCCTCTAGGCACACTGAGCAACGGGTCCACGTCTGGATTCCCGCATCACACTTAGGGACACTTCCCAAAATGTCATAATTTGCATAAATAAAAAGAGAGAAGCGCTCAACCTGGAAACGAACAATAGCATAATAGCTTGTTCTATGGCTAGTTACCACCCAAGAAGCAGCCTCTTTTTGCTCAACATGTGCCTTTCACAGAGAAAAACTTTCCTGAAGCATATCAGTCTGATCCTGACTTCACAGTACAGTCCAGCCCCGAAATACCAGGCAATTCTTCTCTGAACGAGAGAAACAGCAAAACCCCAGACGTACGTTTCGGCCTATTGTGGGCCTCGTCAGTGAGGTGCAGCCATATCCCTCTAGGCACACTGAGCAACGGGTCCACGTCTGGATTCCCGCATCACACTTAGGGAGACTTCCCAAAATGTCATAATTTGCATAAATAAAAAGAGAGAAGCGCTCAACCTGGAAACGAACAATAGCATAATAGCTTGTTCTATGGCTAGTTACCACCCAAGAAGCAGCCTCTTTTTGCTCAACATGTGCCTTTCACAGAGAAAAACTTTCCTGAAGCATATCAGTCTGATCCTGACTTCACAGTACAGTCCAGCCCCGAAATACCAGGCAATTCTTCTCTGAACGAGAGAAACAGCAAAACCCCAGACGTACGTTTCGGCCTATTGTGGGCCTCGTCAGTGAGGTGCAGCCATATCCCTCTAGGCACACTGAGCAACGGGTCCACGTCTGGATTCCCGCATCACACTTAGGGAGACTTCCCAAAATGTCATAATTTGCATAAATAAAAAGAGAGAAGCGCTCAACCTGGAAACGAACAATAGCATAATAGCTTGTTCTATGGCTAGTTACCACCCAAGAAGCATCCTCTTTTTGCTCAACATGTGCCTTTCACAGAGAAAAACTTTCCTGAAGCATATCAGTCTGATCCTGACTTCACAGTACAGTCCAGCCCCGAAATACCAGGCAATTCTTCTCTGAACGAGAGAAACAGCAAAACCCCAGACGTACGTTTCGGCCTATTGTGGGCCTCGTCAGTGAGGTGCAGCCATATCCCTCTAGGATGAGCAAAAAGAGGCTGCTTCTAGGGTGGTAACTAGCCATAGAACAAGCTATTATGCTATTGTTCGTTCCCAGGTTAAGCGCTTCTCTCTTTTTATTTATGCAAATTATGACACTTGGGGAAGTCTCCCTAAGTGTGATGCGGGAATCCAGACGTGGACCCGTTGCTCAGTGTGCCTAGAGGGATATGGCTGCACCTCACTGACGAGGCCCACTATAGGCCGAAACGTACGTCTGGGGTTTTGCTGTTTCTCTTGTTCAGAGAGGGATTGCCTGGTATTTCGGGGCTGGAGTGTACTGTGAAGTCAGGATCAGAATGATATGCTACAGGAAAGTTCTTCTCTGTGAAAGGCACATATTGAGCAAAAAGAGGCTGCTTCTAGGGTGGTAACTAGCCATAGAACAAGCTATTATGCTATTGTTCGTTCCCAGGTTGAGCGCTTCTCTCTTTTTATTTATGCAAATTATGACACTTGGGGAAGTCTCCCTAAGTGTGATGCGGGAATCCAGACGTGGACCCGTTGCTCAGTGTGCCTAGAGGGATATGGCTGCACCTCACTGACGAGGCCCACTATAGGCCGAAACGTACGTCTGGGGTTTTGCTGTTTCTCTTGTTCAGAGAGGGATTGCCTGGTATTTCGGGGCTGGACTGTACTGTGAAGTCAGGATCAGACTGATATGCTACAGGAAAGTTCTTCTCTGTGAAAGGCACATATTGAGCAAAAAGAGGCTGCTTCTAGGGTGGTAACTAGCCATAGAACAAGCTATTATGCTATTGTTCGTTCCCAGGTTGAGCGCTTCTCTCTTTTTATTTATGCAAATTATGACACTTGGGGAAGTCTCCCTAAGTGTGATGCGGGAATCCAGACGTGGACCCGTTGCTCAGTGTGCCTAGAGGGATATGGCTGCACCTCACTGACGAGGCCCACTATAGGCTGAAACGTACGTCTGGGGTTTTGCTGTTTCTCTTGTTCAGAGAGGGATTGCCTGGTATTTTGGGGCTGGACTGTACTGTGAAGTCAGGATCAGACTGATATGCTACAGGAAAGTTCTTCTCTGTGAAAGGCACATATTGAGCAAAAAGAGGCTGCTTCTAGGGTGGTAACTAGCCATAGAACAAGCTATTATGCTATTGTTCGTTCCCAGGTTGAGCGCTTCTCTCTTTTTATTTATGCAAATTATGACACTTGGGGAAGTCTCCCTAAGTGTGATGCGGGAATCCAGACGTGGACCCGTTGCTCAGTGTGCCTAGAGGGATATGGCTGCACCTCACTGACGAGGCCCACTATAGGCCGAAACGTACGTCTGGGGTTTTGCTGTTTCTCTTGTTCAGAGAGGGATTGCCTGGTATTTCGGGGCTGGACTGTACTGTGAAGTCAGGATCAGACTGATATGCTACAGGAAAGTTCTTCTCTGTGAAAGGCACATATTGAGCAAAAAGAGGCTGCTTCTAGGGTGGTAACTAGCCATAGAACAAGCTATTATGCTATTGTTCGTTCCCAGGTTGAGCGCTTCTCTCTTTTTATTTATGCAAATTATGACACTTGGGGAAGTCTCCCTAAGTGTGATGCGGGAATCCAGACGTGGACCCGTTGCTCAGTGTGCCTAGAGGGATATGGCTGCACCTCACTGACGAGGCCCACTATAGGCCGAAACGTACGTCTGGGGTTTTGCTGTTTCTCTTGTTCAGAGAGGGATTGCCTGGTATTTCGGGGCTGGACTGTACTGTGAAGTCAGGATCAGACTGATATGCTACAGGAAAGTTCTTCTCTGTGAAAGGCACATATTGAGCAAAAAGAGGCTGCTTCTAGGGTGGTAACTAGCCATAGAACAAGCTATTATGCTATTGTTCGTTCCCAGGTGGAGCGCTTCTCTCTTTTTATTTATGCAAATTATGACACTTGGGGAAGTCTCCCTAAGTGTGATGCGGGAATCCAGACGTGGACCCGTTGCTCAGTGTGCCTAGAGGGATATGGCTGCACCTCACTGACGAGGCCCACTATAGGCCGAAACGTACGTCTGGGGTTTTGCTGTTTCTCTTGTTCAGAGAGGGATTGCCTGGTATTTCGGGGCTGGACTGTACTGTGAAGTCAGGATCAGACTGATATGCTACAGGAAAGTTCTTCTCTGTGAAAGGCACATATTGAGCAAAAAGTGGCTGCTTCTAGGGTGGTAACTAGCCATAGAACAAGCTATTATGCTATTGTTCGTTCCCAGGTTGAGCACTTCTCTCTTTTTATTTATGCAAATTATGACACTTGGGGAAGTCTCCCTAAGTGTGATGCGGGAATCCAGACGTGGACCCGTTGGTCAGTGTGCCTAGAGGGATATGGCTGCACCTCACTGACGAGGCCCACTATAGGCCGAAACGTACGTCTGGGGTTTTGCTGTTTCTCTTGTTCAGAGAGGGATTGCCTGGTATTTCGGGGCTGGACTGTACTGTGAAGTCAGGATCAGACTGATATGCTACAGGAAAGTTCTTCTCTGTGAAAGGCACATATTGAGCAAAAAGAGGCTGCTTCTAGGGTGGTAACTAGCCATAGAACAAGCTATTATGCTATTGCTATTATACACCCATTATAGTGAATGCTGTAGATTTTATTCGACATTAACATCGGAAACAAAATAAGACTTTGTAGGCATTTTTACCACGAATAGTATATTTATACTAAGAATTTATACTAAGACTTTATTATTACTGGTACGCCTCTTAATAGAATTATTATTTTTATATGGTTTTGTTGCGCTGAACTGTTTATATGATTCACTCTCTTTTGTTTTTACATATATATATATATATATATATATATATATATATATATATATATATATATATATATGTAATTCAAATATGGGATTATTACAAATTTCATTCAATCTTTTACTTTCCATATAATTGTTCATGTGTTTATATTTAATATCACTTAAATAGTCTCATATCCATTAAAATATATATTTTCTGATAATGCTGAAGTATATTCTACTTGCATATAATATAGTTGTTTGAAACATGTAAGTCATGTGCTTTCACTCGCCTAGATTTAGAGTTTTGTCGGTAACGACCCGCATAGCTAACGCATGCTTTTTTTCCCCGCACCTTTTAAATACTGCTGGTATTTAGAGTTCACAGAATGGCTGCGTTAGGCTCCAAAAAGGGAACGTAGAGCATAATTTACCGCCACTGCAACTCTCAATACCAGCGGTGCTTGCGGACGCGGCCAGCTTCAAAAACGTGCTCGTGCACGATTCCCCCATAGGAAACAATGGGGCAGTTTGAGCTGAAAAAAAACCTAACACCTGCAAAAATGCAGCGTTCAGCTCCTAACGCAGCCGCATTGTTTCCTATGGGGAAACACTTCCTACATCTGCACCTAACACCCTAACATGAACCCCGAGTCTAAACACCCCTAACCTTACACTTATTAACCCCTAATCTGCCGCCCCCGCTATCGCTGACCCCTGCATATTATTATTAACCCCTAATCTGCCGCTCCATACACCGCCGCAACCTACATTATACCTATGTACCCCTAATCTGCTGCCCATAACACCGCCGACCCCTATATTATATTTATTAACCCCTAATCTGCCGCCCCCAACGTCACCTCCACCTACCTACAATTATTAACCCCTAATCTGCCGACCGGACCTCACCGCTACCATAATAAATGTATTAACCCCTAATCCGCCTCACTAACCCTATAATAAATAGTATGAACCCCTAATCTGCCCTCCCTAACATCGCTGACACCTAACTTCAAGTATTAACCCCTAATCTGCCGACCGGACCTCGCCGCTACTCTAATAAATGTATTAACCCCTAAAGCTAAGTCTAACCCTAACACTAACACCCCCCTAAATTAAATATAATTTAAATCTAACGAAATAAATTAACTCTTATTAAATAAATTATTCCTATTTAAAGCTAAATACTTACCTGTAAAACAAACCCTAATATAGCTACAATATAAATTATAATTATATTGTAGCTATTTTAGGATTTATATTTATTTTACAGGCAACTTTGTATTTATTTTAACTAGGTACAATAGCTATTAAATAGTTAATAACTATTTAATAGCTACCTAGTTAAAATAATTACAAAATTACCTGTAAAATAAATCCTAACCTAAGTTACAATTAAACCTAACACTACACTATCAATAAATAAATTAAATAAAATACCTACAAATAAATACAATTAAATAAACTAACTAAAGTACAAAAAATAAAAAAAGATTAGTTACAAAAAATAAAAAAATTAATTACAAACATAATAAAAATATTACAACAATTTTAAGCTAATTACACCTACTCTAAGCCCCCTAATAAAATAACAAAGCCCCCCAAAATAAAAAAATGCCCTACCCTATTCTAAAATTAAAATAGAAAAGCTCTTTTACCTTACAAGCCCTTAAAAGGGCCTTTTGCGGGGCATACCCCAAAGAATTCAGCTCTTTTGCTTGTAAAAAAAAACATACAATACCCCCCCCGAACATTACAACCCACCACCCACATACCCCTATCTAACCCAAACCCCCCTTAAATAAACCTAACACTAAGCCCCTGAAGATCTTCCTACCTTGTCTTCACCATGCCAGGTATCACCGATCGCTCCAGGCTCCGAAGTCTTCATCCAAGCCCAAGCAGGGGCTGGAGATCCATCATCCAGCTGAAGTCTTCTATCAAGCGGCGGCTGAAGAGGTCCAGAAGAGGCTCCAAAGTCTTCATCCTATCCGGGCAGAAGAGTAGATCCGGACCGGCAACCATCTTCTTCCAAGCGGTGACAAGCGACTCCATCTTGAAGACCTCCGGCGCGGATCCATCCTCTTCTTGCCACGTCCTAAGTCCAAATGAAGGTTCCTTTAAATGACGTCATCCAAGATGGCGTCCCTCGAATTCCGATTGGCTGATAGGATTCTATCAGCCAATCGGAATTAAGGTAGGAAAAATCTGATTGGCTGAAGGAATCAGCCAATCAGATTCAAGTTCAATCCGATTGGCTGATCCAATCAGCCAATCAGATTGAGCTCACATTCTATTGGCTGATCGGAACAACCAATAGAATGCGAGCTCAATCTGATTGGCTGATTCAATCAGCCAATCAGATTTTCCCTACCTTAATTCCGATTGGCTGATAGAATCCTATCAGCCAATTGGAATTCGATGGACGCCATCTTGGATGACGTCATTTAAAGGAACCTTCATTCGGACTTAGGACGTCGGAAGAAGAGGATGGATCCGCGCCGGAGGTCTTCAAGGTGGAGCCGCTTGTCACCGCTTGGAAGAAGATGGTTGCCGGTCCGGATCTACTCTTCTGCCCGGAAAGGATGAAGACTTTGGAGCCTCTTCTGGACCTCTTCAGCCACCGCTTGATAGAAGACTTCAGCCGGATGATGGATCTCCAGCCCCCGCTTGGGCTTGGATGAAGACTTCGGAGCCTGGAGCGATCGGTGATACCTGGCATGGTGAAGACAAGGTAGGAAGATCTTCAGGGGCTTAGTGTTAGGTTTATTTAAGGGGGGTTTGGGTTAGATTACGGGTATGTGGGTGGTGGGTTGTAATGTTGGGGGGGTATTGTATGTTTTTTTTTACAGGCAAAAGAGCTCAATTCTTTGGGGTATGCCCCGCAAAAGGCCCTTTTAAGGGCTGGTAAGGTAAAAGAGCTTTTCTATTTTAATTTTAGAATAGGGTAGGGCATTTTTTTATTTTGGGGGGCTTTGTTATTTTATTAGGGGGCTTAGAGTAGGTGTAATTAGCTTAAAATTGTTGTAATATTTTTATTATGTTTGTAATTAATTTTTTTATTTTTTGTAACTAATCTTTTTTTATTTTTTGTACTTTAGTTAGTTTATTTAATTGTATTTATTTGTAGGTATTTTATTTAATTTATTTATTGATAGTGTAGTGTTAAGCTTAATTGTAGATAATTGTAGGTATTTTATTTAATTAATTTATTGATAGTATAGTGTTAGGTTTAATTGTAACTTAGGTTAGGATTTATTTTACAGGTCATTTTGTAATTATTTTAACTAGGTAGCTATTAAATAGTTCTTAACTATTTAATAGCTATTGTACCTGGTTAAAATAAATACAAAGTTGCCTGTAAAATAAATATAAACCCTAAAATAGCTACAATATAATTATAATTTATATTGTAGCTATATTAGGGTTTATTTTACAGGTAAGTATTTAGCTTTAAATAGGAATAATTTATTTAATAAGAGTTCATTTATTTTGTTAGATTTAAATTATATTTAATTTAGGGGGTTGTTAGGGTTAGGGTTAGACTTAGCTTTAGGGGTTAATAAATTTATTAGAGTAGCTGTGAGGTCCGGTCGGCAGATTAGGGTTTAATACTTGAAGTTAGGTGTCGGTGATTTTAGGGAGGGCAGATTAGGGGTTAATACTATTTATTATAGGGTTATTGAGGTGGGAGTGAGGCGGATTAGGGGTTAATACATTTATTATTGTGGAGGTGAGGTCCGGTTGGCAGATTAGGGGTTAATAATTGTAGGTAGGTGGAGGCAACATTGGGGGCGGCAGATTAGGGGTTAATAAATATAATGTAGGGGTCGACGGTGTTAGGGGCAGCAGATTAGGGGTACATAGGGATAATGTAAGTGGCGGCGGTGTGCGGTCGGCAGATTAGGGGTTAAAAAATTTTAATAGAGTGGCGGCGATGTGGGGGGGCCTCGGTTTTGGGGTACATAGGTAGTTTATGGGTGTTAGTGTACTTTAGAGCACAGTAGTTAAGAGCTTTATAAACCGGCGTTAGCCCAGAAAGCTCTTAACTACTGACTTTTTTCTGCGGCTGGAGTTTTGTCGTTAGATTTCTAACGCTCACTTCAGCCACGACTCTAAATACCAGCGTTAGAAAGATCCCATTGAAAAGATAGGATACGCAAATGATGTAAGGGGATCTGCGGTATGGAAAAGTTGCAGCTGGAAAGTGAGCGTTAGACCCTTTCCTGACTGACTCTAAATACCGGCAGTAGCCCAAAACCAGCATTAGGAGCCTCTAACGCTGGTTTTGACGGCTAACGCCAAACTCTAAATAAGGGGCGCGATCCGATATAGATCGTAGTTTGCGGCGCAAGCGAGGGAACCGGCATCGCCCGCAGTTTCAGCTCGCAACTCGAGCTATCCCATATATGTCGCCGTCAGATGCTAACGTGCCGTAAGTCTGACAAACCAGCGATGTCCAGAAATCTGCGCAAGTACAAATTTCTGGCGTCGCCAGTGACTTGCGGCACGTTAAAGTCTAAATCACCCGCACTGTCTAACATGCCTCCCTAACATAGCCCGACAAGTCTAACACGCCTCTCTAACATAGCCCGACACGTCTAACCCTCTATCCGCTATCCCCCCTCACTATCCTAAGAATAACAATGTATTAACCCCTTAACCGCCGCTACCTAATAACGTTATTAACCCCTAAACCGCCGCCAGCTATATTAAATCTATAACCCCCTAAAGTGAGACCCTAACACCGCAGCCATCTACCTTACCTACCCCCTAAAGTGAGCCCCTAACAACGCCGCCATCTACCTTACCTACCCCCTAAAGTGAGCCCCTAACACCGCCGCCATCTACCTTACCTACCCCCTAAAGTGAGCCCCTACCCCGCCGCTATTTTAAAATTATTAACCCCTAATCTAATCCCCCTACCCCGCCGCCAGCTATATTAAATTATTTAATCCCTGAAATACTAAACTATCCCTACCACTAAACCTAAGTCTAACCCTACAAATAGCCCTGAAAAGGGCTTTTTGCGTGGCATTGCCCCAAAGTAACAGCTCTTTTGCCAGCCCTTAAAAGGGCTTTTGGCGGGGCTTTGTCACAAAGTAAACTGCTCTTTTGCCTACAATCGACATCCCCCTACACCGCGGCCACCTATAATAAATGTATTAACCCCTAATCTAATCCCCCTACACCGCCGCCAGCTATATTAACTATATTAACCCTAATTATATTAGGGTTAATATAGTTAATATAGTTATTATATTATATATATTAACTATATTAACCCTAATTATATTAGGGTTCATATAGTTAATATCGTTATTATAATTATATATATATTAAGTATAATAACCCTATCTAACTCTAACAGCCTAACTAAACTCTTATTAAAATAAATCTAATATTAATATTATTAATTAAAATATTCCTATTTAAATCTAAATACTTACCTATAAAATAAACCCTAAGATAGCTACAATATAATTAATAATTACATTATAGCTATGTTAGGGTTTATATTTATTTTACAGGTAAATAGTTAATTATTTTAACTAGGTATAATAGCTATTAAATAGTTATGAACTATTTAATAGCTACCTAGTTAAAATAATTACCCAATTACCTGTAAAATAAATCCTAACCTAAGTTATAAATACACCTACACTATCAATAAATTAAATAAACTACAAATATCTATCTAAAAATACAATTAAATAAACTAAACTAAAGTACAAAAAAAAAAAAACACTAAATTACAAAAAATAAAAAAAAAGATTATAAGATTTTTAAGCTAATTACACCTATTCTAAGCCCCCTAATAAAATAATAAAGCCCCCCCAAAATAAAAAAATTCCCTACCCTATTCTAAATTAAAAAAAGTTCAAAGCTCTTTTACCTTACCAGCCCTTAAAAGGGCCTTTTGTGGGGGCATGCCCCAAAGAAAACTGCTCTTTTACCTGCAAAAAAAAAACACAATACCACCCCCCAACATTACAACCCACCACCCACATACCCCTTATCTAACCCAAACCCCCCTTAAATAAAGCCAATCGGATTGAACTTGAATCTGATTGGCTGATTCAATCAGCCAATCAGATTTTTCTACCTTAATTCCGATTGGCTGATAGAATCCTATCAGCCAATCGGAATTCGGCGGACGCCATCTTGGATGACGTCATTTAAAGGAACCTCATTCGTCGGGAAGTCGTCGTGCCGGAAGGATGCTCCGCGGCGGAGGAGCGAAGTAAGAAGATTGAAGATGCCGATTTGCTTGAAGACGTCGCCGATGGAAGAAGACTCTCTGCCGCTTGCTTCAAGACATCGCCCGGATGGAAGAAGACTCTCTGCCGCTTGCTGGAACACATCGCCTGGATCGGTTCGGCCCGGCTGGGTGAATACAAGGTAGGGAGATCTTCAGGGGGGTAGTGTTAGGTTTATTTAAGGGGGGTTTGGGTTAGATTAGGGGTATGTGGGTGGTGGGTTGTAATGTTGGGGGGTGGTATTGTGTTTTTTTTTTGCAGGCAAAAGAGCAGTTTTCTTTGGGGCATGCCCCCACAAAAGGCCCTTTTAAGGGCTGGTAAGGTAAAAGAGCTTTGAACTTTGTTTAATTTAGAATCGGGTAGGGAATTTTTTTATTTTGGGGGGCTTTATTATTTTATTAGGGGGCTTAGAATAGGTGTAATTAGCTTAAAAATCTTGTAATCTTTTTTTTATTTTTTGTAATTTAGTGTTTGTTTTTTTTTGTAATTTAGTTTAGTTTATTTAATTGTATTTTTAGATAGATATTTGTAGTTTATTTAATTTATTGATAGTGTAGGTGTATTTGTAACTTAGGTTAGGATTTATTTTACAGGTAATTGGGTAATTATTTTAACTAGGTAGCTATTAAATAGTTCATAACTATTTAATAGCTATTATACCTAGTTAAAATAATTAACTATTTACCTGTAAAATAAATATAAACCCTAACATAGCTATAATATAATTATTAATTACATTGTAGCTATCTTAGGGTTTATTTTATAGGTAAGTATTTAGATTTAAATAGGAATATTTTAGTTTATAATATGAATTAGATTTATTTAATAAGAATTTAGTTAGGGGTGTTAGAGTTAGATAGAGTTAATATAGTTTATATAAATACTATAGTAACTATATTAACTATATTAACCCTAATATAATTAGGATTAATATAGTTAATATATATAATGTAATAACTATATTAACTATAATATACTTAGGGTTAATATAGATAATAAAGCTGGCGGCGGGGTAGGTAGATTAAATTAGGGGTTAATATTTTTAATATAGATGGCGGCGGTGTAAGGGGTTCACATTAGGGGATAGATCAGTTAGATGGTGGCGGTTTTAGGGGCTCACAGTAGGGGGTTAGTTTATGTAGATGGCGACGGTTTAGGGGTTAAATACTTTATTATGGATTGCGGCGGGGGATCGCGGTTGACAGGGAGATAGACATTGCGCATGCGTTAGGTGTTGGGTTTATTTTAGCAGATCGCGGTTGACAGGGAGATAGACATTGCGCATGTGTTAGGTGTTAGGTTTATTTTAGCAGCCAGTTTAGGGAGTTACGGGGCTCCAATAGTCAGCGTAAGGCTTCTTACGGCTGCTTTTTGTGGCGAGGTGAAAATGGAGTAAGATTTCTCCATTTTCGCACGTAAGTCCTTACGCTGTATATTGGATACCAAACTGCGCGGGTTTGGTATACCTGCCTATGGCCCAAAAAACTACGGGCGACGGCAGAAATATACGCGCGTAACTTCTAGGTTACGCCGTATATAGGATACCAAACCCGCGCAAATATTGGCGTCGCCGACTTTTGCGGGCGACGATTTTTATCGGAACGACCCCCTAGCCGTTAGTGTGTTATCCTCCCCCAGACACAACGTCTACATTTTGTATATTTCAGTGTTAGCATTGCACAGCAGGACTCATTTGCACCTGAGTGTGAGGCTACGGTTTTCCCAAGACATGTCACTTTAAACTAGACTAACAGGTTCCTCTGTGAGGAGTAGGGAGTTTATCACACATTTCCAGGTAGAAAAACATATTGTATCCTGAGATGGCTGTTAAAGTTAAATAAGCCAAATGTTTATTTCCCTCACTGGGGTGTTGAGAATAATTTTGCATACTAAATGGGGGAAGAGCTGAACATGAGTTTGCACTTCCAATTAAGAGCAAATGCTTCCCTTTTGTTTCTTGGGACATCCTGTCTGCAATTTTAGTCTTGAGATATGCTCAGTGGGGGAGAATTAACCATGATTGAAGTCAGTTTGTCTGAAAGAAATTAATCATTTTCTACTGACCAGTCAGATCTGAATAAATATATATATTTATTTACCTTAAAATATATGTTTAAAATATATATTTATTAACCTTACACATACCTTGACAATACGCTGCGGAATTCCAGCATATTTGCGGTTGACGGCTTGATAAATAGATGCCTTATTCTTAAAGGGACACTGAACAGAATTTTTTTCTTTCTTGATTCAGATAGAACATGCAATTTTGAGCAACTTTCTATTTTACTCCTATTATCAATTTTCCTTCATTCTCTTGCTATCTTTATTTGAAAAAAGAAGGCATCTAAGCTTTTTTTGGTTCAGAATATGGACAGCACTTTTTTTATTGGTGGCTGAATTTATCCACCAATCATCAAGAACATTGTAGTGACTTTTGTCAGAAAGGGTATGCTTCTATACACTGTCTTGAATTATGTATCTAGTCTAAAGAAGTTGAGGTTAGGTTTAAAATATAACTTTTATTTGGTTAGTTAAAAGGACAGCTTTTTCGGTGTTTTGCTGTTCTCACTTTAGTTAAAAACACATCTCCTTATCCCCGATAACCCCTCTAATTGATCTCAACTCCTCCATAGATAAGATAGTACAGGATAAATGGGCTAACAGAGGACTGTACAGGATAGCAGACACCCTCATTAATGAGACATTCATGACACATAACCAATACAATGAACTAGACCCTTTAGACACACATATGTGGTACCACTACTTCCAGTTACGCTCTAGAGTACATGAAATTATGGGTACATCAACCACACGCGTTACCACTCCCTTTGAATCCATATGTCTTTCTAAAACTAGGCCAAAAGGCTCCATAACTAAATTATACCTAATATTCAATATAAATAATAACACAAACAAAACATCAACAATGGACAAATGGGAAGCTGGTTTAGGAAAGGAATGGGCAATTACAGACTGGATTCAGACACTCAGACAGGGTACAAAGTTCACGATTAACTCTGCATTACAGGAAAATTACCTAAAATCAGCCTATAGATGGTATTTATACCCCACTAGACTACATAAGATAGGAAACCAAAATAGTAATTTATGTTTCAGAGGATGCAGAGAGATTGGCACCTATATGCATATGTGGTGGCACTGTGAAAAAATACAACACTTATGGCAAGAAACAAACAAATTATTGCAAGACATATGTGACAGAGAAGTAACATTATTACCGGAACATGCTTTGCTACACCTCCCAATGAGAGGATTCCTACCAAAACAAAATAAATTAATTGCTCAATTATGTACAGCCACGAGATTATGCCTTGCTAGATACTGGAAAAATGAACCACCAGGGTTCTACATAATTCAACAAAAAATAGAGTATTTATACAAAATGTCTAGTTCAGTAGCGGATTTAATGGAATTTAAAGACACATTCATAGAAATATGGGAACCTTGGATAATGTACACAGAAGCAAAACACAGAGAGCAAGCCAACACCATAACAACTGTCAGGCCCCATATCAATCCTGGTGTACAAGCTAAATAGCCAAAGACAAGCTAATAGTATACCAACACAGACTATATCAAGAGAGTTACTGATTTAGGAGAGATGTTGAAGTTGAATGTACAAGTCAACTATTCTTAGTTTATACAAAAAGGTAAACAATATACAGAGGTGCAAGATGGAAAAAAACACACAATATTCTGTACAAATGAACTAAGAACTAATACTCTCCTTTAGGTCAGACCGCAGCCTTCTTGCAGTCTCTCCCTTGTGACTGTGTATAGATAGATAGTAGTAGTAGATGGCGCTGGTCTATTGAGTGATTTTCTCTAGTAAGTAAAGAGAAAAAAGGCTTGATGCATATATTGAAGCCAATTAATATGGGTGCAGCATACTCACTCCATAAGATGAATCTTTACAGCTGAAAGGGAACGTAGCGTCAGATGGCAAGAGTCCACAGGTTCCTGGAGTCAAATACTGAATTTTCAGGTTTATCCAAAAGTGGACTATAAATGAATAGAGACCCAAATAACAAAAGTATCCAGTGTGTAATTGAAAAAAAATGTAGTAACTTACTCCATAAATAAGGAGATTCCAGCTCAGCACAGCAAAACAAGATCTTGACAATCTTTCAACAAAGGATAAAAGGTTTTATTTGCTCAACGCGTTTCAACATATTACACGTCTTTATCAAGAGCATACATTAAAACAAGTAAAACAGGTAAGTAAAACCAAGTATTGAGTGTTTTACTTACCTGTTTTACTTGTTTTAATGTATGCTCTTGATAAAGACGTGTAATATGTTGAAACGCGTTGAGCAAATAAACCTTTTATCCTATGATAATAGGAGTAAATTAGAAAGTTGCTTAAAATTGCATGCTCTATCTGAATCATGAAAGACATTTTTTGGGTTCAGTGTTCCTTTAATACCTTGAACTGTCATAAACAAAATCACTTTGCAAATATCTGATTCAGCTATCTACTTCCCCAATAAGAATTGTGTATACTTGGATTGGCAGTCCTTGATGAATACGTGTCACAGGTGGATGGTTGCTGTCTCTATTGATAGAATTCAATAAGAATTTAAGGGCCATTGCTGCTGCCCTGAAGAATTAAAGGTTAAACCCGACTGTGGGCTTGTTTCCATTGAGTCGTTAAAAATGGAGCCGTAAGCTACCAAAGCGGCCGACAGCTAAAAGTAAATTACGGCTCCATTTTAGTACCAGGTTTCCATTGAAAAAGTTTCTGCTTTGAGTGCGGTCACGCTTTTCGTGTAAAGTTAGCGTTGTGTTAACGCTCCACCCGATGCCAGATTTTTAAAACATTAATAGGTTACTATGGTACCAGACCTTACATTATTAACCCCTATTCCGCCAACCCCCATATCACAAAGTATCTATTAAAACTATTAACCCCTAACCCGTCATGCCCTCATATCACAAAGTATCTATTTAAACTATTAACCCCTAATCCACCATGTCCCCACCACGCAAACAACTAATCACTAAGCCCCCTAACCTAACACCCCCTAAATTAACCCTATTACATAAATTAAAATAATCCTAAATTACAATTAAAATAATAAATCCTAAATTACAATTAAAATAAAAAACATAATATTACTTTAAAAATAAAAAATAAACAGTTTAAATTAATCTAAAATTACAAAAAATAAAAAAACTCTAACATTACATAAAATATTAAACGAAATTATCAAAAATAAAAAAATGATACCTAATCCCTATGAAAATAAAAAAGCCCCCCCAAAATAAAAATACCCCCTAATCTAATACTAAGCTACCTGGTAGAGCACTTCTCTCTTTGAATGCAAATTAATATGACCCTAGGGAGGTCTCCCTATGGGTGATGGGGGAAACCAGACGTGGACTCCTTGCCCAGTGTGCTTAGAGGAATGTGGCTGCACCTCACTGACGAGGCCCATAAGAGGCAGAAACGATTGTCTGGGGTTGTCATGTTTCTTGTTCAGACGAAAATTGCCTGGTATTTCGGGGCTGGATTGACCTTACTTGGCGGGATCAGACTGATATACTACAGGAAAGTTTTCCTCTGTGAAGAGCACACTGGTCTAAAAGAGGCTGCTTCTGGGTGGTAAATCGTCATAGAACTAGCTGATGAGCTGTTGTTTGTTCCTGGTAGAGCGCTTCTCTCTTTGTATGCTAATACTAAGCTACCAATAAGCCCTTAGAAGTTGCTTTTGTAGGGCATTGCCCTAAGTTAAACATCCCCTTCACCTTTAAAAAAAACTAAGTTTCCTCTAACAGTAAAACGCTCCCACCCACCAAACCCCCCAAAATAAAAAAACTAACAATAAAAAATTCTAAACTACCCATTGCCCCTAAAGGGGCATTTGTATGGGCATTGCCCTTAAAAGGGCATTCAGCTCTTTTACTGCCTTTAAAATGGCATTCAGCTCTTTTACCGTTCATTAAATCCGTAATCTAAAAAATATTTTTTTTAGAAAAAAAAGCCTAAGTCTAACCCCCAGATAGGTACTCATGGATCCTGAAGTCCGGTGGTGAAGTCTTCTTTCAAGCGGCGACCTCTTCTATTCAGGACTGCGGAACTGAAGACCGGCGACCGCAGAACTGAAGACAGGCGACCAAGGAACTTAAACCCGGCGACTGCGGAGTTAAGGAGCATGGAGAATACTCTTTGTACGATCACAGCCGCACACTGAATATTGAATGCAAGTTACGCTTTTAAATATGGCATACCTTGCATTCCTATTGGCTGATTTGATTCTTCAAATTCAAATCAGCCAATAGGATGAGAGCTACTGAAATCCTATTGGCTTCTTTGTATGGGACACAAAAATATTTTCGGCAGCCGGAGTCCGGTTGCTGAAATTGAGTTATAATGGGCCTTTGGAAGCAGTGGGTGAAAGATATTGCTTCCGACAGCTTATTTAACGGTTTGCGAGCACCCGCAAACCTAATTACGGCTCAATGGAAATGAGACCTGTGTTGGGGAGAAACCTTTGTCTTTTGTAACCACTCACAAGCAAGCTTTTTTCATGGCAAAGTGGTCTCTATAATTGTTTAATAAATAACTAATTGATGCAATGGCAAAATAAATACTGGGATGAAGGGTAATAATGAAGTATCAAACATGCCAGTACAGCTATAGTGAACTTCCATTCCCCCTTCCCCTGGTGCCTGGACCGCCACTAGAAATTTTGGGGCCCCTGACTTAACCATTGATCAGGGCCCCCCCCCCCTTTTGACATGTGCAATTTTTGACCAAGTGACTAAAACATATATATGCACTTTATTCTTAAGTGTCTATTTTAACTTGGAAATGTTATAAAGGTAGTAACATACAATCACACAGACACACTCATACACTGAAACACACACACACACTCACACATAAGGATTCACATATAGACACTCTAGCAGACACGCAAAGAAACACACAGCACTTGTTTACATTGACCTGACAAATAATGAGGTAGACTAAAGTTTTGTAAAAAAAAAAAAAAGGAGATTTAGAAAACAAAATATGGAGTTCTGATTATCTTTTTGTAAAGGAAGATGCCAACTAAATGATGACAACAGCATGCAGTGGCTGAAAGGAAGGACCCTGAACAATAATTTAAAGGTTAAATGATGGATTGGTGACTTCCGGAAAGGTCTCATTAGTCTCAAAGTCTGTAGAAAGATGTGAATAATCAGTAGTAAGGTCAAAATGTCCTAAAAAGGAACAGACAATGGACACACACAAACTCAAACTTGCACATACACCCAAGAAAACACCGACAGAGACAGCCTCAGAAAACACACAAAGACATACACACACAGAGAGAAACTTACAGAAAAAACACAAAGACATACACACACAGAGAGACAACAACATAAAACACAGAAAGACATGCATACACACACCCTCACTGAGACATCCACAGAAAACACACAAAGACATACACACACCCTCACAGAGACACCCACAGAAAAAAACATACCCTCCCAGAGACATCCACAGAAAACACAGACATACACACCTACCCTCACAGAGGCATCCAGAGAAAATACACAAAGACAAACATACACACACCCTCACAGAGACACCCATAGAAGAAGCTCAAAGACATATGCACACACCCTCACAGACATCCAAAGAAAATGCACAAAGACATACACACCCACCCTCACAGAGAGACCCACAGAAATAAATACATACACACTCATAGAGACACAAACCAAAGCACAAAGACATAAACACAGACACCCACAGAAACACTCACAGGAGCAAACATTTATGTACCTTGCATCCCCTAAATCAACGTTGTGTGACATTCATGATAAAAAAAAAATGCAGAAATCAAGAGATCACTTTTTAAAGAATCATATTTGTAAATATGCAAACAAAAATAATGGTGTGAATTCAAAATTGTACATTAATAATCTGGGTAGATGGCTAGATGAAGAAAAGTACTTTTAAAAGGTTGACATATGTTTGTTTGTTTTTTCCCCATTTTCCCCAACCGAGAGCACCACTTCAAATATTAGTGTACAAATGTTCCCATCTGTCAGCTGTACTTATGGATTTTGAAAATGCTGTACTCTATATGGTCTTGGTGGAACCATAAGCTGTGGTACTCATACCATTAGATCTGGTTAAATGCAGGATTTATGCTTGTTGGTATGTATTTCAAAATTAAGTCAGCTGTAGTGTAAACTGAACAGTTTTAAATTAACCTGTCTCATTTCAAACACTGAGCAATCTTAGTCTGAGAGTAAAACATTTTATGCAGATGTAAAAATCTTAGATAAAATGCCTCTTTGCATCTGGAAAGTCCTTGCATAAAGGGGCAGTGAACTGGAAAGTAATGTAATATATATATATATATATATATATATATATATATATATATATATATATATATATATATATATATATATATATATATATATAAAATCATATCTGCCAAAAGGGCACCTACCATTTGTGTATTCAGGAGGAAACATTTCTGCATGGTTTTAAATATAGAATTTCTACAGCATTGTCAAATAATCATAAATACAATGCTGATAAAAAAATGTGTTTTATAGACCCCTGGCCCCACCATACAATTACTACCACACTGAAGTTACAATCCTGAAATTGCACAAAGAAATAAAAAAAAATTGCTAAGTAAGTCCTACCTCCTCTGCAAATGAAAGTGATCTGCCGTCTGACTCAGGCACACACTGTACAAACAAAGTGCCAAGTCTGTCTCACACTGTGTATAGTGGTTTAGTGCACACTCAGAAATCCTCTCAAATGCTAATACTTTACTCCTTGTAATAACATTTCCCATGCTCAATTAGTACTCTGCTGTAGTACCCACTGGTGGCACATTGGGCCCCTGACAGGAGTCACCCCTGTCACCCCCTGATGGCAGCCCTGCCTGGTGCTATATATTTAAATTGACAGACGCTTACTAACAGAAGCTAACTTCTATTGTGTTTTTACATTTTTCTAGTGCAATTTAAAATACGTTTTGCTACCACAATATAATTTTTCAATTATCAAGGAATTTTATTGATATTAAGTAAAAGTTAAGTTTTAAAAATTAACATTTTGTCTGCTACATTTATACTTGTCCTATAAGATTGGCTTGAGCATTTATTAAAATGGACATTCTACAACAGAATATTTATTGTTTTAAAAGATAGATAATCCCTTTATTACCCATTCCCTAGTTTTGTATATTAATACACTTTATACCTCTGTGATTATCTTGTATCTAAGCCTCTGCAAACTGCCCCTTATTTTAGTTCTTTTGACAGACTTGCATTTTAGCTAATCAGTGCTGGCTCCTAGGAATTCCATGTGCATGAGCACAGTGTTATCTATATGAAACACATGAACTAACACCCTCTAGTGGTGAAAAACTGTCAAAATGCCCTGAGATAAGAGGCGGCCTTTAAGGGCTTAGAAATTAGCAAATGAACCTCCTAGGTTTAGCTTTCAACTAAGAATATCAAGAGAACAAAGCAAAATTAGTGATAGAAGTAAATTGAAAAATTGTTTAAAATTACATGCCTTATCTGAATCATCAAAGTTTTTTTTGGACTAGACTGTTCCTTTAAGTGCATTTAGCTGTTGAATTCAATGTGTCAATTGTGTTACCGATATCTAGTTGGCAGATGGATTTGCATCGTATGGACATCTATTCTGATTTCCTATCCATTACACAAATGGTTTTAATTCTTGGATGTTGGAAAACTTGTATCAGGAGATGATACACAGATGATTGACACAAGATTGGAATTGTTTCCTATGTGTTTAATTCCTGCAAAAGTCAGTAAATCAGCTTCATAGCAGCAATGCACTACTGGGACCTAGTGAACATATTTGATGAGCCAATTACAAGAGGAATATGTGTTTAGCTACCAATCACCAGCTAGTTCCCAGTAGTGTATTGTTGCTCCTGAGTCTATCTAGATATGCTTTTCAACAAAGGAGAATTAAGTACATTTGATAACAGAAGTAAATTCAAATGTCTCTTAAAATATGCTCTATCTGAACCATGAACTATTATTTTGTTTTTCATGTCCCTGTAAAAGCATTTTGTTTAAACTTTAGTAGATTATTGGTAATCAAGGAACTTACTTTTCAGTACATTATCACTATTATAATTCTTATTAATTTGAATTTGAATAGGGAGACTAAAAAATAAAAGTATACTTTTCGGATATTAACAAAAAATTTTTTATTTCAGAATGGGTGATTCTTCAGGTACCCATCAATATCTTTGAAGGGGACGACCTACATCTGAGATGCCACAGCTGGCCTTTCGCCACATATGCTGTTAAAAACATAAAATTTTATAAGGATAAAGAAACAGTTCCTAGTTATAATAATGAAATTGTTTTTGCTATAAATAGAGGATTTAACAATGGTATATATGGATGTACTATGGTCTTAAAGTTCGCCATAACTTCTAAAATATACGAAGACTGGACAAATCTTTCTGTTCAAGGTAAGGACAACCGTTTTTTATACAAACTTTTCAAGCAATATATTTTCATTAATTTCATTACTTATATTATAATCTATGAAAACTAACATCCATCACTTTTTACACACAGAAACTTACCTCAGACGGCCCCCCAAATCAAAATTTTAACAAACTTCATTCTGTTGGTTAGATCTTTGTTAAAACAGGTTAGGTCAAGTGTTTATTATGTTAGATCTAACATGCAAAAGCTGGTATTAACAATTATTTGGTGGGGATCTTCTAACCCTTCTTCAGTCCCCAGTTAGCAAAAAAATGGATGAAAAGTCATTTAATTTGATGGATATTTGTTAGATCAGGTAAGATCAGTCACTTGTTTTGTTTTCTTAGATCTACCATAATTACAGACATATTAAGTATTACATTAGGGGGAGCCTTTATTTATTCAAAGGGAGTGCTAGTCCCTCATAATAAGGAATTGGACAAACAATTATATAATTTGATAGATATTTGTTAGATCAGGTATAATCAGTCAGTATATAATCATTCAAGCTAATAGATCTTTGTTAGATTATTTTAGATCAAGTATTAATAAATGTAACTTGCAAAATGTATTAACAATTATAATGTGTGAGATTCTGTATATTTAATATGGGGTGCCAGCCCCCATAACAA
The DNA here is from genome assembly GCF_027579735.1 of Bombina bombina. Classification (NCBI taxonomy): domain Eukaryota; kingdom Metazoa; phylum Chordata; class Amphibia; order Anura; family Bombinatoridae; genus Bombina; species Bombina bombina. Next base: position 1,391,199,586 of record NC_069499.1, read on the forward strand.
AAAATATTAAAAAAAATGCATAATAGTGATCAGCATTTCATAACCTAGAGACTTTCCATAGTGAGTTATGTAGCGGAGCTTTGGTACTTTGTTCCCCAAGAATACAGCAGTATCTCTGATGGGGGTCTCTCTTCCTCAGTCCAAACCTCGGGACAGCACCTAAATTATAGGACTGCTACCAGAGTGATTGTTGCTGAAACCGGGGTCAAACTAGCAGCTATATCTCTCCCAGATGGGTTGGTCTCAGTGGGCTCCCAAACATGTAGGGATTCCTCTGCCTGACTCCTTCTTCCAGGCAAGTCTCAGTCCCTCTGCCCCTCTTCTTCTTCCAGGTAGGTATTGGTCCTTCTGTTGTTATTCAATGTCCAGGAACTTTCAACCAATAGAGGACGCTGTTAAACAATGTCCATCTGTTTGTAAACGTCACGTTATACTTAAAAATATTCTGCATGGGAGCATATGCAAACAGCAATCCTGAATGGAGTTCCCGGTGATTAGCCTTGAATCCTCCGATTATCAGCTATGCACCATCCAACAGCTACACTACAAAATTTGATAACCATAACAATATATAATAGTTCTTCTTGGAGTTTGTCACTAATTTTGCAGCTGTATTCTTGAAACCTCAGCTCAAGATCGGACGATAGGAGCCTGGAGCAGCGTCTCACTACAGATGGCGCTTCCCCCTCGGTAAATCCTGTTATTATTGGACACTATCCTATTCTACTCAAATCAGTAGCATTACCATCTCTGCGAGGAGGAAAAACATTTCAGGGAATAATATCTCTTAGTGAGATTCTCAGGAGTGTCAAACATGACAGGAGAGAATGAACTAAAACGGCTCGACAAGCTCCTTGCAAAATTTGAAAATCTCATGCAAAGAATAATAGATAAAGCCCCATCTGAACATACGTTACAGCTTTTACATGTGGAGCAGATTCTCAATACATTCCCAACCAGGTCACCAGATGCAGGGATCCCTGTTGGCATTGCAGCATCTGCTTGCGTGATCCTGCTAAAGAAACAACATGGCTTACCTCAGCCACAGAAGAACCTTATAATTAGGCTGACCATATTGCCGCTTTAAACAGGGACACATATACAAAAATCATATGTCAGGGTTCTTATACAAAACATTTATTTAAACAGCCCTGAAAACAGCCCTTACATATGTATTTTTCATATGTGTCCCTTTTTAAAGCGGCAATATGGTCACCCTACTTATAATGCCACGAGTTGTGCAGCATACAGAGTAGTCATAGAGATTAAAGTTGAATCTTCCAGAACATGCCATCTTGATTAAAACCTGTGCCTCTAGTTATGAAGCCGTCTACTTAGCTGCATTTGCCGGCCCAATACGCTCGCCTAAGCTCGCCTACCATCGCCGCCGCGGACCTGAATACGTTTGCCAAATTTATCAAAAAAGCTGTCAAGAAGCTGCGCACCAAGTACGGAGCAATAAGCAGCGGACTGTTGTTAACTAACAGTCATCGATCTCGCTGCTCATCGGCTTCTTCGCAGCTTCTTTGATAGCCTGTCACTAAGCACCCACACTAAACTACACTGTTTTACCCCCTAAACCGCCGCTCCCGGAGCCCCCCACAACTAAATAAAGTTATTACCCCCTAAACCACCGCTCCTGGACCCCGCCACAACTATAATAAATGTATTAACCCCTAAACCGCTGCTCCCGGACCCCGCCGCCACCTACATCATACCTATTAACCCCTATCCTGCCCCCCACTACACCGCCACCACCTATATTCAAGTATAGTAATTATCTTTTTTGTTTAAAGTTGATCATATTTGTTCTCTTTTGAAGGAGATTTTTCTTACTTTAGAGGTTAACAATCCTAATGTAGCTGTGAAGTTTAAGAATCAATTAGATTTAATTTATAAACCCATAGTTAAGTCCCCTGAGATTTTTCCTGTCCTTGATACTGTCTCTGTGATAGTCTCTAAGGAATGGTTTAAGCTGGATTGGGCCATTTCTGCCTTGGCTAAAAGTACTGCTATTTCTTTGGAAGATAGTTTCCTTTAAAGACCTTTTGGATAGGAAGTTAGAATCCTTCCATAGAAGTTTCAAGGTTTCACCCTGATTTTGATTGCTTTTTGCTGCTTTTTATCTTGGCTGCCATTTTAACTCATCTGTCTCTCTCCTCACCTGTAGCAGAGTGTGTAACGCTGCTCACTACTCCCAGACTCCCACTTATGGCCAAAATGGAGAACATCATCAGAGAGAGACAGGTTGTAGTCCCAGAATGATGATGTCATCACTTCCTATTTAACTGCCACAGTCCTGTTTGCCATTGATCTTGCGTTGTCTCTGACCTCTCTGTGAGTTCCTGTGTTCAAGACTCAGTGTATTACCTGGCTTGTTTGACGTTCCTTCTGGTTCCTGATTCCTGGCTTGTTCCTGACTTTGCTGATCTTCGTGTTCCTGACCCCCAACTCGTCTGACTAATCACTTTGTTTCCTGACCCGGATTGTCTGACTATCTGCTCTGGCTTTGACTCTTGGTTTATGGACTCGTTATTATATTTTTTGTTATTTTTTAATAAAGGTGTGATTAATTTAGCATTTCACGTCTCTGTGTGGTTCCTGGTACCCTGACATTATGCAAGGGCTAATAATCCACCTTTACCCACCATCATTTCCAGGATGGAGGAACAGGATCATTGCATGGATTAATTTGCACTAGCCCTGCAATCCCTTCTGAATTGCACTGCACACTTGGATCAGAGTGCCCCACAATCTATGGCTACTCCTGTTACCACTGCTGCAACTAGTCCTACCAGGAGCATGTCCGTTTCTGTACATCTACTCCAACGATATGGAGGTGATCCTAATCAATGCAGAGGTATTTTAAATCAGGTGGGCATATACATATTACCTCAGACGTTTCCCTCTGACAGAGCTAAGTTGGGATTTCTCATCTCATTACTCTTTGACGTGGTTCTGGCTAATCCCTTGAGGGAGACTAATAAAACTGTGATATATAATTACCCTGAATTTGTGGTTCCTTTCGAAGGGTATATGATGTCCCGGATCGCTTCTGCTCTGCTGCCAAACAACTCATATCCATTCAGCAAAGTATGAGATCTGTAGCCCAGTACAGAGTGGGAGCTGTATATTTTTGCAGTAGTTGTATTGCTCTATTTTTTGTTATTTTTTTTACATTTGTTACATAGCTTTAAAACTGTGTAAAAAATTTAAAAGTTCTTCTCTCTATTGTACAATCTAATCCAAAGTATAAGGTAAATCTGTCAAAAAGTTGGTAACATAACTGATTTGTGAATGGGCACTGCTTTTATCACCGGATGCGACAATACACACCTTACAAGATGGCGGTGCCCAGTATTAGGATGCAAAGCTTCACCAACTGGCTTCTGTAAAGAGATCTGCAGGTACAGAAGGAATAAAATAGCATGGTGAGAAGTAACCCTGCAGTTTAAAGGGACATTGTACTCTAAAATTTGCTCCCCTTTAAAGTGTTCCCGATTGTCCATTTTACCTGCTGGATTGTATTTAATTGTTTGGAAACAGCTACTTTACATTTATTTGTTGTTTGAAATAGCTACTTTTGTTGTATCCCCACCTACATGGAAAATATGAGTAACAAACATTTCTCTGCAGAAAAGTTGTATAAATAGGAGATAATAGCACTGGTTAATCTCTCAGTGTGGTTATGAAGGAGAAAAAGATGATTTTGTAAGGGAAATAGCTGCTTATGTTTATTCAAACCCCCAGCCATAATTAACATTTTAACCTAACATAAATACTTGCTGGCTTAGCCCATTGTTATGGGCATGTCCTATGTAATGGTGTTAGATAAACAAAAGCCATTTCAAATATAGAAATAAACATGAAGAAACATTTCCCCATACATTTAATACTCTGCAGTATAAGCAAACTTTATCGCACACTAAACACAAAAAAATATGGGCAGACTTAAGGCTATATTACAAGTGGAACGCTAATTTATTGAGCGCCTGCAAATGGGCAAATTGGCTTGTTTGCGGGCGCGCGATAAATAACCAGCCATTACAAGTGGCTGGTTATTGCTACCGCAAACTCGCAATTAGCGCTTATAAAATTAACCAGCAATCAGATCTCTGGTCAATTTTACAAATGTCCACAAAATGCCACCAAAAATAAGTGTCATATTTTCTTAAAAAATAAACACCCAGATTACAAGTTTTGTGGTATGGTGCGGTACGGCTATACCACTGAAAAATTGACCTTTGCATGTGGAATATGCAGGTCTCCTGTATTACAAATCGCTGAGGTACAGCTATACCGCAAATGTTATAGCCTTTACACAACTCTCCATTCCGCACTAAAAAAATGGCATTTGAGTGCGAGATTTTCATAGCGCCTGTATTACAGGTTGTGCGGTCCGGCTAAAATGCTTGCATTATAGTCTATACTGCCCTTATCCATTCCGCTATCTGAGACCGGTATTTATGGATTTTGCGAAACAAAAATGTTTCACAAAACTCATAACAAAAATGTTACAAAGTACACTAACACCCATAAACTACCTATTAGCTATTAACCCCTAAACCGCCATCCCCCCGCATCGCAAATACTATAATAAACCTATTAACCCCTAAACCGCCGGCCTCCCACATCGCTTCAGCTAAAATAAATCTATTAACCCCTAAACTGCTGGCCCCCCACATCGCAAAGACTAAACTAAACCTATTAACCCCTAAACCGCTGGCCACCCACATCAACTGCACTAAATAAAAGTATTAACCCCTAAACTGCCGGCCCCCCACATCGCCAACGCTAAAATAAAGTATTAACCCCTAAACCACCTACCCCCCACATCGTAAATCACTAAATTAAACTATTAACCCCTAAACCTAACTATCCCCTATACTTTAAATTAAAATTACAATATAACTATCTTAAAATAGGGTGACCATATTGCCGCTTTAAAAAGAGACACATATGAAAAATACATATATCAGGGCTGTTTTCAGTGCTGTTTAAAGAAATGTTTTGTACTAGAACCCTGATATATGTATTTTTCATATGTGCCCTTTTTTAAAGCGGCAATATGGTCACCCTATCTTAAAATAAATAAAAACTTACCTGTGAAATAAAAAAAACTAAGATTAAACTATAAATATAAATAACTATTTTAAGAAAATAAAATAAACGAAAAATAAAAAAACTAAATTACAAGATTAAAAAACCTAACACTACGGTTGCGGAGCCTATAGCTGTTGCGGCAGAGCGTGTATGTGAAGAGCTCCTGGTCTTAACTAGCCTTTTTTTTATTTATTCCCTAATTTCTACCTATTTTTCCTTGACAAATTCAAGTTCAGTTGCCTTGTGTATTCAGGAGGAATCTTGGGATATCTAGCATAACACGGACCTGCCTATGCCCTTCAGCTAACTTCACTGCGACTAGCCACGAGGTTGAGAGGCCTTGTATATCTGACTGTCAGTGTTGTTGAGGTTGCTGCATATATACCCCCCCCCAGAACCCTGAGTTACCAAAGCAGTTTGATTATAACTGGACAGTTCTTCATTCTATGTTACACTCGCTGAAATAAGCTATCAGCCATTATCATCAAGATAAAATACATCAAGAGTATAAAACAAACATGGATGCCCTAGATGCATAGGAAAAGAGAATGCATCAGCTCCTCCACAGTCATTTCTTTATTCTGGAACAACAGCTGCTACAGCTTCTACTTCCTAAAGATAAGAAACTATTCTCAGCAGACAATGAAAATGGAGAGCTAACTCAGATCGTTTGGAGTGCCAGGGAGTGCAAGGAAAAGATCTGCGCCTCTTCAGCCACATCCCCCGAATCTGATCCTAACTCCCAACTACTTCAACATCTAGTAGCAGTAACAAGAGAAAAGAGGGAAGTTTCGGAGATCCAACCTACAATCCTGCCCGAAGCTGTTCACCTTCAAGAGCCACATCGCTCCCAAGAGGTAGGAGTCCCTAAGCTTCTACTTCCCCTTCAGACCACGAGCGACGGCGGAGCCGACCAGGAGAGGCAGACCTCAGAGAGTTGTGCAGATAGAGAATTAAAGTCGCTAACATGGGGTGTTCCCAGCAGTATGACATCCAATCCGTCAGTCACTGAAGAGGATCTTACATTGTTCCCCAGTACGATGTGGCCCGATTTTATTTCTCCTGACTCGACACAGCCACATGCAGATCGGAAACTGATTTGTTCAGCAAACCCTGAACCATGCTGTCTAATACCCTCCGCAGAGTACTTTTACCCCCCTCAGGAGAGCTGGACAGGGGGGCTTCTGAGCTACTAGGTGGGGTCTGGTGGGTGAGGATTCAACTATACTGTCTCATGCTAAAAGCATTGGAATCGGCTCGTGAGAACACTCTATTGTCACTTGAACAGACCTTAGTCCGGAGGGACTGCATTGAAGTGGGCTAAATACTTATTCCCCTTTCAACATAGTCACAGCTGTATCAGTTGTTTTATGGACACCAGTATGATTGTATACATTCTATTGTTCAGAGTTTTGATGCACCAGTTCTTTTCTAAAACCAGTTGGGGTTTTTTGCTGATGCCAAGCTTTCAGTTTTAGTAGTGAGTATGGTAAGAGTATTCTAGCTGCATTACAACGTTACCCACATTACCATATGGAAAGTTTTAGCATTTATTTAAAATGTTCCCCTTTACTAGTAAGTACCCTATCAGAGTGTTGTAGAGATTGTCTTCCCATAATTTTACTAGTAGAGATATGTAAGTGTTAATATCTGTGTATTCACTCTTGCGTGTGTGCATGTATGTACATGTATAGGGATGACCGTGCATGGATCATGTATCTCTTGTCTCACGAATTGTTCCCAATGCAATAGTTTTCCTAAAAGTGGTGTCCCATGTTAACTTATATTATCATCATTTAATGAGTGATCTATAGGTTTGTTCATTCTTTTTGCACTATCCATGATATTATTCTGTTAATATTAGTAGATGGGTCCAAAAGAGGCCCTTATCTCAAGTTAACCTTCTCACCCCCCTCCAATTCCTCATTTTTAATCAATATTAGTTTAGGGGCCCAAAAGAGACCCTTTCTTAGTTTTGGAGGAAATAACATTAATTTATATCATATTGTAATTTACGGGGGTATATATATATACAAATAAATAAATGAGCTTACCGTTCTCTGCGGGCAACAGGGTTGTATTGTATTGCTATATTACAAGGGTCTTGTGATATCACAGTCTCTGTTTAAATTTTAATGATACACTTTAATAATGTTCACCAAATATTGTACCCACATTACTGTATATATGTGGCAAATGCCCTGTTTTTCGCTTGTAACTATTTCTTTAAACCTCAATAAAAAGTAAATTTAAAAAAACAAACAAAAACCTAACACTACAAAAAAGGGCCTTTTGTAGGGCATTACCCAAAATGAAACAGCTCTTTTACCAAAAATAAATACAAAGTCCCCCTAAAAGTGAACCCCAAGCAACCCCTCAAAATAAAAAACCTAAGTCTAAAAAAACCTAAGTTACCCATTGCCCCTAAAGGGGCATTCAGCTCCTTTTCGCCCATAAAAATAAAAGTCCAAATAGCACAAAACAATGCACAAACAGCTCCTTTAGTTCCCTATTCCCTTTTCAACTCAGGGTTTATGGTGACCGGTGGGATAGAGGAGACTGCCTTCCTCACAGTATTCCAACAAACAGAGTATCCACAGCACCAAATAAATGAAAGATGTTTATTCAGGTACAAACATTAAAACATGCATGTTTTAATGTTTGTACCTGAATAAACATCTTTCATTTATTTGGTGCTGTGGATACTCTGTTTGTTAAAAATAAAAGTCCGGTGGAGAAGGTCTTCTTCCAGGCGGTGAAGGTCTTCTTCCAAGCAGCAACATCTTCAACCAGCGCGTGGACCTCTTCTATCTTCATCCAGGGCGAAGGTGGTGCAGAGCGGAGGTGACCACGGAACAGGACCAGCGACCATGGAGCCATCCAGCATGGAGGATTCTCTTCATGCGATCATCTGCCGCACACTGAAGATTGAATGCAAGATCCTCCACGCTGGATGGCTACATGGTCGCAGGTCCTCTTCCGCGGTCACCTCCGCACCGCGAGGTCCACACACTGGATGAAGATGTCACCACCTGGAAGTAGACCTTCACCACCTGGAAGAAGACCTTCTCCGCCGGACTTTAGGAACGGTGAGTACCTATTTGGGGGTAAGACTTAGGTTTTTTGGGTTTTGTTTTTTTTTAAAATTAGGGCTTTTTTATTTTTATGGGCGAGACAGACAAGAGTACCATCGAAGTACAAACCTTCTTAGTGATTAACCTGTCTACATATGTTTTGACAAAGGATGAACTTAAGGTGCTAGGCCTAGGATTAGGCTTTGCACCTACAGTCAATTTTAATTTATTCAAGACTATGCTTAATTTTAATAAATTTGTAAGAAATGTCACGTTGCACAAACATTTTCACAGGCCTAATGAAAGCAATGCACAAGGTTCAGTATAAACGGATTCTGAACATCCCACTCCCGAAGTGCCAGAAAATGCAAATGGAATCTTATGCTTTCAAGAGACCTGTGATTTGTTAGCGCTAGAAGAATAGAAACATTATAGACAACGCTCAACTTTCTACCCCATACATAGTAGGGGGAAGATAATTGAGACTTTCTACAATCGAGAGGAAAAAGATCTGAGGGATTTGTGCACTAATAAGAGACAAACTAAATTCAACAAAGGATGAACAAAAAGCACTAGATACGTTGAGTAAACATCAAGAAGTGGTGATCAAGGAAGCTGATAAAGGCGGATCTGTGGTGGTTATGAACCGGTCAACGTACATAGCAGAAGACCTTACGCCAACTCAATGATGAAGAGGGATATGAAACTCTAGCTAAGGATCCCACTGGGATGTTTAAGTGGCGACTTATGCACCTTTTGGATGATGCGTGTGAACGGGGCTTGATAGATCAAGTATCTAAACAATATCTGTATGTGGAGTACCCGGTAATTCCCATATTTTACCATCTACCAAAGGTGCATAAGTCGATGCTGAATTTCCAGGGTAGACCAATAGTGAGCGGTATAGGCTCAATGTCAGAACATCTTTCAGAATGGTTAGATGATCTCCTCCAGCCCCTAGTCCAGAACCTCTCCAGCTATATCCGTGATTCAAATCATATATTGAATTTGATTAAAGATATAGAGTGGACAAGGGAATCTAAATGGCTGACAATTGATGTAGTGGCCTTATACTCCTCCATGACAAGGGCCTGGAGATTATAGATTATTTTCTTACCCACTACACTGATTTTAGACAGCACTTTAGAACTTTTGTACTACAGGTAAACCACTTCCTGCTCACACATAATTATTTCCAATTTGAGGGGTCTTTCTATCTGCAGAGACGTGGGACAGCGATGGGTGCAAAATTTGCGCCAACATACGCCAACCTTTTTATGGGTTGGTGGGAGCTGTCAAACGTCTATGCAGATGGTAACCCATTTAGGCATTTTATTAGATTGTATCATCGGTATATAGATGACCTGATTCTCATTTGGGCAGGAAGTAGGGAAGATGCATCCAATTCTGTGACTTGGATTAATGTAAATGAAGTAGGATTGAGATTTACTCATGTCTTTGACAATAAAAATATCCATTATCTGGATTTTCATCTTCCTGGGGAACTTTCGGGCACTATAGTTTCCCAAGTTTACAGAAAACCAATATCTGGTAACAACCTGTTACATACCAAGAGTTGCCATCCAGGGCATGTGCCATATTCCATTGCCAAAGGCCAATACATCAGGCAAAAAATAAATTGTATCACGCACAGTAGCTATACAAAACATGGCAACATCCTTACACAGAAGCTCAAGGTGCGTGGATACAGTAACAAGATCATACACAGAGCCCGTAATGAGGTATATTGTATTAACAGACAAACATTATTAAAGGACAAAAAACAAAATAAGGAAGCCTCAAAAGGGGTTACCTTTGTGACTAACTATTCAGCACAATATAACAACATCTGTAAAATAATTTGAAAAAACACTACGGTTTATTAGCTGCTGACGATTGTCTGGCAGACTTGGTGGGGGATGGTTGTAGATTTTCCTATAACAGGAACAAGACAATAGGCAACATGGTCTCTCCATCCCAATTGAGTAAAACCAATATCTGCTAGACAGTCATCATGGTTAACCTCAAAGGGTACCTACAGATGTGGGTACCATCAGTGTAAAGCTTGTGAGCATGTACAAGTATAAAACACTTTCACCTCCTTTGCCACGGGAGAAACATTTGAGGTGAGGTCATGTTTAAACTGTAGAGCCACGTATGCTGTCTATTTATTGTGGTGTTCCCAATGTGGACCACAATACGTGGGCCTCACGACAAGATATGATCCCGCATCTGGGAGCACCTCTCTACCATTAAAGTAGGTACCCAGTGGACAAAGGACCAATAGACACCAGGATAGAACAACAGGTGGTGAAGGAGGAGTGGTGATGTCCTGTACAGAGTCTGACGACTCCTCCCCTTTGGATTTCAGCAACGAAGGCCCAGGAATAGAGGCGGGAGGAAACACCACAAGAGGCAAAGGCGGAGTAAGGAGATCGAGCCGGAGGGGACAGTAGTTTTTCAACAGACAACGGTAGTAACCGATAGTAATGAGAATGTGACAACACAGGACTTAATACAGACTGACCATAAGGAGGGGGTAAGATCTGAACTTCCAACTGTACTGAATATGTCAGGAAAAGAACTGTCCATAGACAAACTAAATGTATTAGAGAAAGGCTTGTCCTTTTGCCCCTATAAACATACTAATTTTTTTTGAACTGAATAAGGATCTACAAAAGTTTTTTATAAATGTAAAACTGAAAGTGTGGTTTCATGATAACAAACAAATTGAGTTTGAAACTAAAAAAGTCGATGTAGGTTGGAAGCTTAAAGAGTTAGCATTGAGGAATAAAAGTGTGTTTAATCCAGTATTAATAAATCATAGTGTAAATACGTTTATGGAATTGGTGGCCAATGATGTAGAAAAATTGAAGTGTAAGACAGAAAGGAGGAATTTAAATGGTCACTCCAGGAATAAGATATTAAGGAACCTGAATTTAACAAAGGGGGAATGTAAAGCAATTAGAACATTAAAAGAAAAATCTAAGGAGGTGACAATTAAAAAAGCGGATAAGGGTGGAGCCACAGTGGTTCTAGATAGAACATACTACATCAATGAGATAGGTCAGTTGGGAGATAAGGAGACTTATAAGATGTTAAAATTGAACCCTATAAGTAATATACAAAAATAAATTGAAAGGTTGTTGAATAGAGCATATGAGAATATAGTGATTGATAAAAAGCTGAGGGAATATCTATTCAATAAAGAACCAAGAAATCCAATCTTTTACACAGTACCAAAGGTACATAAGAATTTGGCTAGACCACCAGGGAGGCCTATAATCTCTAGTGTAGATTCTGCATTTACAAACATTTCAATATTTTTAGATAAGTTGTTGCAACCCAGAAGTCACACAGATATCTTCATACTTGAGAGATACAGGATACTTTTTAAACAAAGCTAAGGAATTATGTTTTGAGTCCAGTAAACTCTTGATGTATACTATGGATGTTAAGAGCCTGTATCAGTGACGTGCGGTGACGTCAGAGGCTGGTGAGGCACTGGCTATGATATGCCTGAAAAACTCCTATATGAACACAATATAGGTATCTTACATTTATGATTACATTGGCAGGTTGCACAATGATGATTAGCCTTCATTTTTACTCATTCAACGCAAATGAAAAAATATAGTGCATGGTCTAGTGCCGAACTTTTTTCACTTTCTGTGAAGAGATTGAAACTTTTTCTGCAGGTCACTTTGAAATTAAATTAAGTTGTAAAATTAGGCAGTTACAGTAATGCATTGTTTCTCAACCTGGGCCCTCAAGTAACAGGCCAGGTTTTCATTATAGCTGAACTAGAACACAGGTGAGCGGAATATTTCACCTGTGTTCTAGTTCAGCTATGATGAAAACCTGGCCTGTTTGGGGTACTTGAGGACCGTCGTTGAGAAACACTTAAAGCACCAGCTCATCTGCAATATGTTGATTACCTGGAGAATAATGCAGTTTTTAAAGTTTTATACACAGGGATGACAGTAAAATATGAAGTATGTATAAGCAATCCAGTATTTTTCAGTAAAAATGTAATTCACCACTTTGGCCATTACATGGTGATGTTGGACTTGGAGTGAGTTGGAGGCTTGAGGGTGTAAGCCTCCAACTCACTCCAAGTCTAAGACAATGTAAAAAAAAGGATATACTGGAACATTGTGGTATAAGTGCATGAGTGGCACTGCAGTAGTTGCTGCCTTATTTAAGGTGCCCAGGTCTGACTGAAAACTCAACATAAGTGCCATAAAATTGCCATTATCATTTTTTTTTTTTTTTTTCTTGGACTTGGAGTGAGTTGGAGTCTTGAGGCACACACAGGGGGCACACAAGGAAACACACAGACATACACACAGTGACACACACACACACAGGGGGCACAGAATCCCTGTATATGGCTATTAAACATGAAACAGGAATTGGGATAGTGAAAAAGATTTGTAAATTAAATAAGAAATGTTCAGAAGTACAAGTCGACTTTATTGAAGATCTGTTGAGGCTTATCCTCTACTGGAATCATTTCATTTTCCAAGATGATTGGTACATTCAAGTGAAAGGGACAGCAATGGGGACAAATGTTGCCCCATCATATGCCAATTTATTTATGAATGAGATAGAAGAAAGAGTCATCTATGAAAATGAGAAGTTCATATCATATGGAGCGACATGGTGGCGGTTCATAGATTATGCGTTTGGCATATGGTGGGGCAGCTTTGAGTCCCTAGAAGAGTTTGTAAAAGAGATTAATGGGGCAGTTAAAGGTTTGGAATTCTCAATGGAGTGCAGCGAGGAATCTGTTACTTTTTTAGATACCAGAGTAGTGAAAGAAGGGGATAAACTGGTGTTTGATTTATACAACAAAGAAACAGATAGAAACACACTACTTAACTATGAGAGCTTTCATTCCAGAGGGCTAGTGAATTCTCTGCCAAAAAGCCAATTACTAAGGGTGGATAGAATAGTAACTGACATTAACACAAAAGATTTAAGAATGAAGGAAATGCAACAGAAATTCCTTAATAGGGGTTATCCTAAAGATCTGATTAGCAAGCATACTTTAAGTGTTAAGGAGAGTAAACCTATCAAAAAGAAAGGAACATCAGATGATAGACTAGTTTTGGTCACACAGTTTAATCCCAATAGTCAGGAAATTTCTCGTATAGTAAAAAGACATTGGCACATTCAGAAAGAATGTAATAAGGATATGGAAGTTTTCAATAATCCCCCACTAATGGCATATAAGAGAGTGAAAAATCTTAGAGATCAGTTAACTAGTAGAGATGTAGGGTCAAAGAAGAAAGAGAGACAGGTATTTATCAATAAAAAAAATTTGGGATGCTTTCCCTGTTTAGGCTGTATAAGCTGCCACTCCATAATAAAAGGGAAATATTTTTTTCACCCCAGAAATGGGAAAAAGTATGAGATAAAGGAATATTACACGTGTGAATCTACATATGTGATATACCTTATAAAATGTTGGTGTTCTCTGATCTACATAGGGGAAACTACTCGTATGTTCAGAGACAGGATATGTCAACATTGCTCGAATATAAGGTGTAAAAATGTAGAAGCCCCAGTGTCCTATCACTTCTTAAAGTGTGGACATCAAATAAGCCAATTAAGATGGCAAATAATTGATAGTGTGAGTCCCAAAAGAAATGGAGTAAATAGGGAAAAATTACTAAAACAAAAAGAAATGTTCTGGATTTATGAGCTAGGGAGTATGACACCGAAAGGGCTGAACAGAGAGTATGATTGGTCAATTTTCTTGTAGAATTTTTCCTTTAAGGTGATAATGTGTTAGAGGTAAATTTTTCTATTACATTTTTCTATTAAATTTTTCTATAAGATGATTTAATGAATATACATTAGACTATTCAGAATGTGTAAGTAAACTAAATACATAAAATAAATACATATAATATGTTGCATTCTTCAATTCTTCAATGTATTGGTTAAAGGGACAGTCTACACCAGAATATTTATTGTTTTAAAAGATAGATAATACCTTTATTTCCCATTCCCCAGTTTTGCATAACCAACGCAGTTATATTAATATACTTTTAATCTCTGTGATTATCTTGTATCTAAGCCTCTGCAAACTGCCCCTTTATTTCAGTTCTTTTGACAGACTTGCAGTTTAGCCAATCAGTGCCTGCTCCCAGATAACTTCACGTGCACAAGCACAGTGTTATCTATATGAAATACGTGAACTAACACCCTCTAGTGGTGAAAAACTGTTAAAATGCATTCTGAAAAGAGGTGGCCTTCAAGGTCCAAGAAATTAGCATATGAACCTCCTAGGTTAAGCTTTCAACTAAGAATAGCAAGAGAACAAAGCAAAATTTGTGCTAAAAGTAAATTGGAAAATTGTTTAAAATTACATGCCCTATCTGAATCATGAAAGTTTATTTTGGCCTAGGCTGTCCCTTTAAGAATGTTTTCTAGCATGTAATTATTAGTTTCTGTCAGTAGATGGCAGCAGAGCCACATTGTTGAGTGGTTGGCGCGAAACTGAGTTCTTTTAAAAGTGTGTAACATAACATAATGTAACCTGCATGATTAAGAGTGGTGACTCTCGAAATGTCGCTGTTTGTGTCTGTACCTTAAACAGATAATAAAGTAAAGGATAAAGAAGGTGCTGTGGACATTCTTTGTGTTATAAAATCTTGTTACACACCCACCAACGGTTTGTGAAGTACCAAACACATATTTGGTTTGAGTTATTTCCAGATTCTGTTGTGTAAGGTCTGGGATTACTGGACATTTTGAGTAAGGTGTCAGACCGGGTAAGAGATTCAATCCCTGAATCTGAATACTATACTATACTTTAATACACCGGTAATTGGCATATGACCCACGGACATGAACACATCACAACAATTAGCGTATTTGAGTGCTTGGAGGCAAATGCTCTGCTGCTCAGAAATGTTAGAAAAAAACATAGTGTGTAGTGCCAGACAAGGGTTAATTGGTAGTCTGCAACCACAGCATTTTTGCAAGGCAATAAATTCACTGCAAGAATCAGTAATTGATAAGATAAGATCTAATGAAACAGGGATGTTTCTGATAGAGAGCTGCTCACTTGGGTATCACAGGGAAAGACTGCTTCAAGCTTCCTATTGGGAAATGAGGCGTGAAGAGACTTTTCCTGACTTAGGACTGGCAAAGTATCTCTGCAGATATCTTATGCAAGTTCAAAGCATAAACATTTGCAGGCTTGTTGTTCAGTGTATCTGCTGAGATACTTTGCCAGTACGGCTGTGTGCACAGGCTGAGCAATGCTCTAACAGACAAAAAAACTGTCTTCGTCAGCCTCTGGATCTATTACTTAACAGTTACTGCCGTGAACATGAATTCCAGCCCCACCAGCCGTACAGAGCACTGAGCAGAGGAGACTAGGGAGCGTATGGGAGACACTGACAGGCAGCTCTTGGAACAATAATCTATTTGAGTTGCAAACTTGCAATATAAGCCTTAATTTCCTGTAATTAAACAAGGATGTAGCTGATTGAGAGCTGCTCACTTGGGCATCCCAGGGACAGATTACTTCAAACTTTCGTTGTCTACTTGGGCTGATGTACTATCACTGCAAACATTTCAAGCACAGCTGCAATCAACTTGCTTAGTCATAGGCTCTTCCTGTGTTTGCAGAAGCCTGCGCGCAATAGTAGTTACAGCCTGTGCGCGGGGTTGACATAAAAAATAAAGTTACAAATCAAAGTTGTCCGGCCAAGTGCCGCCCCCCAAAATCTGCCGCTGTAGGCCCCGGCTTTGTTGGCCTATGCATTTATACGCCTCTGGCGTATGGGTAACTTTATTTTACATATGGACGATTAATGACTTTGAAAGTTGGTAACTTATTGCAGGGTTCATTTAAAGGGACTATTTGGAATATTCACTTTTTTTATTAACAAAAAAGAGTTGTACCCATACAAATGCCCCTTTAGGTTTTTTATTTTGGGGGGTTGGTATGGTGGTGGGTTTACTTTTAGACAGGACTTTGCAATTATTTTAGGTAAAAGAGCTGTTTAACTTTGGGCAATGCTTTACAAAAGACCCTTTTAAGGGTTATTGGTAGTTTATTGATAGGTTAGGGGGAGTTTTTATTTTTGGGGGGCTTTTTTGTTTTTATAGGGCTATTAGATTAGGTTTAATTTTTAATATTTTGGATAATTTCATTTATTAATTTTTGTAATCTTAGTTTTTTTTTATTTTTCGTAGTGTTAGGTTTTTTTAATCTTGTAATTTAGTTTTTTTTATTTTTCGCTAATTTTATTTATAGTTAAAGCTTAGTTTTTTTTATTTCACAGGTAAGTTTTTATTTATTTTAAGATAATTATATTGTAATTTTAATGTAAAGTATAGGGGATAGTTAGGTTTAGGGGTTAATAGTTTAATTTAGTGATTTGCGATGTGGTGGGCCGGCGGTTTAGGGGTTAATAGGTTTATTTAGGTGTTAGCGATGTGGGGGTGGTGGTTTAGGGGTTAATCACTTTATTTTGTGTCGGAGATGTCGGTGGGAGGCGTATTAGGGGTATTTAGACTAGGGTTTTATGTTAGGGTGTTAGATTTATACATAACTTTATTTTCCCCGTAGACATCAATGGGGATTGCGTTACAGCGATCTCCATTCCGTGATCGCAGGTGTTAGTTTTTTCTAACACTTTCTCTCCATTGATGTCTATGGGGGAAAGTGTGCACAAGCATGTCAAGTCAGGCCTTGAGTTTTATGCGGTATGGAGCTTATCGCACCCTACCGCACAACAAAAGAAGGTTTTTCCGTAACTTGTAATGGCAGCGCTATGGAGAGTGCAATACCACTCATTTTTGTCCGTTATTTACGCACCCGGTTAAGTGCATAACTTGTAATCTGGGTCATTGGTAGCAGCATCTTTATTTTTTAATAAAATATCTGCAAAAAGCAGTTTTTAGGGTTTTAAACTGAAAAGTACCTTTACATTGCGGTCTATGGGAACTTTGTGTTCACAGAAAATATATATGTATATGTATATATACTGTGCATATATATTTATGTGTTAATATGTGTATATACACATATTAGCACATACATATAAATGTATGTTTTCATATACATATACAAATATATTTACACTTTGCTGCCATTGCTGCATAACTTACCCCGTTCACTGTGCGAAGTTCTCATGCCGTGTCTCACAGCATGAGAACGAGGCTCCCATAGGAGCCTATAGAAGCGCCTTCACATGAGCGCAATGCTTCCCAGCAATGCGAACGCAAGCTCACATTCACATTGCTGACAACTTGTAATACCAATAAACAAACAAACAAAGGGTGGTGTGAGTGCTAATCAGGAAAAGGTTTCTGTGCTTGAATCCCTAATATGGTCTGATAAAATCTCCAATTACAGACTATACGATAAAGAGGTGAGAGTGGTGTGGGATAAGCGCTCCAGATAAGTAGAGCCAACCAGATTATTATGAAAAAATAAAATGAAATAACAAGAGGAACTAATGATAGTAAAAAAGAATTTTTATAGTGATTTAGGTAGATGACTAGTTAATGCATACAGAATATGTTAGCATATACTCAATTACATAAGATGCCGGCATCAGTAACAATCAAACATATTAATCATATTAAAAACAGAAAAATACAGCCGATATAAAATTTCTAAAAGATTCCCTAAGTGTTTCTTAAAAATATATACGAATATGAATAAACTTGATAAAGGTTAATAACTCTTAGCACAGTAAAATTGGCTCGGCTAAATGTTACCAGTATTATTTTTAAGCAATGGAATATTTGGTCACAGTATTCAGTGGAGGCGTCTGATCTGTTCAGCCGTTAGGAGTAACTGTGAGTGATGGATCGGGAGGTGTGACGTCACGTCACCTGACTATTGTATTCCTCCAATCTCTGTGATATGCTTAAACACAAAAAGTTTGAAATTTGTATCCAATTCTCAATCGTAACAAAGTATACTTGTTTATGTGATGGTTAGTATCAATACTTGCAAGTGTCCAATGTCCAAAGAATCTGTCCAAATTTGAAAAAAACGGTTTGTTTTATCAGCAGCTCTGAATCCTATGGAGTGTTGATCCGTTTGGTTTTATGTCCGTTCTGAAATGTGAAACTTGTCCTTATCCGAAGAAGCTCCTAAGCACTTGGTTATTAGGGCTATGATGGGAGCAAAGGAAGAAACTAGGGGGCACACAGGAATTATTCATACATCGATCTCAGTGTTGATTCAAGGAGATAGAAATGAACCTGTTTTTGTGCCAGTAAAACAGTTTAGCAGTTCAATAGCCTTAGTATATAATTGGTTACACACAGGAATTACTCATATGTCCTCCCTCTATATTAATCATAGAGATAGGGATGAACCTGTAGAGTGTAACACTACCAGTACCAGTAATAAAATTCTGAATTGACAGGAGTAAGCAAATCTACGCGTTTCGGCAGTGTTAGCTGCCTTTATCAAGATGCTTACTATATGAAATTACTGCCTTTTTATAAGGAGTGTTTGATTCAGGACAGGTGTGGTTAGAGGATAGTCTAAATTAACCCTTAAGTGCTTCTAAAGTGAATGTGTTGAAGTCAGTTTCATAGATAGATGAGGTATATCTTATTAAAAAATTTTCAAAGACAATATTCCATCTAATTTCACTCATTAAGTGTTTTTGAAATGATTGCATTAGGATTAAATACATGAACAAAATACATAACCAGAATTGGAATGTTGAATCAATATTTAAATTTATGAGAAATCCCATCATTTCAGAATGTGAATTTAAGTGTAAAGATATAGTCGCCCATATCTCAACATTATACTATAACCAGTTTTTCTTTAATACAGTTTTTGTTGAAAGTGATTTTTATATATGTAAATATACATTGCTCCAAAGGTTTTTTTCATTTTATTATAATAATCTTGCAAAATTGCAATATCAGGTTGTTCTTTAATAAGCGCTAAATCAACTTGTCTATATGCTAAGAGGTGAGGGGAGGATGTGATACAAAGTAAAAGTTTTGTAGATATAGCTTCGAGACGGCTATTGTACAGTCTCGTTTATGTTTATTTCGATAGTGTATGAGTTCAATTTTTAGTGAAATAATATTTTATATGATAGATGTAATTTGGAATATGTGTTCAACTATTTTGTTTGTCTAGTGATTGTTTATAAGATAGAATTAAGATCAAAGGAACTATTAAGTCCCAATGGATGTACTGTTTTATATTCAAATATGAGTTCTGCTTCTTTTTTTAGGAGTACCTTTTCTATATTTCCCCCTCTCTTGTTCGGTCTAATTTTTTTCATTCCCCAACATTGAAAACATTTAAGGTCTCCATGGTGTATTTCATTGAAATGTTTGTAAAGTATGGTTTTTGTGGTTTTATGTTCTATGTTCCAAATATGTTCTCTCATTCTATCTTTGAATGTGCGACTGGTTTGACCTATATAGAATAAATTACACGAACATCTTATGCAGTAAATTATATTTGAGTCGTTACATGTTATGGTGTCCTTGATTGTAAATGTAACCTGTTGGTTGATAAATGTTATCTTTTTAGTTTTATTACTATATCTACAGGATTTACACTTGTGACATGGATAGAATCCAAAAATTCAAAAAATTTCTTCTTTCTTTAAGTTCACATCTTTTGAATAATCATTTTTTGTTTTGAATTCACTTGGTGACAGATAGCTTTTGAGATTTTTAGCTTTTTTGAAAATGAGATCTGGGTAATTTTTAACTGTAGTTCCTAATATAGGATCCTTTTTGATATAGTGCCAGTGTTTTTGAAGGATGGTTTTTATTTCTTTGTGGTTTGAGCTATATTCAGTTATAAATGGAATAAAATTATTGACATTAGAAGGCATTGAATTATTTGTATATAAATTTTTTCTTTTGTTAGGTTGCTTTTGTAATAAGTTGGATCTATCAGTTTTTCTTACAGAAGTTATGGTTTCTTGGATTTTTTTCTGATTGTAACCTTTATCTGCAAATCTATTTAGTAGAATGTTGCATTGTGAGTCATAAGATTCTATGTCTGAGCAGTTTTTTCTGACTCTTAGCATCTGACTTTTTGGGATGTTATCCTTCCACCTATTCAGATGGCAGCTTTGATAATGTATAAAATTATTTGAGTCTATAGTTTTGAAGTAGGTTTTGGTTTTAATTAAATTCTCTACTATCTCTACCTCAATGTCCAGGAAATGTATTGAGCTGGTGCTGTGTTCATAAGTGAAAGTGAGGCCTACATCATTAGTATTCATGTCCTCAAGGAATAGTTCTAGAATTTCGTAGTCACCCCTCCAGACTAGGAAGATATCGTCAATAAATCTTTTATAGAGCACAAGGTTCGCTCCCCACACATCATTAGATAGAAAAGTTTCTTCAAAGAATCCCATAAATAGATTCGCATAGCTGGGAGCGAACCTTGTGCCCATAGCGGTACCCCTAGTCTGGAGGTAAAATTTGTCATTAAACATGAAACTATTGTTTTTTAAAATAAACTCAATGCTATCTAGAATAAATTTGTTTTGTTCTTGTAATAGATTGGGATCGTTATTTAAATAGTGTGCAATTGCTTCTAACCCTAAATTGTGATTAATGTTTGTATATAATGAATTAACGTCACAAGTGACCATTATATAATTGTTTTGCCATTTAATTTCATTTAATACATTTAAAAAATGAGTGGAATCTTTTAAATGTGATGGTAGCTGTGTAACATAATTTTGAAGGTAATGATCAACATATTGGGAAAGGTTGGAGGATATTGATTCTATTCCTGATATAATGGGACGTCCAGGGGGTTTGGTGAGATGTTTATGAATTTTTGGCAGAAAATAAAATGTTGGATTTTTTGGAAAATTAACTTTAAGGAAATTGTATTCTGAATCTGTAATTACTCCTGATATTTTTGCCTTATCCAATAACAGATTGAGTTTCTTTTTCTGAGTTTCTATTGGATTGTTTTTAAGACTGGTATACGTCGTGTTGTCATGTAGAAGCCTATATGATTCTTCCAGGTAGTATTGTACATCCATAATTACAATACCCCCGCCTTTATCGGCGGGTTTTATTATAATCTCTTTATTATTTTGTAATGATTTTAATGTTTTACGTTCATTTGGTTTGAGATTATCTTTTATTTTGTTGTTGATTTCTAATTTCTCTAGATCTTCTTTAACATTTATTTCAAAAATTTTGATAAAGTCTCCCTTTTCTTGCATAGGGTAGAAAGTTGATTTCTCTTTTAGGTTTGAATGTATATATTTACTAGGTGTGTTTTGTGTTCTAGTGAGTGGAGTAGTTAAAAAATATTTTTTCAAAGTTAGTTTACGAACAAACTGGTTTACGTTTATTAGTGTTTCAAATTTGTTCATTTTGCACATTGGTGCAAAGGTTAGACCTTTTTTTAAAACTCTTTCTTCATCTATATTTAGTTTATATTTACTCAAGTTGAATATACCAGTGTTCTGATCAGTTTTTGAGGTGATTATCTTAGTCTTTTTTGTGGGTTTTCTCCCTCTTCTCCCTCTCTTTCTCTTTTTCCTTTTGGTGTTCCCCAAATGGAATTTTGTGTTTTTGAAGTATTTTTTTGGTGTCCTGTATGTTGTGAAGTTTGTCCTAAAAAATGACTATTGGTTTTTTGAAAAGGAACATTCTCAAAATTATCATGGGTGTCTGACAAAGGTTCAAAACTATTAGATAAAGGAATTCTCCAATTGTGAGTATTTGTTCTTTCTCTATAATTATTGGAAGATGAGTTTCCTGAGTCACGATATCTATTGTGATAGGATCTATAGTGCATATTTTGATATGATCTATTGTGATGGGATCTATCCTGGTATTGATTATTTTTATCATAATATTGCTGATTTGATCTATAATCATAATCATTTCTCTCATTGTAATAATTTCTATTTGGTATATAGAAGTTATTATTCGTGCCTCTATTACCAGATATGGATTGATTCCTTTGATAATGAGGTTTGTTTTGAAAGTTATGAAAGTTGTGATTTCTGTTGTGATTATAATTATTATCATTGTGTGTATTAATGTTTTCTTTATTAGATGTTGTTTTATTTTCTTTTATAGTTTTGTGTTTACTAAAGATGGATGCATTGATTTGGATGTTTTGTGGGTCTTTATTAGTGTGGGGTTTTGTTGTTTGATCTATTGTGGATGATGAACATGGAATAATGTCATTATCTTCTTCTTCTATTTCTGTGGTTATTTGACTATTCTCAGATTTATTAGCAATTTTATAATCATCCATATCTCTTTTAAATTTATTGTTTTTACCTATTTGTAACATTTGTTTAAATTCCATGATATTTTTAATCATGATTTGTTGTTTATTTATATATTCTTTATCGTTAGTAAACGGTTTTAATTTATCTTTAAATGTATCAATATCATTTTTTATTTGAGTTAGAGAACGATTTCTGGATTTAATTAATATTTTTAACAGATCTAGTGATGCATTTTCTAAGGTGCTGTACCACTCAGTTGCTAGATCTTCATTCAGTTCGAAAGTACAATCTTTTTTTAGTCTTAGTCCTCTAGGAACCATTTTTGACTCTATATATTTCTGGGTATATGATAATTCAACTGAATATTTGATCTCCTTTAGGAGTGTATCTTCTAATTCCTTACAAGTGTTGTGTAAATTAATATCATCCAGTGGTAGCGATTCCATTGTTTCAAAATTATTGGTTTGGATTTCTGATAACATATTTTCTCTAAAAGAAAATAGTTCCATTATGTGTGCGAAAAAGTATCTACCGATACAGTGGTTTAGAAGTTATATGTGAAAACAGTGTGTATTTTTTAAAAGAAATATCTATTATGAACAAATTTCTCAAATTATAGAACTTATTGTGTTTGGAATATTTTTCTTAGTGAGTGACAAGCTACTACAAACACCTGGAGATTATACTAATAAACAAACAAACAAAGGGTGGTGTGAGTGCTAATCAGGAAAAGGTTTCTGTGCTTGAATCCCTAATATGGTCTGATAAAATCTCCAATTACAGACTATACGATAAAGAGGTGAGAGTGGTGTGGGATAAGCGCTCCAGATAAGTAGAGCCAACCAGATTATTATGAAAAAATAAAATGAAATAACAAGAGGAACTAATGATAGTAAAAAAGAATTTTTATAGTGATTTAGGTAGATGACTAGTTAATGCATACAGAATATGTTAGCATATACTCAATTACATAAGATGCCGGCATCAGTAACAATCAAACATATTAATCATATTAAAAACAGAAAAATACAGCCGATATAAAATTTCTAAAAGATTCCCTAAGTGTTTCTTAAAAATATATACGAATATGAATAAACTTGATAAAGGTTAATAACTCTTAGCACAGTAAAATAAACAGTAAGCATATCACAGAGATTGGAGGAATACAATAGTCAGGTGACGTGACGTCACACCTCCCGATCCATCACTCACAGTTACTCCTAACGGCTGAACAGATCAGACGCCTCCACTGAATACTGTGACCAAATATTCCATTGCTTAAAAATAATACTGGTAACATTTAGCCGAGCCAATTTTACTGTGCTAAGAGTTATTAACCTTTATCAAGTTTATTCATATTCGTATATATTTTTAAGAAACACTTAGGGAATCTTTTAGAAATTTTATATCGGCTGTATTTTTCTGTTTTTAATATGATTAATATGTTTGATTGTTACTGATGCCGGCATCTTATGTAATTGAGTATATGCTAACATATTCTGTATGCATTAACTAGTCATCTACCTAAATCACTATAAAAATTCTTTTTTACTATCATTAGTTCCTCTTGTTATTTCATTTTATTTTTTCATAATAATCTGGTTGGCTCTACTTATCTGGAGCGCTTATCCCACACCACTCTCACCTCTTTATCGTATAGTCTGTAATTGGAGATTTTATCAGACCATATTAGGGATTCAAGCACAGAAACCTTTTCCTGATTAGCACTCACACCACCCTTTGTTTGTTTGTTTATTAGTATAATCTCCAGGTGTTTGTAGTAGCTTGTCACTCACTAAGAAAAATATTCCAAACACAATAAGTTCTATAATTTGAGAAATTTGTTCATAATAGATATTTCTTTTAAAAAATACACACTGTTTTCACATATAACTTCTAAACCACTGTATCGGTAGATACTTTTTCGCACACATAATGGAACTATTTTCTTTTAGAGAAAATATGTTATCAGAAATCCAAACCAATAATTTTGAAACAATGGAATCGCTACCACTGGATGATATTAATTTACACAACACTTGTAAGGAATTAGAAGATACACTCCTAAAGGAGATCAAATATTCAGTTGAATTATCATATACCCAGAAATATATAGAGTCAAAAATGGTTCCTAGAGGACTAAGACTAAAAAAAGATTGTACTTTCGAACTGAATGAAGATCTAGCAACTGAGTGGTACAGCACCTTAGAAAATGCATCACTAGATCTGTTAAAAATATTAATTAAATCCAGAAATCGTTCTCTAACTCAAATAAAAAATGATATTGATACATTTAAAGATAAATTAAAACCGTTTACTAACGATAAAGAATATATAAATAAACAACAAATCATGATTAAAAATATCATGGAATTTAAACAAATGTTACAAATAGGTAAAAACAATAAATTTAAAAGAGATATGGATGATTATAAAATTGCTAATAAATCTGAGAATAGTCAAATAACCACAGAAATAGAAGAAGAAGATAATGACATTATTCCATGTTCATCATCCACAATAGATCAAACAACAAAACCCCACACTAATAAAGACCCACAAAACATCCAAATCAATGCATCCATCTTTAGTAAACACAAAACTATAAAAGAAAATAAAACAACATCTAATAAAGAAAACATTAATACACACAATGATAATAATTATAATCACAACAGAAATCACAACTTTCATAACTTTCAAAACAAACCTCATTATCAAAGGAATCAATCCATATCTGGTAATAGAGGCACGAATAATAACTTCTATATACCAAATAGAAATTATTACAATGAGAGAAATGATTATGATTATAGATCAAATCAGCAATATTATGATAAAAATAATCAATACCAGGATAGATCCCATCACAATAGATCATATCAAAATATGCACTATAGATCCTATCACAATAGATATCGTGACTCAGGAAACTCATCTTCCAATAATTATAGAGAAAGAACAAATACTCACAATTGGAGAATTCCTTTATCTAATAGTTTTGAACCTTTGTCAGACACCCATGATAATTTTGAGAATGTTCCTTTTCAAAAAACCAATAGTCATTTTTTAGGACAAACTTCACAACATACAGGACACCAAAAAAATACTTCAAAAACACAAAATTCCATTTGGGGAACACCAAAAGGAAAAAGAGAAAGAGAGGGAGAAGAGGGAGAAAACCCACAAAAAAGACTAAGATAATCACCTCAAAAACTGATCAGAACACTGGTATATTCAACTTGAGTAAATATAAACTAAATATAGATGAAGAAAGAGTTTTAAAAAAAGGTCTAACCTTTGCACCAATGTGCAAAATGAACAAATTCGAAACACTAATAAACGTAAACCAGTTTGTTCGTAAACTAACTTTGAAAAAATATTTTTTAACTACTCCACTCACTAGAACACAAAACACACCTAGTAAATATATACATTCAAACCTAAAAGAGAAATCAACTTTCTACCCTATGCAAGAAAAGGGAGACTTTATCAAAATTTTTGAAATAAATGTTAAAGAAGATCTAGAGAAATTAGAAATCAACAACAAAATAAAAGATAATCTCAAACCAAATGAACGTAAAACATTAAAATCATTACAAAATAATAAAGAGATTATAATAAAACCCGCCGATAAAGGCGGGGGTATTGTAATTATGGATGTACAATACTACCTGGAAGAATCATATAGGCTTCTACATGACAACACGACGTATACCAGTCTTAAAAACAATCCAATAGAAACTCAGAAAAAGAAACTCAATCTGTTATTGGATAAGGCAAAAATATCAGGAGTAATTACAGATTCAGAATACAATTTCCTTAAAGTTAATTTTCCAAAAAATCCAACATTTTATTTTCTGCCAAAAATTCATAAACATCTCACCAAACCCCCTAGACGTCCCATTATATCAGGAATAGAATCAATATCCTCCAACCTTTCCCAATATGTTGATCATTACCTTCAAAATTATGTTACACAGCTACCATCACATTTAAAAGATTCCACTCATTTTTTAAATGTATTAAATGAAATTAAATGGCAAAACAATTATATAATGGTCACTTGTGACGTTAATTCATTATATACAAACATTAATCACAATTTAGGGTTAGAAGCAATTGCACACTATTTAAATAACGATCCCAATCTATTACAAGAACAAAACAAATTTATTCTAGATAGCATTGAGTTTATTTTAAAAAACAATAGTTTCATGTTTAATGACAAATTTTACCTCCAGACTAGGGGTACCGCTATGGGCACAAGGTTCGCTCCCAGCTATGCGAATCTATTTATGGGATTCTTTGAAGAAACTTTTCTATCTAATGATGTGTGGGGAGCGAACCTTGTGCTCTATAAAAGATTTATTGACGATATCTTCCTAGTCTGGAGGGGTGACTACGAAATTCTAGAACTATTCCTTGAGGACATGAATACTAATGATGTAGGCCTCACTTTCACTTATGAACACAGCACCAGCTCAATACATTTCCTGGACATTGAGGTAGAGATAGTAGAGAATTTAATTAAAACCAAAACCTACTTCAAAACTATAGACTCAAATAATTTTATACATTATCAAAGCTGCCATCTGAATAGGTGGAAGGATAACATCCCAAAAAGTCAGATGCTAAGAGTCAGAAAAAACTGCTCAGACATAGAATCTTATGACTCACAATGCAACATTCTACTAAATAGATTTGCAGATAAAGGTTACAATCAGAAAAAAATCCAAGAAACCATAACTTCTGTAAGAAAAACTGATAGATCCAACTTATTACAAAAGCAACCTAACAAAAGAAAAAATTTATATACAAATAATTCAATGCCTTCTAATGTCAATAATTTTATTCCATTTATAACTGAATATAGCTCAAACCACAAAGAAATAAAAACCATCCTTCAAAAACACTGGCACTATATCAAAAAGGATCCTATATTAGGAACTACAGTTAAAAATTACCCAGATCTCATTTTCAAAAAAGCTAAAAATCTCAAAAGCTATCTGTCACCAAGTGAATTCAAAACAAAAAATGATTATTCAAAAGATGTGAACTTAAAGAAAGAAGAAATTTTTGGATTCTATCCATGTCACAAGTGTAAATCCTGTAGATATAGTAATAAAACTAAAAAGATAACATTTATCAACCAACAGGTTACATTTACAATCAAGGACACCATAACATGTAACGACTCAAATATAATTTACTGCATAAGATGTTCGTGTAATTTATTCTATATAGGTCAAACCAGTCGCACATTCAAAGATAGAATGAGAGAACATATTTGGAACATAGAACATAAAACCACAAAAACCATACTTTACAAACATTTCAATGAAATACACCATGGAGACCTTAAATGTTTTCAATGTTGGGGAATGAAAAAAATTAGACCGAACAAGAGAGGGGGAAATATAGAAAAGGTACTCCTAAAAAAAGAAGCAGAACTCATATTTGAATATAAAACAGTACATCCATTGGGACTTAATAGTTCCTTTGATCTTAATTCTATCTTATAAACAATCACTAGACAAACAAAATAGTTGAACACATATTCCAAATTACATCTATCATATAAAATATTATTTCACTAAAAATTGAACTCATACACTATCGAAATAAACATAAACGAGACTGTACAATAGCCGTCTCGAAGCTATATCTACAAAACTTTTACTTTGTATCACATCCTCCCCTCACCTCTTAGCATATAGACAAGTTGATTTAGCGCTTATTAAAGAACAACCTGATATTGCAATTTTGCAAGATTATTATAATAAAATGAAAAAAACCTTTGGAGCAATGTATATTTACATATATAAAAATCACTTTCAACAAAAACTGTATTAAAGAAAAACTGGTTATAGTATAATGTTGAGATATGGGCGACTATATCTTTACACTTAAATTCACATTCTGAAATGATGGGATTTCTCATAAATTTAAATATTGATTCAACATTCCAATTCTGGTTATGTATTTTGTTCATGTATTTAATCCTAATGCAATCATTTCAAAAACACTTAATGAGTGAAATTAGATGGAATATTGTCTTTGAAAATTTTTTAATAAGATATACCTCATCTATCTATGAAACTGACTTCAACACATTCACTTTAGAAGCACTTAAGGGTTAATTTAGACTATCCTCTAACCACACCTGTCCTGAATCAAACACTCCTTATAAAAAGGCAGTAATTTCATATAGTAAGCATCTTGATAAAGGCAGCTAACACTGCCGAAACGCGTAGATTTGCTTACTCCTGTCAATTCAGAATTTTATTACTGGTACTGGTAGTGTTACACTCTACAGGTTCATCCCTATCTCTATGATTAATATAGAGGGAGGACATATGAGTAATTCCTGTGTGTAACCAATTATATACTAAGGCTATTGAACTGCTAAACTGTTTTACTGGCACAAAAACAGGTTCATTTCTATCTCCTTGAATCAACACTGAGATCGATGTATGAATAATTCCTGTGTGCCCCCTAGTTTCTTCCTTTGCTCCCATCATAGCCCTAATAACCAAGTGCTTAGGAGCTTCTTCGGATAAGGACAAGTTTCACATTTCAGAACGGACATAAAACCAAACGGATCAACACTCCATAGGATTCAGAGCTGCTGATAAAACAAACCGTTTTTTTCAAATTTGGACAGATTCTTTGGACATTGGACACTTGCAAGTATTGATACTAACCATCACATAAACAAGTATACTTTGTTACGATTGAGAATTGGATACAAATTTCAAACTTTTTGTGTTTAAGCATATCACAGAGATTGGAGGAATACAATAGTCAGGTGACGTGACGTCACACCTCCCGATCCATCACTCACAGTTACTCCTAACGGCTGAACAGATCAGACGCCTCCACTGAATACTGTGACCAAATATTCCATTGCTTAAAAATAATACTGGTAACATTTAGCCGAGCCAATTTTACTGTGCTAAGAGTTATTAACCTTTATCAAGTTTATTCATATTCGTATATATTTTTAAGAAACACTTAGGGAATCTTTTAGAAATTTTATATCGGCTGTATTTTTCTGTTTTTAATATGATTAATATGTTTGATTGTTACTGATGCCGGCATCTTATGTAATTGAGTATATGCTAACATATTCTGTATGCATTAACTAGTCATCTACCTAAATCACTATAAAAATTCTTTTTTACTATCATTAGTTCCTCTTGTTATTTCATTTTATTTTTTCATAATAATCTGGTTGGCTCTACTTATCTGGAGCGCTTATCCCACACCACTCTCACCTCTTTAACTTGTAATACCAGCACACTTTAGTGTGAGCTGGTATTACTCAGTGGAGGGCTAATATCGCTTTCGCAAAAGCGATATTTAGCGCTCAACTTGTAATCTGGCCTTAATGGGCCTATTGTTTTTATCTGTTGACAAAACCTATGTTCTAATGTAAATTTCCATAATCTCATTTACAAAAAACATAATCACCATAATACATAAACTTCTTTAACCCCTTAATGACCACAGCACTTTTTCATTTTCTGTCCGTTTGGGACCAAGGCTATTTTTACATTTTTGCGGTGTTTGTGTTTAGCTGTAATTTTCCTCTTGCTCATTTACTGTACCCACACATATTATATACCGTTTTTCTCGCCATTAAATGGACTTTCCAAAGATACCATTATTTTCATCATATCTTATAATTTATTATAAAAAAATTTATAAAATATGAGAAAAAAATAGAAAAAACACACTTTTTCTAACTTTGACCCCCAAAATCTGTTACACATCTACAACCACCAAAAAACACCCATGCTAAATATTTTCTAAATTTTGTCCTGAGTTTAGAAATACCCAATGTTTACATGTTCTTTGCTTTTTTTGCAAGTTATAGGGCCATAAATACAAGTAGCACTTTGCTATTTCCAAACCATTTTATTCAAGATTAGTGCTAGTTACATTGGGACACTGATATCTTTCAGGAATCCCTGAATATCCCTTGACATGTATATATTTTTTTTTAGAAGACATCCCAAAGTATTGATCTAGGCCCATTTTGGTATATTTCATGCCACCATTTCACCGCCAAATGCGATCAAATACAAAAAATCGTTCACTTTTTCACAAACTTTCGGTTTCTCACTGAAATTATTTACAAACAGCATGTGCAATTATGGCACAAATGGTTTGGTAATTAGAAGGCCGCTAAATGCCGCTGCGCACCACACGTGTATTATGCCCAGCAGTGCAGAGGTTAATTAGGGAGCTTGTAGGGAGCTTGTAGGGTTAATTTTAGCTTTAGTCTAGTGTAGCAGACAACCCAAAGTATTGATCTAGGCACATTTTGGTATATTTCATGCCACCATTTCACCGCCAAATGCGATCAAATAAAAAAAAAAGTTCCCTTTTTCACAAACTTTTTGTTTCTCACTGAAATTATTTACAAACAGCTTGTGCAATTATGGCATAAATGGTTGTAAATTTTTCTCTGTGATCCCCTTTGTTCAGAAATAGCAGACATATATGGCTTTGGCGTTGCTTTTTGGTACTTAGGCCGCTAAATGCGCATCACATGTATTATGGCTAGCAGTGAAGGGGTTAATTAGGTAGCTTGTAGGGAGCTTGCAGGGTTAATTTTAGCTTTAGTGTAGAGCTTAGCCTCCCACCTGAAACATCAGACCCCCTGATCCCTCCCAAACAGCTCTCTTCCCTCCCCCACCCCACAATTGTCCCCGCCATCTTAAGTACTGGCAGAAACTGCCAGTACTAAAATGAAAGCTATATTTGGGCTTTTTTTTTTTTTAAAGAAAAGGCATATTTACATATGCTGCTCTGTAGGACCCCCCTTTAGCCCCCAACCTGACTGATCCCCCACCAAACAGCTCTCTAACTCTCCCCCTCTGTCTTAATGGCCGCCATCTTGGGTACTGGCAGCTGTCTGCCAGTACCCAGTTTAGAATAAAATTGATGATATTTTTTAATTTTTCCCCTTTTCTGTAGTGTAGCTCCCTGCCCCACCAAAGACCAACCCCCCACCCCCTCCTAGATACCTTCGATTTATATTTTTCAAATTAAAATACCCCTTTCTCAAACTTTTATACACTTTTATATTTTCTGTAGTGTAGCGTTCCCACCCGCTCCCGCCCCGTGCACGCGCCCGCCCGCCGCCCCCCGTGCACGCGCGCGCCCGTGCGCGCCCCCATCGGCCCTGCCCCCGATCCCGCCCCCTCTACATTACCCGGCCCATCGATGGCCGCCCACCCGCCTCCCAAGTCGGCTCCCACCCACCAACGATACTGGCCATCGATGTCCGGTGCAGAGAGGGCCACAGAGTGGCTCTCTCTGCATCGGATGGCCATCTAGAGTTATTGCAGGATGCCTCCATATCGAGGCATCACTGCAATAACCGGAAAGCAGCTGGAATCGAGCAGGATCGCTTCCAGCTGCTTTCCACACCGAGGACGTGCAGGGTACGTCCTCAGATGTTAACTGCCTTTTTTTTGAGGACGTACCCTGCACGTCCTCGGTCGTTAAGGGGTTAAAAACCTTTTAGTCCATAAACTGTAGTTGCCTAGTTATTGCTTTTTTTTCTATCTATGCAAATTATTAATCAGTTGTTTAACTAATTGAATTTTGTGTCTCCATTAGAGCTGTTTTCTCATCCAGCAATAAAGGTGAGCTCATATCAGATGAGAGAAGGATCTAACATGACTGTATCATGTCACACATCCCTTAATGTACTCAGAGAATCCACAGTACTGCAAACTGCTTTCTACAAAAATGCAAAGCTTGTGAAAGAATTCAGCTTTTCCAATGAACATCAAATTATCTTTGCTCAGTTGGAGGACTCAGGAGATTATACTTGTGAAGTAACAAATCTTCCAAACACTGTAAGGAAAATGAGCAATTCTTTAACAATCTACATTCAAGGTAAGCAGAAAGCTGGACATATTTAAAGGAACATTGTGCTAAAAATAAATTTCTATAATGCATTTGACAAATCAGTAGCTGTACAAGTCTAAATAAGTTTTGCTTGATAAAACTGATAATTAAAACATGTTTACATTTAAATTGCAACTAATACTGCAGTATTGATTTTGAACTTCCTACTATTTCTCACTGGCTGATTAGGGAAACTGACTCTTCTTTACTGGTGGATAGTGACACTCTTTTTTTAATTCTCAAAACTGAAATAAATTTTAAATTTTTTGGAGGAGACAAAGATTTCCAAAACTCCAAAAGCCCTTAACCATCCCCCCTCCCCCCCCCCCCACCACCACCTCACTAGTAAACCAGTCTTATCTTTGCCTCTACAGGAGGAAAGTAAAGAATGGAGGTGCTCCAGATGTTCTTATGTGAGAGGGGTCCTTAGACCAATTTGAGGCCCATTTTTCCCACAGAGAGCTACTGTTTGGACAGAGGGAAGTTTATGGAGTATTGAGTAGTGGTGCAATTACACCCAGTGGGAGTTAGTCACAGGTATGCCACAGGTGTCACAGGGACTGGTCCTTAGCCTCCTCCTGTTAGATCATCATTATACTCCACATACACGGATCCTTTGCTGTCATGCATACAACTGGATTGGCTATCTGCTGGAAGCCCTTTTTTCTGCAGATGGTTACCATTTAGTGATGGTAAACATTGCGCCATTTCTCCGCCTGCATCTCATACTTTATTTAGCTGCTTGATGACAAATCTATCTTCATCCAATTGTTGCGTGCCCACAAGCTAGACGCCAAAGGGGGCACGCAATGATTGGATGAAGCCGGATTTATCATCGATCAGCTAAATAAAGTATGAGATGCGGGTGGAGAAACGGCGCAATGTTTATCTTCAATAAATGGTAATTATTTTATATACCAGGCAATAAAGTAATAAACTTTACAATCACTTTAATGTGCTCTCCAGAGCACAGAGAGCGCATTAAAGTAAGTATTAAACCCTTAAAAAAATTAAAGTAATTTTGTCAGTATTTTTTCATTTTCTGTCATTTTCGTTGGTGCATTCGGATATTCGGATATTAACACTCGTATACACATTTTCTGTAATTTTAGAGGGTTTTTTTATGTTCTGTAACGTTAGGGTTTTTAGATAATAAAATTGGTAAGAGTAAGAAGAGACTTACTCTGGAAAGAATACACTTAATAGCACTCTAGGTGGTTATTTATACCTAGATATGATTAATCAAACATATATGATATGAACTAGTGGACAAGGAAAATAAAACTTAACTTTTATTAGTTATACAATAATGGCTAGATTTAGAGTTTTGCGTTAGAAGGGGTGCGTTAGCTACGCGTCTTTTTTTTCTAACGCACTGTGGCCTAGATTTGGAGTTTGGCGGTAGCCGTGAAAACCAGCGTTAGAGGCTCCTAACGCTGGTTTTAGGCTACCGCTGGTATTTGGAGTCAGTCAAAAAAGGGTCTAACGCTCACTTTTCAGCCGCGACTTTTCCATACCGCAGATCCCCTTACGTCAATTGCGTATCCTATCTTTTCAATGGGATCTTTCTAACTCCGGTATTTAGAGTCGTGGCTGAAGTGAGCGTTAGAATTCTAACGACAAAACTCCAGCCGCAGAAAAAAGTCAGTAGTTAAGAGCTTTCTGGGCTAACGCCGGTTCATATAGCTCTTAACTACTGTGCCCTAAAGTACACTAACACCCATAAACTACCTATGTACCCCTAAACCGAGGCCCCCCCACATCGCCGACACTTGATTAAATTTTTTTAACCCCTAATCTGCCGACCGCTACCTACGTTATCCTTATGTACCCCTAATCTGCTGCCCCTAACACCGCCGACCCCTATATTATATTTATTAACCCCTAATCTGCCCTCCCTAACATCGCCGACACCTAACTTCAATTATTAACCCCTAATCTGCCGACCGAATCTCGCCGCTATTCTAATAAATGTATTAACCCCTAAAGCTAAGTCTAACCCTAACACTAACACCCCCCTAAGTTAAATATAATTTAAATCTAACGAAATAAATTAACTCTTATTAAATAAACTATTCCTATTTAAAACTAAATACTTGCCTGTAAAATAAACCCTAATATAGCTACAATATAAATCATAATTATATTATAGCTATTTTAGGATTTATATTTATTTTACAGGTAACTTTGTATATATTTTAACCAGGTACAATAGCTATTAAATAGTTAAGAACTATTTAATAGCTACCTAGTTAAAATAATTACAAAATTACCTGTAAAATAAATCCTAACCTAAGTTACAATTAAACCTAACACTACACTATCAATAAATTAATTAAATACAATACCTACAAATAACTACAATGAAATAAACTAACTAAAGTACAAAAAATAAAAAAGAACTAAGTTACAAAAAATAAAAAAATATTTACAAACATAAGAAAAATATTACAACAATTTTAAACTAATTACACCTACTCTAAGCCCCCTAATAAAATAACAAAGCCCCCCAAAATAAAAAATGCCCTACCCTATTCTAAATTACAAAAGTTCAAAGCTCTTTTACCTTACCAGCCCTGAACAGGGCCCTTTGCGGGGCATGTCCCAAGAAATTCAGCTCTTTTTCCTGTAAAAAAACACATACAATACCCCCCCCAACATTACAACCCACCACCCACATACCCCTAATCTAACCCAAACCCCCCTTAAATAAACCTAACACTAAGCCCCTGAAGATCTTCCTACCTTGTCTTCACCTCACCGGGTATCACACCGATCCATCCTGGCTCCGATATCTTCATCTAAGCCCAAGCGGGGGCTAGACATCCATCATCCGACGGCTGAAGAAGTCCAGAAGAGGCTCCAAAGTCTTCATCCTATCCGGGGAGAAGAGTAGATCCGGACCGGCAACCATCTTCTTCCAAGCGGCATCTTCTATCTTCATCCGATGAGGACCGGCTCCATCTTGAAGACCTCCACCGCGGACCCATCTTCTTCCGACGACGACTTCCCGACGAATGACGGTTCCTTTAAGGGATGTCATCCAAGATGGCGTCCCTCGAATTCTGATTGGCTGATAGGATTCTATCAGCCAATCGGAATTAAGGTAGGAATATTCTGATTGGCTGATGGAATCAGCCAATCAGAATCAAGTTCAATCCGATTGGCTGATTAGATCAGCCAATCGGATTGAACTTGATTCTGATTAGGGGTATGTGGGTGGTGGGTTGTAATGTTAGATTAGGGGTATGTGGGTGGTGGGTTGTAATGTTGGGGGGGGTATTGTATGTTTCTTTTTACAGGCAAAAGAGCTGAATTCTTTGGAGCATGCCCCGCAAAGGGCCCTGTTCAGGGCTGGTAAGGTAAAAGAGCTTTGAACTTTTTTAATTTAGAATAGGGTAGGGCATTTTTTTATTTTGGGGGGCTTTGTTATTTTATTAGGGGGCTTAGAGTAGGTGTAATTAGTTTAAAATTGTTGTAATATTTTTCTAATGTTTGTAAATATTTTTTTATTTTTTGTAACTTAGTTCTTTTTTATTTTTTGTACTTTAGTTAGTTTATTTAATTGTATTTATTTGTAGATATTGTATTTAAATAATTTATTGATAGTGTAGTGTTAGGTTTAATTGTAGGTAATTTTTGGTATTTTATTTAATTAATTTATTGATCGTGTAGTGTTAGGTTTAATTGTAACTTAGGTTAGGATTTATTTTACAGGTAATTTTGTAATTATTTTAACTATTTTAGCTATTAAATAGTTCTTAACTATTTAATAGCTATTGTACCTGGTTAAAATAAATACAAAGTTACCTGTAAAATAAATATAAATCCTAAAATAGCTATAATATAATTATAATTTATATTGTAGCTATATTAGGGTTTATTTTACAGGTAAGTATTTAGCTTTCAATAGGAATAATTTATTTAATAAGAGTTAATTAATTTCGTTAGATTAAAATTATATTTAATTTAGGGGGGTGTTAGGGTTAGACTTAGCTTTATGGGTTAATACATTTATTAGAATAGCGGTGAGCTCCAGTCGGCAGATTAGGGGTTAATGTTTGAAGTTAGGTGTCGGCGATGTTAGGGTGGGCAGATTAGGGGTTAATACTATTTATTATAGGGTTATTGAGGCCGGAGTGAGGC
This sequence comes from Bombina bombina, assembly GCF_027579735.1. Lineage (NCBI taxonomy): Eukaryota > Metazoa > Chordata > Amphibia > Anura > Bombinatoridae > Bombina > Bombina bombina. Next base: position 1,391,236,085 of record NC_069499.1, read on the forward strand.
GGATTAGGGGTTAATAACTTTATTATAATAGCAGTGCGGTCAGATTAGGGGTTAATAAGTGTAGGCAGGTGGAGGCGACGTTGTGGGGGGCAGATTAGGGGTTAATAAATATAATATAGGGGTCAGCGGTGTTAGGGGCAGCAGATTAGGGGTACATAGGGATAATGTAAGTAGCGGCGGTTTACGGAGCGGCAGATTAGGGGTTAAAAATAATATGCAGGGGTCAGCGATAGCGGGGGCGGCAGAATAGGGGTTAATAAGTGTAAGGTTAGGGGTGTTTAGACTCGGGGTACATGTTAGGGTGTTAGGTGCAGACGTAGGAAGTGTTTCCCCATAGCAAACAATGGGGCTGCGTTAGGAGCTGAACGCGGCTTTTTTGCAGGTGTTAGGTTTTTTTTCAGCTCAAACAGCCCCATTGTTTTCTATGGGGGAATCGTGCACGAGCACGTTTTTGAGGCTGGCCGCGTCCGTAAGCAACTCTGGTATCGAGAGTTGAAGTTGCGTTAAATATGCTCTACGCTCCTTTTTTGGAGCCTAACGCAGCTATTCTGTGGACTCTCAATACCAGAGTTATTTTAAAGGTGCGGCCAGAAAAAAGCCAGCGTTAGCTACGTGGGTCGTTACCGACAAAACTCTAAATCTAGCCGTGTGTTTTTAACGCTGGTATTTAGAGTTTAAAAACAACCTTCTAGCGTGACTCCTAACGCATATATTTCATACGTGTAATTACGCCCGCGTTAGACAGTCTCCCATAGAGATCAATGATAAATCCAACAAACATGCTTTTTTCACCTAACACTCGATCTTGCGAGAAATACGCACTGCTTTGTCATATGACGTATACCACATAATGCACAACAATAACACACTGCAAATGTCATAACAACAATCACAAAACATAGCACACACGCATTACACATTCACAAGCGGGGGGAAAAAAATAAAATAAAATAAACGAGGAATACGCATATACTTTACGATACAGAAATACGGAAAATAACAACAAGGAAAAATAAATACCTATATATATAATAATATATATATATAATATTATATTATATATATATAATATTATACTATATATAATAATATAAAGACCTTTGAAAAAGCCGAAACGCTATCGGCGAAACATGTTAGGGATGGGTATTTCCTAATACCCTGTTTAAGTCTTTTTTAAATGGCATAACAACTCGAATAAGCATATTTATATAGTGGTGGCTTGGTCAATATAAGAACCAGATAATTACCCTAAGTGTCGTTTATTTAAAAGCTGACAGCAGCATATGTGAGGGGCTAGTTACTTATTGATGTTAAAAAACTATAGCGGCTAGTTACTCACATTGGCTGCTTTAGCCACAGCATTGGCAATATCATCCTATATTATAAAAGGCCAAGTGTTTGTCTGAAGCCGTCATGCGCAGTAGAGACAAACACTTGGCCTTGAGATAGGGAGCGCGAGGTACACATACAGCTGTGAGGTCAGGGGAGTGCGAGGTAAGCTGATTGAAACAGCCTGTGGCAAGAGATATGGAGCGCGCTCCCCAGACCTCACAGCTGTTTGTGGCCGACGGGAGCGTTGCGATGGGGGCGTGGCCGGGCGTCGCCAGGGGCGTGACCGGGCGTCGCGATGGGCGTGGCCGGGTGGGTGTTGCCGCGATGGGGCGTGGCCGGGCGGGGTCCCGCGATGTGAAGACAGAGCCAGAGAGGGAGCAGGAGAGGGGGGGAGAAGGGCCAAAAAGGGGGGGAGAAGGGCCAAAGAGGGGGGGAGAAGGGCCAAGGGGGGGGGAGCCAAAGAGAAGGGGGGGAGCCAAAGAGAAGGGGGGGGGCCAAAGAGAAGGGGGGGGAGCCAAAGAGAAGGGAGGGGGGAGCCAAAGAGAAGGGGGAGCCAAAGAGAAGGGAGGGGGGGGAGCCAAAGAGAAGGGAGGGGGGGAGCCAAGAGAAGGGAGGGGGGGGGAGCCAAAGAGAAGGGAGGGGGAAGGGAGGGGGGGAGCCAAAGAGAAGGGAGGGGGGGAGCCAAAGAGAAGGGGGGGGAGCAAAAGAGAAGGGGGGGGGAGAGCCAAAGAGAAGGGGGGGGGGAGAGCCAAAGAGAAGGGGGGGAGCCAAAGAGGGGGGAGAGAGAGAGCCAAAGAGGAAAAAGAGCCAAAGAGGGGGGAGAGAGAGCCAAAGAGGGGGGAGAGAGCCAAAGGGGGGAGAGCCAAAGAGAAGGGGGGGAGAGCCAAAGAGAAGGGGGGGAGAGCCAAAGAGGGGGGAGAGAGAGAGCCAAAGAGGAAAAAGAGCCAAAAAGGAGAGAGAGCCAAAGGGGGGGGAGAGAGCTAAAGGGGGGGAGAGAGAGACAAAGAGGAAAGAGAGCCAAAGAGGAGAGCAAAAGAGGGGAGAGAGCCAAAGAGGGGGGAGAGAGAGCCATTTTGGTATATTTCATGCCACCATTTCACCGCCAAATGCGATCAAATACAAAAAATCGTTCACTTTTTCACAAACTTTCGGTTTCTCACTGAAATTATTTACAAACAGCATGTGCAATTATGGCACAAATGGTTTGGTAATTAGAAGGCCGCTAAATGCCGCTGCGCACCACACGTGTATTATGCCCAGCAGTGCAGGGGTTAATTAGGGAGCTTGTAGGGAGCTTGTAGGGTTAATTTTAGCTTTAGTCTAGTGTAGCAGACAACCCAAAGTATTGATCTAGGCACATTTTGGTATATTTCATGCCACCATTTCACCGCCAAATGCGATCAAATAAAAAAAAAAGTTCCCTTTTTCACAAACTTTTTGTTTCTCACTGAAATTATTTACAAACAGCTTGTGCAATTATGGCATAAATGGTTGTAAATTTTTCTCTGTGATCCCCTTTGTTCAGAAATAGCAGACATATATGGCTTTGGCGTTGCTTTTTGGTACTTAGGCCGCTAAATGCGCATCACATGTATTATGGCTAGCAGTGAAGGGGTTAATTAGGTAGCTTGTAGGGAGCTTGCAGGGTTAATTTTAGCTTTAGTGTAGAGCTTAGCCTCCCACCTGAAACATCAGACCCCCTGATCCCTCCCAAACAGCTCTCTTCCCTCCCCCACCCCACAATTGTCCCCGCCATCTTAAGTACTGGCAGAAACTGCCAGTACTAAAATGAAAGCTATATTTGGGCTTTTTTTTTTTTTAAAGAAAAGGCATATTTACATATGCTGCTCTGTAGGACCCCCCTTTAGCCCCCAACCTGACTGATCCCCCACCAAACAGCTCTCTAACTCTCCCCCTCTGTCTTAATGGCCGCCATCTTGGGTACTGGCAGCTGTCTGCCAGTACCCAGTTTAGAATAAAATTGATGATATTTTTTAATTTTTCCCCTTTTCTGTAGTGTAGCTCCCTGCCCCACCAAAGACCAACCCCCCACCCCCTCCTAGATACCTTCGATTTATATTTTTCAAATTAAAATACCCCTTTCTCAAACTTTTATACACTTTTATATTTTCTGTAGTGTAGCGTTCCCACCCGCTCGCCCCGTGCTCGCGCCCGCCCGCCGCCCCCCCGTGCACGCGCGCGCCCGTGCGCGCCCCCATCGGCCCTGCCCCCGATCCCGCCCCCCTCTACATTACCCGGCCCATCGATGGCCGCCCACCCGCCTCCCAAGTCGGCTCCCACCCACCAACGATACCGGCCATCGATGTCCGGTGCAGAGAGGGCCACAGAGTGGCTCTCTCTGCATCGGATGGCCATCTAGAGTTATTGCAGGATGCCTCCATATCGAGGCATCACTGCAATAACCGGAAAGCAGCTGGAAGCGAGCAGGATCGCTTCCAGCTGCTTTCCACACCGAGGACGTGCAGGGTACGTCCTCAGGCGTTAACTGCCTTTTTTTTGAGGACGTACCCTGCACGTCCTCGGTCGTTAAGGGGTTAAAAACCTTTTAGTCCATAAACTGTAGTTGCCTAGTTATTGCTTTTTTTTCTATCTATGCAAATTATTAATCAGTTGTTTAACTAATTGAATTTTGTGTCTCCATTAGAGCTGTTTTCTCATCCAGCAATAAAGGTGAGCTCATATCAGATGAGAGAAGGATCTAACATGACTGTATCATGTCACACATCCCTTAATGTACTCAGAGAATCCACAGTACTGCAAACTGCTTTCTACAAAAATGCAAAGCTTGTGAAAGAATTCAGCTTTTCCAATGAATATCAAATTATCTTTGCTCAGTTGGAGGACTCAGGAGATTATACTTGTGAAGTAACAAATCTTCCAAACACTGTAAGGAAAATGAGCAATTCTTTAACAATCTACATTCAAGGTAAGCAGAAAGCTAGACATATTTAAAGGAACATTGTGCTAAAAATAAATTTCTATAATGCATTTGACAAATCAGTAGTTGTATATGTCTAAATAAGTTTTGCTTGATAAAACTGATAATTAAAACATGTTTACATTTAAATTGCAACTAATACTGCAGTATTGATTTTGAACTTCCTACTATTTCTCACTGGCTGATTAGGGAAACTGACTCTTCTTTACTGGTGGATAGTGACACTCTTTTTTTAATTCTCAAAACTGAAATAAATTTTAAATTTTTTGGAGGAGACAAAGATTTGCAAAACTCCAAAAGCCCTTAACCATCCGCCCCCCCCCCCCCCCCACCACCACCACCTCGCGTTAGCTACGCGTCTTTTTTTTCTAACGCACTGTGGCCTAGATTTGGAGTTTGGCGGTAGCCGTGAAAACCAGCGTTAGAGGCTCCTAACGCTGGTTTTAGGCTACCGCTGGTATTTGGAGTCAGTCAAAAAAGGGTCTAACGCTCACTATTCAGCCGCGACTTTTCCATACCGCAGATCCCCTTACGTCAATTGCGTATCCTATCTTTTCAATGGGATCTTTCTAACTCCGGTATTTAGAGTCGTGGCTGAAGTGAGCGTTAGAATTCTAACGACAAAACTCCAGCCGCAGAAAAAAGTCAGTAGTTAAGAGCTTTCTGGGCTAACGCCGGTTCATATAGCTCTTAACTACTGTGCCCTAAAGTACACTAACACCCATAAACTACCTATGTACCCCTAAACCGAGGCCCCCCCACATCGCCGACACTTGATTAAATTTTTTTAACCCCTAATCTGCCGACCGCTACCTACGTTATCCTTATGTACCCCTAATCTGCTGCCCCTAACACCGCCGACCCCTATATTATATTTATTAACCCCTAATCTGCCCTCCCTAACATCGCCGACACCTAACTTCAATTATTAACCCCTAATCTGCCGACCGAATCTCGCCGCTATTCTAATAAATGTATTAACCCCTAAAGCTAAGTCTAACCCTAACACTAACACCCCCCTAAGTTAAATATAATTTAAATCTAACGAAATAAATTAACTCTTATTAAATAAACTATTCCTATTTAAAACTAAATACTTGCCTGTAAAATAAACCCTAATATAGCTACAATATAAATCATAATTATATTATAGCTATTTTAGGATTTATATTTATTTTACAGGTAACTTTGTATTTATTTTAACCAGGTACAATAGCTATTAAATAGTTAAGAACTATTTAATAGCTACCTAGTTAAAATAATTACAAAATTACCTGTAAAATAAATCCTAACCTAAGTTACAATTAAACCTAACACTACACTATCAATAAATTAATTAAATACAATACCTACAAATAACTACAATGAAATAAACTAACTAAAGTACAAAAAATAAAAAAGAACTAAGTTACAAAAAATAAAACAATATTTACAAACATAAGAAAAATATTACAACAATTTTAAACTAATTACACCTACTCTAAGCCCCCTAATAAAATAACAAAGCCCCCCAAAATAAAAAATGCCCTACCCTATTCTAAATTACAAAAGTTCAAAGCTCTTTTACCTTACCAGCCCTGAACAGGGCCCTTTGCGGGGCATGTCCCAAGAAATTCAGCTCTTTTTCCTGTAAAAAAACACATACAATACCCCCCCCCCCAACATTACAACCCACCACCCACATACCCCTAATCTAACCCAAACCCCCCTTAAATAAACCTAACACTAAGCCCCTGAAGATCTTCCTACCTTGTCTTCACCTCACGGGTATCACACCGATCCATCCTGGCTCCGATATCTTCATCTAAGCCCAAGCGGGGGCTAGACATCCATCATCCGACGGCTGAAGAAGTCCAGAAGAGGCTCCAAAGTCTTCATCCTATCCGGGGAGAAGAGTAGATCCGGACCGGCAACCATCTTCTTCCAAGCGGCATCTTCTATCTTCATCCGATGAGGACCGGCTCCATCTTGAAGACCTCCACCGCGGACCCATCTTCTTCCGACGACGACTTCCCGACGAATGACGGTTCCTTTAAGGGATGTCATCCAAGATGGCGTCCCTCGAATTCCGATTGGCTGATAGGATTCTATCTGCCAATCGGAATTAAGGTAGGAATATTCTGATTGGCTGATGGAATCAGCCAATCAGAATCAAGTTCAATCCGATTGGCTGATTAGATCAGCCAATCGGATTGAACTTGATTCTGATTAGGGGTATGTGGGTGGTGGGTTGTAATGTTAGATTAGGGGTATGTGGGTGGTGGGTTGTAATGTTGGGGGGGGGTATTGTATGTTTCTTTTTACAGGCAAAAGAGATGAATTCTTTGGAGCATGCCCCGCAAAGGGCCCTGTTCAGGGCTGGTAAGGTAAAAGAGCTTTGAACTTTTTTAATTTAGAATAGGGTAGGGCATTTTTTTATTTTGGGGGGCTTTGTTATTTTATTAGGGGGCTTAGAGTAGGTGTAATTAGTTTAAAATTGTTGTAATATTTTTCTAATGTTTGTAAATATTTTTTTATTTTTTGTAACTTAGTTCTTTTTATTTTTTGTACTTTAGTTAGTTTATTTAATTGTATTTATTTGTAGATATTGTATTTAAATAATTTATTGATAGTGTAGTGTTAGGTTTAATTGTAGGTAATTTTTGGTATTTTATTTAATTAATTTATTGATCGTGTAGTGTTAGGTTTAATTGTAACTTAGGTTAGGATTTATTTTACAGGTAATTTTGTAATTATTTTAACTATTTTAGCTATTAAATAGTTCTTAACTATTTAATAGCTATTGTACCTGGTTAAAATAAATACAAAGTTACCTGTAAAATAAATATAAATCCTAAAATAGCTATAATATAATTATAATTTATATTGTAGCTATATTAGGGTTTATTTTACAGGTAAGTATTTAGCTTTCAATAGGAATAATTTATTTAATAAGAGTTAATTAATTTCGTTAGATTAAAATTATATTTAATTTAGGGGGGTGTTAGGGTTAGACTTAGCTTTATGGGTTAATACATTTATTAGAATAGCGGTGAGCTCCAGTCAGCAGATTAGGGGTTAATGTTTGAAGTTAGGTGTCGGCGATGTTAGGGTGGGCAGATTAGGGGTTAATACTATTTATTATAGGGTTATTGAGGCCGGAGTGAGGCGGATTAGGGGTTAATAACTTTATTATAATAGCAGTGCGGTCAGATTAGAGGTTAATAAGTGTAGGCAGGTGGAGGCAACGTTGTGGGGGGCAGATTAGGGGTTAATAAATATAATATAGGGGTCAGCGGTGTTAGGGGCAGCAGATTAGGGGTACATAGGGATAATGTAAGTAGCGGCGGTTTACGGAGCGGCAGATTAGGGGTTAAAAATAATATGCAGGGGTCAGCGATAGCGGGGGCGGCAGAATAGGGGTTAATAAGTGTAAGGTTAGGGGTGTTTAGACTCGGGGTACATGTTAGGGTGTTAGGTGCAGCCGTAAGAAGTGTTTCCCCATAGCAAACAATGGGGCTGCGTTAGGAGCTGAACGCGGCTTTTTTGCAGGTGTTAGGTTTTTTTTCAGCTCAAACAGCCCCATTGTTTTCTATGGGGGAATCGTGCACGAGCACGTTTTTGAGGCTGGCCGCGTCCGTAAGCAACTCTGGTATCGAGAGTTGAAGTTGCGTTAAATATGCTCTACGCTCCTTTTTTGGAGCCTAACGCAGCTATTCTGTGGACTCTCAATACCATAGTTATTTTAAAGGTGCGGCCAGAAAAAAGCCAGCGTTAGCTACGCGGGTCGTTACCGACAAAACTCTAAATCTAGCCGTGTGTTTTTAACGCTGGTATTTAGAGTTTAAAAACAACCTTCTAGCGTGACTCCTAACGCATATATTTCATACGTGTAATTACGCCCGCGTTAGACAGTCTCCCATAGAGATCAATGATAAATCCAACAAACACGCTTTTTTCACCTAACACTCGATCTTGCGAGAAATACGCACTGCTTTGTCATATGACGTATACCACATAATGCACAACAATAACACACTGCAAATGTCATAACAACAATCACAAAACATAGCACACACGCATTACACATTCACAAGCGGGGGGAAAAAAATAAAATAAAATAAACGAGGAATACGCATATACTTTACGATACAGAAATACGGAAAATAACAACAAGGAAAAATAAATACCTATATATATAATAATATATATATATATAATATTATATTATATATATATATATATATATATAATATTATACTATATATAATAATATAAAGACCTTTGAAAAAGCCGAAACGCTATCGGCGAAACATGTTAGGGATGGGTATTTCCTAATACCCTGTTTAAGTCTTTTTTAAATGGCATAACAACTCGAATAAGCATATTTATATAGTGGTGGCTTGGTCAATATAAGAACCAGATAATTACCCTAAGTGTCGTTTATTTAAAAGCTGACAGCAGCATATGTGAGGGGCTAGTTACTTATTGATGTTAAAAAACTATAGCGGCTAGTTACTCACATTGGCTGCTTTAGCCACAGCATTGGCAATATCATCCTATATTATAAAAGGCCAAGTGTTTGTCTGAAGCCGTCATGCGCAGTAGAGACAAACACTTGGCCTTGAGATAGGGAGCGCGAGGTACACATACAGCTGTGAGGTCAGGGGAGCGCGAGGTAAGCTGATTGAAACAGCCTGTGGCAAGAGATATGGAGCGCGCTCCCCAGACCTCACAGCTGTTTGTGGCCGACGGGAGCGTTGCGATGGGGGCGTGGCCTGGCGTCGCGAGGGGCGTGACCGGGCGTCGCGATGGGCGTGGCCGGGTGGGTGTTGCCGCGATGGGGCGTGGCCGGGCGGGGTCCCGCGATGTGAAGACAGAGCCAGAGAGGGAGCAGGAGAGGGGGGAGAAGGGCCAAAAAGGGGGGGAGAAGGGCCAAAGAGGGGGGGAGAAGGGCCAAGGTGGGGGGAGCCAAAGAGAAGGGGGGGAGCCAAAGAGAAGGGGGGGGGCAAAGAGAAGGGGGGGGAGCCAAAGAGAAGGGAGGGGAGCCAAAGAGAAGGGAGGGGGGGGGGGAGCCAAAGAGAAGGGAGGGGGGGGGAGCCAAGAGAAGGGAGGGGGGGAGCCAAAGAGAAGGGAGGGGGGGAGCCAAAGAGAAGGGAGGGGGGGAGCCAAAGAGAAGGGGGGGAGCCAAAGAGAAGGGGGGGGAGAGCCAAAGAGAAGGGGGGGGAGAGCCAAAGAGAAGGGGGGGAGCCAAAGAGGGGGGAGAGAGAGAGCCAAAGAGGAAAAAGAGCCAAAGAGGGGGGAGAGAGAGCCAAATAGGGGGGAGAGAGCCAAAGGGGGGAGAGCCAAAGAGAAGGGGGGGGAGAGCAAAAGAGAAGGGGGGGGAGAGCCAAAGAGAAGGGGGGGGAGAGCCAAAGAGGGGGGGGGAGAGCCAAAGAGAAGGGGGGGAGAGCCAAAGAGGGGGGAGAGAGAGAGCCAAAGAGGAAAAAGAGCCAAAAAGGAGAGAGAGCCAAAGGGGGGGGAGAGAGCTAAAGGGGGGGAGAGAGAGCCAAAGAGGAAAGAGAGCCAAAGAGGAGAGCAAAAGAGGGGAGAGAGCCAAAGAGGGGGGAGAGAGAGCCATTTTGGTATATTTCATGCCACCATTTCACCGCCAAATGCGATCAAATACAAAAAATCGTTCACTTTTTCACAAACTTTCGGTTTCTCACTGAAATTATTTACAAACAGCATGTGCAATTATGGCACAAATGGTTTGGTAATTAGAAGGCCGCTAAATGCCGCTGCGCACCACACGTGTATTATGCCCAGCAGTGCAGGGGTTAATTAGGGAGCTTGTAGGGAGCTTGTAGGGTTAATTTTAGCTTTAGTCTAGTGTAGCAGACAACCCAAAGTATTGATCTAGTCACATTTTGGTATATTTCATGCCACCATTTCACCGCCAAATGCGATCAAATAAAAAAAAAAGTTCCCTTTTTCACAAACTTTTTGTTTCTCACTGAAATTATTTACAAACAGCTTGTGCAATTATGGCATAAATGGTTGTAAATTTTTCTCTGTGATCCCCTTTGTTCAGAAATAGCAGACATATATGGCTTTGGCGTTGCTTTTTGGTACTTAGGCCGCTAAATGCGCATCACATGTATTATGGCTAGCAGTGAAGGGGTTAATTAGGTAGCTTGTAGGGAGCTTGCAGGGTTAATTTTAGCTTTAGTGTAGAGCTTAGCCTCCCACCTGAAACATCAGACCCCCTGATCCCTCCCAAACAGCTCTCTTCCCTCCCCCACCCCACAATTGTCCCCGCCATCTTAAGTACTGGCAGAAACTGCCAGTACTAAAATGAAAGCTATATTTGGGCTTTTTTTTTTTTTAAAGAAAAGGCATATTTACATATGCTGCTCTGTAGGACCCCCCTTTAGCCCCCAACCTGACTGATCCCCCACCAAACAGCTCTCTAACTCTCCCCCTCTGTCTTAATGGCCGCCATCTTGGGTACTGGCAGCTGTCTGCCAGTACCCAGTTTAGAATAAAATTGATGATATTTTTTAATTTTTCCCCTTTTCTGTAGTGTAGCTCCCTGCCCCACCAAAGACCAACCCCCCACCCCCTCCTAGATACCATTGATTTATATTTTTCAAATTAAAATACCCCTTTCTCAAACTTTTATACACTTTTATATTTTCTGTAGTGTAGCGTTCCCACCCGCTCCCGCCCCGTGCTCGCGCCCCGCCCGCCGCCCCCCCCGTGCACGCGCGCGCGCCCGTGCGCGCCCCCATCGGCCCTGCCCCCGATCCCGCCCCCCTCTACATTACCCGGCCCATCGATGGCCGCCCACCCGCCTCCCAAGTCGGCTCCCACCCACCAACGATACCGGCCATCGATGTCCGGTGCAGAGAGGGCCACAGAGTGGCTCTCTCTGCATCGGATGGCCATCTAGAGTTATTGCAGGATGCCTCCATATCGAGGCATCACTGCAATAACCGGAAAGCAGCTGGAAGCGAGCAGGATCGCTTCCAGCTGCTTTCCACACCGAGGACGTGCAGGGTACGTCCTCAGGCGTTAACTGCCTTTTTTTTGAGGACGTACCCTGCACGTCCTCGGTCGTTAAGGGGTTAAAAACCTTTTAGTCCATAAACTGTAGTTGCCTAGTTATTGCTTTTTTTTTCTATCTATGCAAATTATTAATCAGTTGTTTAACTAATTGAATTTTGTGTCTCCATTAGAGCTGTTTTCTCATCCAGCAATAAAGGTGAGCTCATATCAGATGAGAGAAGGATCTAACATGACTGTATCATGTCACACATCCCTTAATGTACTCAGAGAATCCACAGTACTGCAAACTGCTTTCTACAAAAATGCAAAGCTTGTGAAAGAATTCAGCTTTTCCAATGAATATCAAATTATCTTTGCTCAGTTGGAGGACTCAGGAGATTATACTTGTGAAGTAACAAATCTTCCAAACACTGTAAGGAAAATGAGCAATTCTTTAACAATCTACATTCAAGGTAAGCAGAAAGCTAGACATATTTAAAGGAACATTGTGCTAAAAATAAATTTCTATAATGCATTTGACAAATCAGTAGTTGTATATGTCTAAATAAGTTTTGCTTGATAAAACTGATAATTAAAACATGTTTACATTTAAATTGCAACTAATACTGCAGTATTGATTTTGAACTTCCTACTATTTCTCACTGGCTGATTAGGGAAACTGACTCTTCTTTACTGGTGGATAGTGACACTCTTTTTTTAATTCTCAAAACTGAAATAAATTTTAAAATTTTTGGAGAAGACAAAGATTTGCAAAACTCCAAAAGCCCTTAACCATGGCCCCCCCCCCCCCCCCCCCCCCCACCACCACCTCACTAGTAAACCAGTCTTATCTTTGCCTCTACAGGAGGAAAGTAAAGAATGGAGGTGCTCCAGATGTTCTTATGTGAGAGGGGTCTTTAGACCAATTTGAGGCCCATTTTTCCCACAGAGAGCTACTGTTTGGACAGAGGGAAGTTTATGGAGTATTGAGTAGTGGTGCAATTACACCCAGTGGGAGTTAGTCACAGGTATGCCACAGGTGTCACAGGGACTGGTCCTTAGCCTCCTCCTGTTAGATCATCATTATACTCCACATACACGGATCCTTTGCTGTCATGCATACAACTTGATTGGCTATCTGCTGGAAGCCCTTTTTCTGCAGATGGTTACCATTTAGTGATGGTAAACATTGCGCCATTTCTCCGCCTGCATCTCATACTTTATTTAGCTGCTTGATGACAAATCTATCTTCATCCAATTGTTGCGTGCCCACAAGCTAGACGCCAAAGGGGGCACGCAATGATTGGATGAAGCCGGATTTATCATCGATCAGCTAAATAAAGTATGAGATGCGGGTGGAGAAACGGCGCAATGTTTATCTTCAATAAATGGTAATTATTTTATATACCAGGCAATAAAGTAATAAACTTTACAATCACTTTAATGTGCTCTCCAGAGCACAGAGAGCGCATTAAAGTAAGTATTAAACCCTTAAAAAAATTAAAGTAATTTTGTCAGTATTTTTTCATTTTCTGTCATTTTCGTTGGTGCATTCGGATATTCGGATATTAACACTCGTATACACATTTTCTGTAATTTTAGAGGTTTTTTTTATGTTCTGTAATGTTAGGGTTTTTAGATAATAAAATTGGTAAGAGTAAGAAGAGACTTACTCTGGAAAGAATACACTTAATAGCACTCTAGGTGGTTATTTATACCTAGATATGATTAATCAAACATATATGATATGAACTAGTGGACAAGGAAAATAAAACTTAACTTTTATTAGTTATACAATAATGGCTAGATTTAGAGTTTTGCGTTAGAAGGGGTGCGTTAGCTACGCGTCTTTTTTTTCTAACGCACTGTGGCCTAGATTTGGAGTTTGGCGGTAGCCGTGAAAACCAGCGTTAGAAGCTCCTAACGCTGGTTTTAGGCTACCGCTGGTATTTGGAGTCAGTCAAAAAAGGGTCTAACGCTCACTTTTCAGCCGCGACTTTTCCATACCGCAGATCCCCTTACGTCAATTGCGTATCCTATCTTTTCAATGGGATCTTTCTAACTCCGGTATTTAGAGTCGTGGCTGAAGTGAGCGTTAGAATTCTAACGACAAAACTCCAGCCGCAGAAAAAAGTCAGTAGTTAAGAGCTAACGCCGGTTCATATAGCTCTTAACTACTGTGCCCCAAAGTACACTAACACCCATAAACTACCTATGTACCCCTAAACTGAGGCCCCCCCACATCGCCGACACTTGATTACATTTTTTTAACCCCTAATCTGCCGACCGCTACCTACGTTATCCTTATGTACCCCTAATCTGCTGCCCCTAACACCGCCGACCCCTATATATTTATTAACCCCTAATCTGCCCTCCCTAACATCGCCGACACCTAACTTCAATTATTAACCCCTAATCTGCCGACCGAATCTCGCCGCTATTCTAATAAATGTATTAACCCCTAAAGCTAAGTCTAACCCTAACACTAACACCCCCCTAAGTTAAATATAATTTAAATCTAACAAAATAAATTAACTCTTATTAAATAAACTATTCCTATTTAAAACTAAATACTTGCCTGTAAAATAAACCCTAATATAGCTACAATATAAATCATAATTATATTATAGCTATTTTAGGATTTATATTTATTTTACAGGTAACTTTGTATTTATTTTAACCAGGTACAATAGCTATTAAATAGTTAAGAACTATTTAATAGCTACCTAGTTAAAATAATTACAAAATTACCTGTAAAATAAATCCTAACCTAAGTTACAATTAAACCTAACACTACACTATCAATAAATTAATTAAATACAATACCTACAAATAACTACAATGAAATAAACTAACTAAAGTACAAAAAATAAAAAAGAACTAAGTTACAAAAAATAAAAAAATATTTACAAACATAAGAAAAATATTACAACAATTTTAAACTAATTACACCTACTCTAAGCCCCCTAATAAAATAACAAAGCCCCCCAAAATAAAAAATGCCCTACCCTATTCTAAATTACAAAAGTTCAAAGCTCTTTTACCTTACCAGCCCTGAACAGGGCCCTTTGCGGGGCATGTCCCAAGAAATTCAGCTCTTTTTCCTGTAAAAAAACACATACAATACCCCCCCCCAACATTACAACCCACCACCCACATACCCCTAATCTAACCCAAACCCCCCTTAAATAAACCTAACACTAAGCCCCTGAAGATCTTCCTACCTTGTCTTCACCTCACCGGGTATCACACCGATCCATCCTGGCTCCGATATCTTCATCTAAGCCCAAGCGGGGGCTAGACATCCATCATCCGACGGCTGAAGAAGTCCAGAAGAGGCTCCAAAGTCTTCATCCTATCCGGGGAGAAGAGTAGATCCGGACCGGCAACCATCTTCTTCCAAGCGGCATCTTCTATCTTCATCCGATGAGGACCGGCTCCATCTTGAAGACCTCCACCGCGGACCCATCTTCTTCCGACGACGACTTCCCGACGAATGACGGTTCCTTTAAGGGATGTCATCCAAGATGGCGTCCCTCGAATTCTGATTGGCTGATAGGATTCTATCAGCCAATCGGAATTAAGGTAGGAATATTCTGATTGGCTGATGGAATCAGCCAATCAGAATCAAGTTCAATCCGATTGGCTGATTAGATCAGCCAATCGGATTGAACTTGATTCTGATTAGGGGTATGTGGGTGGTGGGTTGTAATGTTAGATTAGGGGTATGTGGGTGGTGGGTTGTAATGTTGGGGGGGGTATTGTATGTTTCTTTTTACAGGCAAAAGAGCTGAATTCTTTGGAGCATGCCCCGCAAAGGGCCCTGTTCAGGGCTGGTAAGGTAAAAGAGCTTTGAACTTTTTTAATTTAGAATAGGGTAGGGCATTTTTTTATTTTGGGGGGCTTTGTTATTTTATTAGGGGGCTTAGAGTAGGTGTAATTAGTTTAAAATTGTTGTAATATTTTTCTAATGTTTGTAAATATTTTTTTATTTTTTGTAACTTAGTTCTTTTTTATTTTTTGTACTTTAGTTAGTTTATTTAATTGTATTTATTTGTAGATATTGTATTTAAATAAGTTATTGATAGTGTAGTGTTAGGTTTAATTGTAGGTAATTTTTGGTATTTTATTTAATTAATTTATTGATCGTGTAGTGTTAGGTTTAATTGTAACTTAGGTTAGGATTTATTTTACAGGTAATTTTGTAATTATTTTAACTATTTTAGCTATTAAATAGTTCTTAACTATTTAATAGCTATTGTACCTGGTTAAAATAAATACAAAGTTACCTGTAAAATAAATATAAATCCTAAAATAGCTATAATATAATTATAATTTATATTGTAGCTATATTAGGGTTTATTTTACAGGTAAGTATTTCGCTTTCAATAGGAATAATTTATTTAATAAGAGTTAATTAATTTCGTTAGATTAAAATTATATTTAATTTAGGGGGGTGTTAGGGTTAGACTTAGCTTTATGGGTTAATACATTTATTAGAATAGCGGTGAGCTCCAGTCGGCAGATTAGGGGTTAATGTTTGAAGTTAGGTGTCGGCGATGTTAGGGTGGGCAGATTAGGGGTTAATACTATTTATTATAGGGTTATTGAGGCCGGAGTGAGGCGGATTAGGGGTTAATAACTTTATTATAATAGCAGTGCGGTCAGATTAGGGGTTAATAAGTGTAGGCAGGTGGAGGGGACGTTGTGGGGGGCAGATTAGGGGTTAATAAATATAATATAGGGGTCAGCGGTGTTAGGGGCAGCAGATTAGGGGTACATAGGGATAATGTAAGTAGCGGCGGTTTACGGAGCGGCAGATTAGGGGTTAAAAATAATATGCAGGGGTCAACGATAGCGGGGGTGGCAGAATAGGGGTTAATAAGTGTAAGGTTAGGGATGTTTAGACTCGGGGTACATGTTAGGGTGTTAGGTGCAGACGTAGGAAGTGTTTCCCCATAGCAAACAATGGGGCTGCGTTAGGAGCTGAACGCGGCTTTTTTGCAGGTGTTAGGTTTTTTTTCAGCTCAAACAGCCCCATTGTTTTCTATGGGGGAATCGTGCACGAGCACGTTTTTGAGGCTGGCCGCGTCCGTAAGCAACTCTGGTATCGAGAGTTGAAGTTGCGTTAAATATGCTCTACGCTCCTTTTTTGGAGCCTAACGCAGCTATTCTGTGGACTCTCAATACCAGAGTTATTTTAAAGGTGCGGCCAGAAAAAAGCCAGCGTTAGCTACGCGGGTCGTTACCGACAAAACTCTAAATCTAGCCGTGTGTTTTTAACGCTGGTATTTAGAGTTTAAAAACAACCTTCTAGCGTGACTCCTAACGCATATATTTCATACGTGTAATTACGCCCGCGTTAGACAGTCTCCCATAGAGATCAATGATAAATCCAACAAACACGCTTTTTTCACCTAACACTCGATCTTGCGAGAAATACGCACTGCTTTGTCATATGACGTATACCACATAATGCACAACAATAACACACTGCAAATGTCATAACAACAATCACAAAACATAGCACACACGCATTACACATTCACAAGCGGGGGGAAAAAAATAAAATAAAATAAACGAGGAATACGCATCTACTTTACGATACAGAAATACGGAAAATAACAACAAGGAAAAATAAATACCTATATATATAATAATATATATATATAATATTATATTATATATATATAATATTATACTATATATAATAATATAAAGACCTTTGAAAAAGCCGAAACGCTATCGGCGAAACATGTTAGGGATGGGTATTTCCTAATACCCTGTTTAAGTCTTTTTTAAATGGCATAACAACTCGAATAAGCATATTTATATAGTGGTGGCTTGGTCAATATAAGAACCAGATAATTACCCTAAGTGTCGTTTATTTAAAAGCTGACAGCAGCATATGTGAGGGGCTAGTTACTTATTGATGTTAAAAAACTATAGCGGCTAGTTACTCACATTGGCTGCTTTAGCCACAGCATTGGCAATATCATCCTATATTATAAAAGGCCAAGTGTTTGTCTGAAGCCGTCATGCGCAGTAGAGACAAACACTTGGCCTTGAGATAGGGAGCGCGAGGTACACATACAGCTGTGAGGTCAGGGGAGTGCGAGGTAAGCTGATTGAAACAGCCTGTGGCAAGAGATATGGAGCGCGCTCCCCAGACCTCACAGCTGTTTGTGGCCGACGGGAGCGTTGCGATGGGGGCGTGGCCGGGCGTCGCCAGGGGCGTGACCGGGCGTCGCGATGGGCGTGGCCGGGGTGGGTGTTGCCGCGATGGGGCGTGGCCGGGCGGGGTCCCGCGATGTGAAGACAGAGCCAGAGAGGGAGCAGGAGAGGGGGGGAGAAGGGCCAAAAAGGGGGGGAGAAGGGCCAAAGAGGGGGGGAGAAGGGCCAAGGGGGGGGGGAGCCAAAGAGAAGGGGGGGAGCCAAAGAGAAGGGGGGGGCCAAAGAGAAGGGGGGGGAGCCAAAGAGAAGGGAGGGGGGGAGCCAAAGAGAAGGGGGGGGGAGCCAAAGAGAAGGGAGGGGGGGGGAGCCAAAGAGAAGGGAGGGGGGGAGCCAAGAGAAGGGAGGGGGGGGAGCCAAAGAGAAGGGAGGGGGAAGGGAGGGGGGGAGCCAAAGAGAAGGGAGGGGGGGAGCCAAAGAGAAGGGGGGGAGCAAAAGAGAAGGGGGGGGAGAGCCAAAGAGAAGGGGGGGGGAGAGCCAAAGAGAAGGGGGGGAGCCAAAGAGGGGGGAGAGAGAGAGCCAAAGAGGAAAAAGAGCCAAAGAGGGGGGAGAGAGAGCCAAAGAGGGGGGAGAGAGCCAAAGGGGGGAGAGCCAAAGAGAAGGGGGGGAGAGCCAAAGAGAAGGGGGGGAGAGCCAAAGAGGGGGGAGAGAGAGAGCCAAAGAGGAAAAAGAGCCAAAAAGGAGAGAGAGCCAAAGGGGGGGGAGAGAGCTAAAGGGGGGGGAGAGAGAGACAAAGAGGAAAGAGAGCCAAAGAGGAGAGCAAAAGAGGGGATAGAGCCAAAGAGGGGGGAGAGAGAGCCATTTTGGTATATTTCATGCCACCATTTCACCGCCAAATGCGATCAAATACAAAAAATCGTTCACTTTTTCACAAACTTTCGGTTTCTCACTGAAATTATTTACAAACAGCATGTGCAATTATGGCACAAATGGTTTGGTAATTAGAAGGCCGCTAAATGCCGCTGCGCACCACACGTGTATTATGCCCAGCAGTGCAGGGGTTAATTAGGGAGCTTGTAGGGAGCTTGTAGGGTTAATTTTAGCTTTAGTCTAGTGTAGCAGACAACCCAAAGTATTGATCTAGGCACATTTTGGTATATTTCATGCCACCATTTCACCGCCAAATGCGATCAAATAAAAAAAAAGTTCCCTTTTTCACAAACTTTTTGTTTCTCACTGAAATTATTTACAAACAGCTTGTGCAATTATGGCATAAATGGTTGTAAATTTTTCTCTGTGATCCCCTTTGTTCAGAAATAGCAGACATATATGGCTTTGGCGTTGCTTTTTGGTACTTAGGCCGCTAAATGCGCATCACATGTATTATGGCTAGCAGTGAAGGGGTTAATTAGGTAGCTTGTAGGGAGCTTGCAGGGTTAATTTTAGCTTTAGTGTAGAGCTTAGCCTCCCACCTGAAACATCAGACCCCCTGATCCCTCCCAAACAGCTCTCTTCCCTCCCCCACCCCACAATTGTCCCCGCCATCTTAAGTACTGGCAGAAACTGCCAGTACTAAAATGAAAGCTATATTTGGGCTTTTTTTTTTTTTAAAGAAAAGGCATATTTACATATGCTGCTCTGTAGGACCCCCCTTTAGCCCCCAACCTGACTGATCCCCCACCAAACAGCTCTCTAACTCTCCCCCTCTGTCTTAATGGCCGCCATCTTGGGTACTGGCAGCTGTCTGCCAGTACCCAGTTTAGAATAAAATTGATGATATTTTTTAATTTTTCCCCTTTTCTGTAGTGTAGCTCCCTGCCCCACCAAAGACCAACCCCCCACCCCCGCCAAGATACCTTCGATTTATATTTTTCAAATTAAAATACCCCTTTCTCAAACTTTTATACACTTTTATATTTTCTGTAGTGTAGCGTTCCCACCCGCTCGCCCCGTGCTCGCGCCCGCCCGCCGCCCCCCGTGCACGCGCGCGCCCGTGCGCGCCCCCATCGGCCCTGCCCCCGATCCCGCCCCCCCTCTACATTACCCGGCCCATCGATGGCCGCCCACCCGCCTCCCAAGTCGGCTCCCACCCACCAACGATACCGGCCATCGATGTCCGGTGCAGAGAGGGCCACAGAGTGGCTCTCTCTGCATCGGATGGCCATCTAGAGTTATTGCAGGATGCCTCCATATCGAGGCATCACTGCAATAACCGGAAAGCAGCTGGAAGCGAGCAGGATCGCTTCCAGCTGCTTTCCACACCGAGGACGTGCAGGGTACGTCCTCAGGCGTTAACTGCCTTTTTTTTGAGGACGTACCCTGCACGTCCTCGGTCGTTAAGGGGTTAAAAACCTTTTAGTCCATAAACTGTAGTTGCCTAGTTATTGCTTTTTTTTCTATCTATGCAAATTATTAATCAGTTGTTTAACTAATTGAATTTTGTGTCTCCATTAGAGCTGTTTTCTCATCCAGCAATAAAGGTGAGCTCATATCAGATGAGAGAAGGATCTAACATGACTGTATCATGTCACACATCCCTTAATGTACTCAGAGAATCCACAGTACTGCAAACTGCTTTCTACAAAAATGCAAAGCTTGTGAAAGAATTCAGCTTTTCCAATGAATATCAAATTATCTTTGCTCAGTTGGAGGACTCAGGAGATTATACTTGTGAAGTAACAAATCTTCCAAACACTGTAAGGAAAATGAGCAATTCTTTAACAATCTACATTCAAGGTAAGCAGAAAGCTAGACATATTTAAAGGAACATTGTGCTAAAAATAAATTTCTATAATGCATTTGACAAATCAGTAGTTGTATATGTCTAAATAAGTTTTGCTTGATAAAACTGATAATTAAAACATGTTTACATTTAAATTGCAACTAATACTGCAGTATTGATTTTGAACTTCCTACTATTTCTCACTGGCTGATTAGGGAAACTGACTCTTCTTTACTGGTGGATAGTGACACTCTTTTTTTAATTCTCAAAACTGAAATAAATTTTAAATTTTTTGGAGGAGACAAAGATTTGCAAAACTCCAAAAGCCCTTAACCATCCGCCCCCCCCCCCCCCCCCACCACCACCACCTCGCGTTAGCTACGCGTCTTTTTTTTCTAACGCACTGTGGCCTAGATTTGGAGTTTGGCGGTAGCCGTGAAAACCAGCGTTAGAGGCTCCTAACGCTGGTTTTAGGCTACCGCTGGTATTTGGAGTCAGTCAAAAAAGGGTCTAACGCTCACTATTCAGCCGCGACTTTTCCATACCGCAGATCCCCTTACGTCAATTGCGTATCCTATCTTTTCAATGGGATCTTTCTAACTCCGGTATTTAGAGTCGTGGCTGAAGTGAGCGTTAGAATTCTAACGACAAAACTCCAGCCGCAGAAAAAGTCAGTAGTTAAGAGCTTTCTGGGCTAACGCCGGTTCATATAGCTCTTAACTACTGTGCCCTAAAGTACACTAACACCCATAAACTACCTATGTACCCCTAAACCGAGGCCCCCCCACATCGCCGACACTTGATTAAATTTTTTTAACCCCTAATCTGCCGACCGCTACCTACGTTATCCTTATGTACCCCTAATCTGCTGCCCCTAACACCGCCGACCCCTATATTATATTTATTAACCCCTAATCTGCCCTCCCTAACATCGCCGACACCTAACTTCAATTATTAACCCCTAATCTGCCGACCGAATCTCGCCGCTATTCTAATAAATGTATTAACCCCTAAAGCTAAGTCTAACCCTAACACTAACACCCCCCTAAGTTAAATATAATTTAAATCTAACGAAATAAATTAACTCTTATTAAATAAACTATTCCTATTTAAAACTAAATACTTGCCTGTAAAATAAACCCTAATATAGCTACAATATAAATCATAATTATATTATAGCTATTTTAGGATTTATATTTATTTTACAGGTAACTTTGTATTTATTTTAACCAGGTACAATAGCTATTAAATAGTTAAGAACTATTTAATAGCTACCTAGTTAAAATAATTACAAAATTACCTGTAAAATAAATCCTAACCTAAGTTACAATTAAACCTAACACTACACTATCAATAAATTAATTAAATACAATACCTACAAATAACTACAATGAAATAAACTAACTAAAGTACAAAAAATAAAAAAGAACTAAGTTACAAAAAATAAAACAATATTTACAAACATAAGAAAAATATTACAACAATTTTAAACTAATTACACCTACTCTAAGCCCCCTAATAAAATAACAAAGCCCCCCAAAATAAAAAATGCCCTACCCTATTCTAAATTACAAAAGTTCAAAGCTCTTTTACCTTACCAGCCCTGAACAGGGCCCTTTGCGGGGCATGTCCCAAGAAATTCAGCTCTTTTTCCTGTAAAAAAACACATACAATACCCCCCCCCCAACATTACAACCCACCACCCACATACCCCTAATCTAACCCAAACCCCCCCTTAAATAAACCTAACACTAAGCCCCTGAAGATCTTCCTACCTTGTCTTCACCTCACCGGGTATCACACCGATCCATCCTGGCTCCGATATCTTCATCTAAGCCCAAGCGGGGGCTAGACATCCATCATCCGACGGCTGAAGAAGTCCAGAAGAGGCTCCAAAGTCTTCATCCTATCCGGGGAGAAGAGTAGATCCGGACCGGCAACCATCTTCTTCCAAGCGGCATCTTCTATCTTCATCCGATGAGGACCGGCTCCATCTTGAAGACCTCCACCGCGGACCCATCTTCTTCCGACGACGACTTCCCGACGAATGACGGTTCCTTTAAGGGATGTCATCCAAGATGGCGTCCCTCGAATTCCGATTGGCTGATAGGATTCTATCTGCCAATCGGAATTAAGGTAGGAATATTCTGATTGGCTGATGGAATCAGCCAATCAGAATCAAGTTCAATCCGATTGGCTGATTAGATCAGCCAATCGGATTGAACTTGATTCTGATTAGGGGTATGTGGGTGGTGGGTTGTAATGTTAGATTAGGGGTATGTGGGTGGTGGGTTGTAATGTTGGGGGGGGGTATTGTATGTTTCTTTTTACAGGCAAAAGAGATGAATTCTTTGGAGCATGCCCCGCAAAGGGCCCTGTTCAGGGCTGGTAAGGTAAAAGAGCTTTGAACTTTTTTAATTTAGAATAGGGTAGGGCATTTTTTTATTTTGGGGGGCTTTGTTATTTTATTAGGGGGCTTAGAGTAGGTGTAATTAGTTTAAAATTGTTGTAATATTTTTCTAATGTTTGTAAATATTTTTTTATTTTTTGTAACTTAGTTCTTTTTATTTTTTGTACTTTAGTTAGTTTATTTAATTGTATTTATTTGTAGATATTGTATTTAAATAATTTATTGATAGTGTAGTGTTAGGTTTAATTGTAGGTAATTTTTGGTATTTTATTTAATTAATTTATTGATCGTGTAGTGTTAGGTTTAATTGTAACTTAGGTTAGGATTTATTTTACAGGTAATTTTGTAATTATTTTAACTATTTTAGCTATTAAATAGTTCTTAACTATTTAATAGCTATTGTACCTGGTTAAAATAAATACAAAGTTACCTGTAAAATAAATATAAATCCTAAAATAGCTATAATATAATTATAATTTATATTGTAGCTATATTAGGGTTTATTTTACAGGTAAGTATTTAGCTTTCAATAGGAATAATTTATTTAATAAGAGTTAATTAATTTCGTTAGATTAAAATTATATTTAATTTAGGGGGGTGTTAGGGTTAGACTTAGCTTTATGGGTTAATACATTTATTAGAATAGCGGTGAGCTCCAGTCAGCAGATTAGGGGTTAATGTTTGAAGTTAGGTGTCGGCGATGTTAGGGTGGGCAGATTAGGGGTTAATACTATTTATTATAGGGTTATTGAGGCCGGAGTGAGGCGGATTAGGGGTTAATAACTTTATTATAATAGCAGTGCGGTCAGATTAGAGGTTAATAAGTGTAGGCAGGTGGAGGCAACGTTGTGGGGGGCAGATTAGGGGTTAATAAATATAATATAGGGGTCAGCGGTGTTAGGGGCAGCAGATTAGGGGTACATAGGGATAATGTAAGTAGCGGCGGTTTACGGAGCGGCAGATTAGGGGTTAAAAATAATATGCAGGGGTCAGCGATAGCGGGGGCGGCAGAATAGGGGTTAATAAGTGTAAGGTTAGGGGTGTTTAGACTCGGGGTACATGTTAGGGTGTTAGGTGCAGCCGTAAGAAGTGTTTCCCCATAGCAAACAATGGGGCTGCGTTAGGAGCTGAACGCGGCTTTTTTGCAGGTGTTAGGTTTTTTTTCAGCTCAAACAGCCCCATTGTTTTCTATGGGGGAATCGTGCACGAGCACGTTTTTGAGGCTGGCCGCGTCCGTAAGCAACTCTGGTATCGAGAGTTGAAGTTGCGTTAAATATGCTCTACGCTCCTTTTTTGGAGCCTAACGCAGCTATTCTGTGGACTCTCAATACCATAGTTATTTTAAAGGTGCGGCCAGAAAAAAGCCAGCGTTAGCTACGCGGGTCGTTACCGACAAAACTCTAAATCTAGCCGTGTGTTTTTAACGCTGGTATTTAGAGTTTAAAAAACAACCTTCTAGCGTGACTCCTAACGCATATATTTCATACGTGTAATTACGCCCGCGTTAGACAGTCTCCCATAGAGATCAATGATAAATCCAACAAACACGCTTTTTTCACCTAACACTCGATCTTGCGAGAAATACGCACTGCTTTGTCATATGACGTATACCACATAATGCACAACAATAACACACTGCAAATGTCATAACAACAATCACAAAACATAGCACACACGCATTACACATTCACAAGCGGGGGGAAAAAAATAAAATAAAATAAACGAGGAATACGCATATACTTTACGATACAGAAATACGGAAAATAACAACAAGGAAAAATAAATACCTATATATATAATAATATATATATATATAATATTATATTATATATATATATATATATATATAATATTATACTATATATAATAATATAAAGACCTTTGAAAAAGCCGAAACGCTATCGGCGAAACATGTTAGGGATGGGTATTTCCTAATACCCTGTTTAAGTCTTTTTTAAATGGCATAACAACTCGAATAAGCATATTTATATAGTGGTGGCTTGGTCAATATAAGAACCAGATAATTACCCTAAGTGTCGTTTATTTAAAAGCTGACAGCAGCATATGTGAGGGGCTAGTTACTTATTGATGTTAAAAAACTATAGCGGCTAGTTACTCACATTGGCTGCTTTAGCCACAGCATTGGCAATATCATCCTATATTATAAAAGGCCAAGTGTTTGTCTGAAGCCGTCATGCGCAGTAGAGACAAACACTTGGCCTTGAGATAGGGAGCGCGAGGTACACATACAGCTGTGAGGTCAGGGGAGCGCGAGGTAAGCTGATTGAAACAGCCTGTGGCAAGAGATATGGAGCGCGCTCCCCAGACCTCACAGCTGTTTGTGGCCGACGGGAGCGTTGCGATGGGGGCGTGGCCTGGCGTCGCGAGGGGCGTGACCGGGCGTCGCGATGGGCGTGGCCGGGTGGGTGTTGCCGCGATGGGGCGTGGCCGGGCGGGGTCCCGCGATGTGAAGACAGAGCCAGAGAGGGAGCAGGAGAGGGGGGAGAAGGGCCAAAAAGGGGGGGAGAAGGGCCAAAGAGGGGGGGAGAAGGGCCAAGGTGGGGGGAGCCAAAGAGAAGGGGGGGAGCCAAAGAGAAGGGGGGGGGGCAAAGAGAAGGGGGGGGAGCCAAAGAGAAGGGAGGGGAGCCAAAGAGAAGGGAGGGGGGGGGGAGCCAAAGAGAAGGGAGGGGGGGGAGCCAAGAGAAGGGAGGGGGGGAGCCAAAGAGAAGGGAGGGGGGGGAGCCAAAGAGAAGGGAGGGGGGGAGCCAAAGAGAAGGGGGGGGAGCCAAAGAGAAGGGGGGGGGAGAGCCAAAGAGAAGGGGGGGGAGAGCCAAAGAGAAGGGGGGGAGCCAAAGAGGGGGGAGAGAGAGAGCCAAAGAGGAAAAAGAGCCAAAGAGGGGGGAGAGAGAGCCAAAGAGGGGGGAGAGAGCCAAAGGGGGGAGAGCCAAAGAGAAGGGGGGGGAGAGCAAAAGAGAAGGGGGGGGAGAGCCAAAGAGAAGGGGGGGGAGAGCCAAAGAGGGGGGGGGGAGAGCCAAAGAGAAGGGGGGGAGAGCCAAAGAGGGGGGAGAGAGAGAGCCAAAGAGGAAAAAGAGCCAAAAAGGAGAGAGAGCCAAAGGGGGGGGAGAGAGCTAAAGGGGGGGAGAGAGAGCCAAAGAGGAAAGAGAGCCAAAGAGGAGAGCAAAAGAGGGGAGAGAGCCAAAGAGGGGGGAGAGAGAGCCATTTTGGTATATTTCATGCCACCATTTCACCGCCAAATGCGATCAAATACAAAAAATCGTTCACTTTTTCACAAACTTTCGGTTTCTCACTGAAATTATTTACAAACAGCATGTGCAATTATGGCACAAATGGTTTGGTAATTAGAAGGCCGCTAAATGCCGCTGCGCACCACACGTGTATTATGCCCAGCAGTGCAGGGGTTAATTAGGGAGCTTGTAGGGAGCTTGTAGGGTTAATTTTAGCTTTAGTCTAGTGTAGCAGACAACCCAAAGTATTGATCTAGGCACATTTTGGTATATTTCATGCCACCATTTCACCGCCAAATGCGATCAAATAAAAAAAAAAGTTCCCTTTTTCACAAACTTTTTGTTTCTCACTGAAATTATTTACAAACAGCTTGTGCAATTATGGCATAAATGGTTGTAAATTTTTCTCTGTGATCCCCTTTGTTCAGAAATAGCAGACATATATGGCTTTGGCGTTGCTTTTTGGTACTTAGGCCGCTAAATGCGCATCACATGTATTATGGCTAGCAGTGAAGGGGTTAATTAGGTAGCTTGTAGGGAGCTTGCAGGGTTAATTTTAGCTTTAGTGTAGAGCTTAGCCTCCCACCTGAAACATCAGACCCCCTGATCCCTCCCAAACAGCTCTCTTCCCTCCCCCACCCCACAATTGTCCCCGCCATCTTAAGTACTGGCAGAAACTGCCAGTACTAAAATGAAAGCTATATTTGGGCTTTTTTTTTTTTTAAAGAAAAGGCATATTTACATATGCTGCTCTGTAGGACCCCCCTTTAGCCCCCAACCTGACTGATCCCCCACCAAACAGCTCTCTAACTCTCCCCCTCTGTCTTAATGGCCGCCATCTTGGGTACTGGCAGCTGTCTGCCAGTACCCAGTTTAGAATAAAATTGATGATATTTTTTAATTTTTCCCCTTTTCTGTAGTGTAGCTCCCTGCCCCACCAAAGACCAACCCCCCACCCCCTCCTAGATACCTTTGATTTATATTTTTCAAATTAAAATACCCCTTTCTCAAACTTTTATACACTTTTATATTTTCTGTAGTGTAGCGTTCCCACCCGCTCCCGCCCCGTGCTCGCGCCCGCCCGCCGCCCCCCGTGCACGCGCGCGCGCCCGTGCGCGCCCCCATCGGCCCTGCCCCCGATCCCGCCCCCCTCTACATTACCCGGCCCATCGATGGCCGCCCACCCGCCTCCCAAGTCGGCTCCCACCCACCAACGATACCGGCCATCGATGTCCGGTGCAGAGAGGGCCACAGAGTGGCTCTCTCTGCATCGGATGGCCATCTAGAGTTATTGCAGGATGCCTCCATATCGAGGCATCACTGCAATAACCGGAAAGCAGCTGGAAGCGAGCAGGATCGCTTCCAGCTGCTTTCCACACCGAGGACGTGCAGGGTACGTCCTCAGGCGTTAACTGCCTTTTTTTTGAGGACGTACCCTGCACGTCCTCGGTCGTTAAGGGGTTAAAAACCTTTTAGTCCATAAACTGTAGTTGCCTAGTTATTGCTTTTTTTTTCTATCTATGCAAATTATTAATCAGTTGTTTAACTAATTGAATTTTGTGTCTCCATTAGAGCTGTTTTCTCATCCAGCAATAAAGGTGAGCTCATATCAGATGAGAGAAGGATCTAACATGACTGTATCATGTCACACATCCCTTAATGTACTCAGAGAATCCACAGTACTGCAAACTGCTTTCTACAAAAATGCAAAGCTTGTGAAAGAATTCAGCTTTTCCAATGAATATCAAATTATCTTTGCTCAGTTGGAGGACTCAGGAGATTATACTTGTGAAGTAACAAATCTTCCAAACACTGTAAGGAAAATGAGCAATTCTTTAACAATCTACATTCAAGGTAAGCAGAAAGCTAGACATATTTAAAGGAACATTGTGCTAAAAATAAATTTCTATAATGCATTTGACAAATCAGTAGTTGTATATGTCTAAATAAGTTTTGCTTGATAAAACTGATAATTAAAACATGTTTACATTTAAATTGCAACTAATACTGCAGTATTGATTTTGAACTTCCTACTATTTCTCACTGGCTGATTAGGGAAACTGACTCTTCTTTACTGGTGGATAGTGACACTCTTTTTTTAATTCTCAAAACTGAAATAAATTTTAAAATTTTTGGAGAAGACAAAGATTTGCAAAACTCCAAAAGCCCTTAACCATCCCCCCTCCCCCCCCCCACCACCACCACCTCACTAGTAAACCAGTCTTATCTTTGCCTCTACAGGAGGAAAGTAAAGAATGGAGGTGCTCCAGATGTTCTTATGTGAGAGGGGTCTTTAGACCAATTTGAGGCCCATTTTTCCCACAGAGAGCTACTGTTTGGACAGAGGGAAGTTTATGGAGTATTGAGTAGTGGTGCAATTACACCCAGTGGGAGTTAGTCACAGGTATGCCACAGGTGTCACAGGGACTGGTCCTTAGCCTCCTCCTGTTAGATCATCATTATACTCCACATACACGGATCCTTTGCTGTCATGCATACAACTTGATTGGCTATCTGCTGGAAGCCCTTTTTCTGCAGATGGTTACCATTTAGTGATGGTAAACATTGCGCCATTTCTCCGCCTGCATCTCATACTTTATTTAGCTGCTTGATGACAAATCTATCTTCATCCAATTGTTGCGTGCCCACAAGCTAGACGCCAAAGGGGGCACGCAATGATTGGATGAAGCCGGATTTATCATCGATCAGCTAAATAAAGTATGAGATGCGGGTGGAGAAACGGCGCAATGTTTATCTTCAATAAATGGTAATTATTTTATATACCAGGCAATAAAGTAATAAACTTTACAATCACTTTAATGTGCTCTCCAGAGCACAGAGAGCGCATTAAAGTAAGTATTAAACCCTTAAAAAAATTAAAGTAATTTTGTCAGTATTTTTTCATTTTCTGTCATTTTCGTTGGTGCATTCGGATATTCGGATATTAACACTCGTATACACATTTTCTGTAATTTTAGAGGTTTTTTTTATGTTCTGTAATGTTAGGGTTTTTAGATAATAAAATTGGTAAGAGTAAGAAGAGACTTACTCTGGAAAGAATACACTTAATAGCACTCTAGGTGGTTATTTATACCTAGATATGATTAATCAAACATATATGATATGAACTAGTGGACAAGGAAAATAAAACTTAACTTTTATTAGTTATACAATAATGGCTAGATTTAGAGTTTTGCGTTAGAAGGGGTGCGTTAGCTACGCGTCTTTTTTTTCTAACGCACTGTGGCCTAGATTTGGAGTTTGGCGGTAGCCGTGAAAACCAGCGTTAGAAGCTCCTAACGCTGGTTTTAGGCTACCGCTGGTATTTGGAGTCAGTCAAAAAAGGGTCTAACGCTCACTTTTCAGCCGCGACTTTTCCATACCGCAGATCCCCTTACGTCAATTGCGTATCCTATCTTTTCAATGGGATCTTTCTAACTCCGGTATTTAGAGTCGTGGCTGAAGTGAGCGTTAGAATTCTAACGACAAAACTCCAGCCGCAGAAAAAAGTCAGTAGTTAAGAGCTAACGCCGGTTCATATAGCTCTTAACTACTGTGCCCCAAAGTACACTAAC
This sequence comes from Bombina bombina, assembly GCF_027579735.1. Classification (NCBI taxonomy): domain Eukaryota; kingdom Metazoa; phylum Chordata; class Amphibia; order Anura; family Bombinatoridae; genus Bombina; species Bombina bombina. The sequence goes on from NC_069499.1 coordinate 1,391,265,507, forward strand.
ACCCATAAACTACCTATGTACCCCTAAACTGAGGCCCCCCACATCGCCGACACTTGATTACATTTTTTTAACCCCTAATCTGCCGACCGCTACCTACGTTATCCTTATGTACCCCTAATCTGCTGCCCCTAACACCGCCGACCCCTATATATTTATTAACCCCTAATCTGCCCTCCCTAACATCGCCGACACCTAACTTCAATTATTAACCCCTAATCTGCCGACCGAATCTCGCCGCTATTCTAATAAATGTATTAACCCCTAAAGCTAAGTCTAACCCTAACACTAACACCCCCCTAAGTTAAATATAATTTAAATCTAACAAAATAAATTAACTCTTATTAAATAAACTATTCCTATTTAAAACTAAATACTTGCCTGTAAAATAAACCCTAATATAGCTACAATATAAATCATAATTATATTATAGCTATTTTAGGATTTATATTTATTTTACAGGTAACTTTGTATTTATTTTAACCAGGTACAATAGCTATTAAATAGTTAAGAACTATTTAATAGCTACCTAGTTAAAATAATTACAAAATTACCTGTAAAATAAATCCTAACCTAAGTTACAATTAAACCTAACACTACACTATCAATAAATTAATTAAATACAATACCTACAAATAACTACAATGAAATAAACTAACTAAAGTACAAAAAATAAAAAAGAACTAAGTTACAAAAAATAAAAAAATATTTACAAACATAAGAAAAATATTACAACAATTTTAAACTAATTACACCTACTCTAAGCCCCCTAATAAAATAACAAAGCCCCCCAAAATAAAAAATGCCCTACCCTATTCTAAATTACAAAAGTTCAAAGCTCTTTTACCTTACCAGCCCTGAACAGGGCCCTTTGCGGGGCATGTCCCAAGAAATTCAGCTCTTTTTCCTGTAAAAAAACACATACAATACCCCCCCCCAACATTACAACCCACCACCCACATACCCCTAATCTAACCCAAACCCCCCTTAAATAAACCTAACACTAAGCCCCTGAAGATCTTCCTACCTTGTCTTCACCTCACCGGGTATCACACCGATCCATCCTGGCTCCGATATCTTCATCTAAGCCCAAGCGGGGGCTAGACATCCATCATCCGACGGCTGAAGAAGTCCAGAAGAGGCTCCAAAGTCTTCATCCTATCCGGGGAGAAGAGTAGATCCGGACCGGCAACCATCTTCTTCCAAGCGGCATCTTCTATCTTCATCCGATGAGGACCGGCTCCATCTTGAAGACCTCCACCGCGGACCCATCTTCTTCCGACGACGACTTCCCGACGAATGACGGTTCCTTTAAGGGATGTCATCCAAGATGGCGTCCCTCGAATTCCGATTGGCTGATAGAATCCTATCAGCCAATCGGAATTAAGGTAGGAATATTCTGATTGGCTGATGGAATCAGCCAATCAGAATCAAGTTCAATCCGATTGGCTGATTAGATCAGCCAATCGGATTGAACTTGATTCTGATTAGGGGTATGTGGGTGGTGGGTTGTAATGTTAGATTAGGGGTATGTGGGTGGTGGGTTGTAATGTTGGGGGGGGTATTGTATGTTTCTTTTTACAGGCAAAAGAGCTGAATTCTTTGGAGCATGCCCCGCAAAGGGCCCTGTTCAGGGCTGGTAAGGTAAAAGAGCTTTGAACTTTTTTAATTTAGAATAGGGTAGGGCATTTTTTTATTTTGGGGGGCTTTGTTATTTTATTAGGGGGCTTAGAGTAGGTGTAATTAGTTTAAAATTGTTGTAATATTTTTCTAATGTTTGTAAATATTTTTTTATTTTTTGTAACTTAGTTCTTTTTTATTTTTTGTACTTTAGTTAGTTTATTTAATTGTATTTATTTGTAGATATTGTATTTAAATAAGTTATTGATAGTGTAGTGTTAGGTTTAATTGTAGGTAATTTTTGGTATTTTATTTAATTAATTTATTGATCGTGTAGTGTTAGGTTTAATTGTAACTTAGGTTAGGATTTATTTTACAGGTAATTTTGTAATTATTTTAACTATTTTAGCTATTAAATAGTTCTTAACTATTTAATAGCTATTGTACCTGGTTAAAATAAATACAAAGTTACCTGTAAAATAAATATAAATCCTAAAATAGCTATAATATAATTATAATTTATATTGTAGCTATATTAGGGTTTATTTTACAGGTAAGTATTTCGCTTTCAATAGGAATAATTTATTTAATAAGAGTTAATTAATTTCGTTAGATTAAAATTATATTTAATTTAGGGGGGTGTTAGGGTTAGACTTAGCTTTATGGGTTAATACATTTATTAGAATAGCGGTGAGCTCCAGTCGGCAGATTAGGGGTTAATGTTTGAAGTTAGGTGTCGGCGATGTTAGGGTGGGCAGATTAGGGGTTAATACTATTTATTATAGGGTTATTGAGGCCGGAGTGAGGCGGATTAGGGGTTAATAACTTTATTATAATAGCAGTGCGGTCAGATTAGGGGTTAATAAGTGTAGGCAGGTGGAGGGGACGTTGTGGGGGGCAGATTAGGGGTTAATAAATATAATATAGGGGTCAGCGGTGTTAGGGGCAGCAGATTAGGGGTACATAGGGATAATGTAAGTAGCGGCGGTTTACGGAGCGGCAGATTAGGGGTTAAAAATAATATGCAGGGGTCAACGATAGCGGGGGGTGGCAGAATAGGGGTTAATAAGTGTAAGGTTAGGGATGTTTAGACTCGGGGTACATGTTAGGGTGTTAGGTGCAGACGTAGGAAGTGTTTCCCCATAGCAAACAATGGGGCTGCGTTAGGAGCTGAACGCGGCTTTTTTGCAGGTGTTAGGTTTTTTTTCAGCTCAAACAGCCCCATTGTTTTCTATGGGGGAATCGTGCACGAGCACGTTTTTGAGGCTGGCCGCGTCCGTAAGCAACTCTGGTATCGAGAGTTGAAGTTGCGTTAAATATGCTCTACGCTCCTTTTTTGGAGCCTAACGCAGCTATTCTGTGGACTCTCAATACCAGAGTTATTTTAAAGGTGCGGCCAGAAAAAAGCCAGCGTTAGCTACGCGGGTCGTTACCGACAAAACTCTAAATCTAGCCGTGTGTTTTTAACGCTGGTATTTAGAGTTTAAAAACAACCTTCTAGCGTGACTCCTAACGCATATATTTCATACGTGTAATTACGCCCGCGTTAGACAGTCTCCCATAGAGATCAATGATAAATCCAACAAACACGCTTTTTTCAGCTAACACTCGATCTTGCGAGAAATACGCACTGCTTTGTCATATGACGTATACCACATAATGCACAACAATAACACACTGCAAATGTCATAACAACAATCACAAAACATAGCACACACGCATTACACATTCACAAGCGGGGGGAAAAAAATAAAATAAAATAAACGAGGAATACGCATCTACTTTACGATACAGAAATACGGAAAATAACAACAAGGAAAAATAAATACCTATATATATAATAATATATATATATATATATATATATATATAATATTATATTATATATATATATAATATTATACTATATATAATAATATAAAGACCTTTGAAAAAGCCGAAACGCTATCGGCGAAACATGTTAGGGATGGGTATTTCCTAATACCCTGTTTAAGTCTTTTTTAAATGGCATAACAACTCGAATAAGCATATTTATATAGTGGTGGCTTGGTCAATATAAGAACCAGATAATTACCCTAAGTGTCGTTTATTTAAAAGCTGACAGCAGCATATGTGAGGGGCTAGTTACTTATTGATGTTAAAAAACTATAGCGGCTAGTTACTCACATTGGCTGCTTTAGCCACAGCATTGGCAATATCATCCTATATTATAAAAGGCCAAGTGTTTGTCTGAAGCAGTCATGCGCAGTAGGGACAAACACTTGGCCTTGAGATAGGGAGCGCGAGGTACACATACAGCTGTGAGGTCAGGGGAGCGCGAGGTAAGCTGATTGAAACAGCCTGTGGCAAGAGATATGGAGCGCGCTCCCCAGACCTCACAGCTGTTTGTGGCCGACGGGAGCGTTGCGATGGGGGCGTGGCCGGGCATCGCGAGGGGCGTGACCGGGCGTCATGAGGGGCGTGGCCGGGTGGGTGTTGCCGCGATGGGGCGTGGCCGGGCGGGGTCCCGCGATGTGAAGACAGAGCCAGAGAGGGAGCAGGAGAGGGGGGAAGGGCCAAAAAGGGGGGGAGAAGGGCCAAAGAGGGGGGTAGAAGGGCCAAGGGGGGGGGGAGCCAAAGAGAAGGGGGGGAGCCAAAGAGAAGGGGGGGAGCCAAAGAGAAGGGGGGGAGCCAAAGAGAAGGGAGGGGGGGAGCCAAAGAGAAGGGGGGGGGGAGCCAAAGAGAAGGGAGGGGGGGGAGCCAAAGAGAAGGGAGGGGGGGAGCCAAGAGAAGGGAGGGGGGGGGAGCCAAAGAGAAGGGAGGGGGAAGGGAGGGGGGGAGCCAAAGAGAAGGGGGGGAGTCAAAGAGAAGGGGGGGGGAGAGCCAAAGAGAAGGGGGGGGGAGAGCCAAAGAGAAGGGGGGGAGCCAAAGAGGGGGGAGAGAGAGAGCCAAAGAGGAAAAAGAGCCAAAGAGGGGGGAGAGAGAGCCAAAGAGGGGGGAGAGAGCCAAAGGGGGGAGAGCCAAAGAGAAAGGGGGGGAGAGCCAAAGAGAAGGGGGGGAGAGCCAAAGAGAAGGGGGGGAGAGCCAAAGAGAAGGGGGGAGAGCCAAAGAGGGGGGAGAGAGAGAGCCAAAGAATAAAAAGAGCCAAAAAGGAGAGAGAGCCAAAGGGGGGGGAGAGAGCTAAAGGGGGGGGAGAGAGAGCCAAAGAGGAAAGAGAGCCAAAGAGGAGAGCAAAAGAGGGGAGAGAGCCAAAGAGGGGGGAGAGAGAGCCATAGAGGGGGGGACAGAGCCGAAGAGGGGGGGGGGCAGAGCCAAAGAGGGGGGGGAGAGAGCCAAAGAGGGGGGGAGAGCGCCAAAGAGGGGGGAGAGAACAAAAGAGGGGGGAGAGAGCCAAAGAGGGGGGGGGGAGCCAAAGAGAGGGGAGAGCCAAAGGGGAGGGGAGAGCCAAAGAGGGGGGAGAGAGAGAGCCAAAGAGGAAAGAGAGCCAAAGAGGAGAGAGAGCAAAAGAGGGGAGAGAGCCAAAGAGGGGGGAGAGAGAGCCAAAGGGGGGGGGGAGAGCCAAAGGGGGCGGAGAGCCAAAGGGGGGGGAGAGAGCCAAAGGGGGGGGGGGGGAGAGCCAAAGGGGGGGGAGAGAGAGACAAAGAGGGGGGAGAGAGCCAAAGAGGGGGGAGAGAGCCAAAGAGGGGGAAGAGAGCCAAAGAGGGGGGAGGAGAGCCAAAGAGGGGGGAGAGAACAAAAGAGGGGGGAGAGAGAGCAAAAGAAAGGAGAGAGAGAGCCAAAGAGGGGAGAGAGAGCAAAAGAGTGGAGAGAGAGAGCAAAAGAGGAGAGACAGAGAACAAAGGAGAGGGGGGAGAGAAAGCAAAAGAGGGGGGGAAGAGAGAGCAAAAGAGAGGCAGGAGAGAGCAAGGGGTGGGACCACTGTACTGCAAAAAATGGCCCGTGTACACGTGCTTTAGTACTAGTTACGTATATTTGACCGTTAAAACGGCTATTTATAAGCATGTGTATCTGTGTTGGCTATTATAAGTACAAATAGAGCACTCAAAATTTATTTGTAAATAGCTTTAATTTATAAGCACTGACTCTATGAACTATTAACTTTGCTATTTTGCAATCCGTAGCAAAGTATTGAGCTAATACTTATAACAATTAAATCTCTTAGCAGCACTATCTGATACTATAGCCGATCAGCACAGAGAGATACACAGAATTTGAATTTACTTAATTTATGAACTAAACAAATATTTATTTTTGTTTCTTATATCAAAAGCTGAATGCCGCATACTTTAGTGGCGAGTTACTTAGGTGGGTTATACACGACAGCGGCGAGTTTGTCTCACACAAGCTGTCTTAATTACAGCACCTGAAACACCATAGTGTAAGAGCTGACAGCCACAATTAAAGGCGATTCATTAATATTTGTAATTCTTGGGCAACTACAAGTATAATTAGAACATTTGGAATATCTCCCCAATATCTGTATTGTAAAAACACAGACCCTATGAATTATTAATTTTGTGTTATTCAATCCTGAGCAAAGCAACGGACTAACACCAGTAATAATTAAATTACCCTGCAGGGCTATTAGATGCAATAACCGATCAGTACAGCCTTAAAACATATGTCATCAGCTTCAATCCTCTTAGTTACAGTAGTAATTATACAATAGTGTTAATCTAGATCATAATCACTTGAGTTCAAAAACCGGTGAAAATGGAATATTACTACTGATTAAAATATAAACTCTTATTCTCAGAAGATACTTTGTGTTAATGTACATCAAGCACTGCTGCATGTTATACAACAATTAATCTACAACAATACATGTTGAAATCATAATCAAATTATACCTTACATATATGTGCATATATTCAGTTGATTTCAGTATTTGTAAAAATCCATCAGACTAAAAAATGGAATAAAAAGCACATATCACTTACTCCATACATGTATAAACAGTATAATTTACTGTATAATTAGTGATGAGAAACCAGAATTGAGGTTAATCCGTATATAGAACCCACAATTATTTAGGGTTTAACATTCTAACTGTGGAAGTGAACTGCTTATATCTATATAGCCAACTTCCCACGGTATTGCCCAAAACAAGTATAATTAAATGTGGTATTCAGGATTAATTTCCTGAGATATAAGTCTCTATACTAACAGCTGTTAAGAAATGAGAGACAATTTTAAGATTTAAGGGAATATGAATAAGGGATAGAAACCATTATCCCTTCAGAAGGTATACTCTCTTGAATAATCTCCGTATCCAACAAAAATATATATTCTTTATACGGTTTCTCAATCCTATAAGATATTAGTCCAAATGTGGAGATATTGAATTCCTTTTCGGTGCGCAATCCTGATGGATATGATTATATTCTTTACCTAATAGACCCACAATACTTAATATTTGCATACCTTAGCAGTATTCAAGGTCCTAGGTAATTTACCCACAAGATATTTAAAGCCATTTCCATTATTGGTCGAGTTGTTATGTGTTTTTAAAGTGCACACATCTACACATTATACTTTTTATTTATTGTAGTGTCAATAAAAGTTATGTTTTAATTTCCCACATTAACCCTTTGGTTTTGGATGGTATTTAATGAAGTTCTCATCCAAATTATAATTCTTTTGGGAACAGAAGTGCTACTTAAGTGCATCCTTCTAGTCTCTATCCCTCGTTTGGTATAGACTATATCTGTAACAAGTGTGTTTTTTTGCACAAGCACTCTAGCTCATAAGGTGTATATATACATGTACCCATTAAAAATATATGTTTGTATATAAATACATACATATACAGGGATACATAGATATTAAAGAATATAAATTAATACATATATAGATACCAAAATTGAGCGTTCCTTCTTTATCTGTGTAGTGCTCTTGCTACTTTTTGCTAAACTAAGGAAAAATAAATGCACACTCATACACAAGCAAAATACTTGCATTCAACATTACGAAATATTAGGACAAACATACATATACAACACTTCACTAATACGACACCATCACAAATTAACATTTACACATAATACTATTGGACAATGTTATAGAAAACGAGCACTATAACATCATCGCATTCTACACATTCCACAAATACTAACTCAAAATGAGCATGTGCAAATTCACACAACTAATACACATTGCACGCATACTAATTACTAACAAAGCACACCTGAACACAATTTACAACGCAAACCGGTACATCATTATTCATTTACACAGGGTATATAAGCACCACACAAGCATGGCTTCTTTGACTGTGTTGCTGGTGGGTTTTTGGAGATTGGAGATTTGGTGAGTTATTTTGAGAGTTAGTGCGAGTTAGTGTTAGTGTGAGAGAGTCAGTTAGTGTTATCATGAGTGAGTTAGTGGTAGTGTGAGTTAGTGGTAGCATGAGTTAGTGGTAGCGTGAGTTAGTGGTAGTGTGAGTTAGTAAGAGAGCGGTAGTGAGCGACAGTTGGTTTGAGTGAGTGTGCGAGTGCTTTTTCTGTATACTTAACATATTTAAATGCAAACACATTCAATACATACATACATACACTTATCAATACACTCCACACCCTATACCCTCTCATACTACACTCCATACCCCATTCCCTTTAGTCCCATTCCCTTTCATCCCATTTCCTCTAATCCCATACCCCATTCCCTGTAATCCCATACCCCATTCCCTCTAATCCCATCCCCATCCCCTAGTTACATTTAGTTTACATATCCTCCTTTTAGTCTTCTTATACATTTTGGTTGGTTAAATACTCATTACCCTCTTTTATTTATATCCCTTTCACACATTGAGCACATTTTTTTGTCTTTTTATTTCTTTATTTTGACCCCCTTTCATTTGTGCACAGTCACTTTTTGTTGGAGTAGTTAGGACTTAGTTTAGGGAAGAGATGGAAGAGGAGGGCAGGCAGGAGATTAGTCAGGTGAGAGGTAGAGGGGGAAGGAGAGGGAGAGGGGGGGAGGAACAGGACAGGAAGGGGGGCAGGAAGTGGGGGAGGAAGCGGTGGGTGGACCCAGCCACTTGGTTCAAGATGAACAAGTGGCTGGGCCCAGTGGCGGACAGAGTAGGGCTTCACAGTCCGGGAAACAGAGGGCACCATCACAGGGGAAGGCCAAGCTGACTAGGGAGGCAAGGTTTACTATGGAGGAGAAGGAGGCCCTCATAGAAGCGTATATGGGCAGGTATAGGAGGCTGCATGCTCAGAAGACCACCCCGAGTGACAAGAGGAAGCTCTGGCGGGAGATAACGGATGCAGTTAATGCAGTGGGGGGCCGTAACAGAGATATGGAGTCTATTAAACATCGTTACCGGGACTGCAAGATGGAGCTGAAAAAGAAAATAACCAGGGAGTACCAACATGACACAGGGACCGGTGGCGGGCCTGCACTGACTGTTGAGTACTCCCAATGGGAGGAAATGTTACGTCCCAGCATCTCCGAGGTGGCCATAGTCGGGATTGGAGGAATCGATACCGGGAACCTGCCACTCTCATCTGACGGTAAGCTCATTTAAGAATCTATTAACATCCGAATGTATTTAAGGATAAGATTAATGCTATTACGCTGTTTAACACATTATTACGTAAACGCATTCACAATGACCTTGCGATTACATTACTATCTAGGCTATAGGTTAGGTGTGCATTTAAACAGACTGAAAAAAAAACGCAAAAACATTCAGATTGACCATATAGATATCACAAACACGGTTTGGAAAATGCGGAAATGGTATTGATTGTTAGATTTCAAAGTGGATTAATGAGGCTGCATTTGTAATTCTATTGCAAGCAAAAGCATTTACATCTTTATTTGGAAATATGCTAATATACATTTCTTTCTTTTTACAATATACAGAGTCTGGGGAGGAGACAGCACAGCAACTACAGGCTCCTCCTTTTCCCCGGTATGAGAGTGGTTGGGATGAATCGCCACCTCAGAGAGAAGAGGCCCCCCCTGAAGCAGAGCCCCCCCTGAAGCAGAAGCCCCCCTGAAGCAGATCCCCCCCCTGAAGCAGAGGAAGAGGCCCCCTCTGAAGCAGAGGAAGAGGCCCCTCAAGCACCAGCAGGCCGCCGTGCACCAGCAGGCCACCGTGCACCAGCAGGCCGCCATGCACCAGCAGGCCGCCGTGCACAACAGGAGGAGATAGCCGAGGTGCAGGTGTAAGTCAACTACATTGAACAGATGTGTACCTCCCGGATGGAAAATATCCAAGGGAGAACTCAGATTATCAAAGAACTTCGTGGCATTAGAGAAGGACAGACACAAATTACAGAGATCCTTACAAGAATTAAACAAGGACAAAACCGGAGTTTACAGCTTCAAGAAACTATGTTCAATTTCTTCCGGGAGTCGCATGCTGGGCCATCTGCTGCTGGGCCATCTGCTGCTGGGCCATCTGCTGCTGGTCCATCTCCTGTTGGTCCATCTCCTGCTGGGCCATCTCCTGCTGGGCCATCTCCTGCTGGGCCATCTCCTGCTGGGCCATCTCCTCTTGGTACTCCTCATTCTCCTCACCTTGGTCATCCCAGTACTCCTCCTTCCCCTCCTCCCACAATGTCTCCGATGAGAACTCATCGGAGGGGGCAGTTTCCCCCCCCCAGAGCCTCAGCCTTGTGGGAAGAGGGGAAGGAATAGGAAGTAAGTATTTTTTGAGATGTTTATTTTGTATTTAATGTGTAATGGATAGGTATGTGATGATGTGGTTTTCAGACACTTCTGGACCACACTCTGTATATAATCTGCTTCTATGGGACCGGGTCCATGGAGGCAGATTGTTTGCAGAGTGTGTGTTATAAGTGTGTGGACACCACATCATCACATACCTATCCTTGTTCATGATATTGATTGGTTTCTGTGATGTGATGTCCAAACTGTTTCCCTAATCTCAAACAAAATGACCATTACAATTATACATGATGGCATATTACTGTTTGAATGCCAATAACACAGCTTAAAGGGACAGTCAGAACATTACTGTTAACAAAGAAAACACTGTATTACGCATTATCAAGTTTGAAACAAAAACATGGAGAAATACACGTGTGACTTATGTGCTTACCCTTGTATCTATGCCTATGAAAAATTACCACTTATTTATGTTATTCTGACATAACAACATTTTAGACAATCAATGATCAATCCAGGGTAAATATGCTGTATGAGCTCAAGGTTTTCTATATAAAAATGCTATCAAAATGCCCTCTAGGGGTCAAAGTGCATTCTAATTACATGCACTCTTCAAGCTCTAAGAAATGAGCACACGAACGTCATAGGTTTAGCTAGAAAATAAGAAGAACCAGAGAACTACGATTAATTGGTGAGAGACGTTAGAGATAATTTGTAAATAAAATATTTCTTTTTTAATAATGCAAATCATTATTTGTTTTCTAGACTGTCCCTTTAAAAATTACATATGCTAACATATACTAATATTTTGTGATTGTTGGTATATCTACATGTACTTGTTCAAACAAGAAATATTGGAATAGGATTTCTCTTGACGCGTTAAATGAAGTCTATTTTTTTAAAGAGACATTATTGTGTTTGAATTATTTTAGAACAATTTTTTTTTTTATATATAGGAATATGGTTTAAAGTCCTTTTATGAGTGAATAAACAAATATATGCTCACAATAATATATTTGGAGATTAATCAATGTGGAACTCATACATGACACAATAATCAACATTTGCATTAAAGGGACAGTATACAATCTTTTTCAGAGAACTGCATGTAATAGACACTACTAGAAACAACAAGATGACCACATACTGATATCAAAATCCATCTGAAAAAGCTTTAAACACTTTCTTAGAAAATCGGTTTATCTATATTTAAAAGATAGCTGTAAAGCCCATTCCAAGTGTAAAATAAGACAATACCCCTTCATTTGCATATGAAAAGACCCTTTACACAAACAGGAGCAAGCTGGAGAAGGTAGCTGATGGTACTCACATCAAACTTTGAGGCTTTGCGAGGAGTCAGAAAGCACTGCAATGTTATTTCAACATAAGCAAAACTAGACATGTATTTTTTTTAAAAAAGGACTATGTCTGCTACCTAGTTAAACTTACCTGTGAAATAAAGATAAAACCTAAGCTAGCTACAATATAACTAATAGTTATATTGTAGCTAGCTTAGGTTTTATTTCACAGGTAAGTTTGAATTTAGTTTTAAATAGGTATTATTTAGTTAATAATTGTAAGTTTAATTTAGCTCTATTTTAATTATGTTAAAGTTAGGGGGTGTTAGGTTTAGGATTACGGTTAGGGTTAGGTTTAGGGTTACGGTTAGGTTTAGGGGTTAATATAGTTTAATATGTTGGGATGTGGGGGGCTGTTGGTTTAGGAGTCAATACGTTTATTTAGTGGTAGTGATGTGGGAGGCCAGAGGTTTAGGGGTTAATAAATGTATTTAGTAGCGGCGATGTCGGGGAGTGGCAGAATAGGGGTTAATAGATTTATTATAGTGTGGGCGATGTTGGGGTGTAGGGGAATAGGGGTTCATAACTTTAGTATAGTGGCGGCGATGTCGGGGCGGCAGCTCAGGGGTTAAAAGATTTATTTTGGTGGCGGCGATGTCGGGAGAGGCAGATTAGGGGTTAATAACTTTATGTAGGTATCGGCGATGTCGGGGGCAGCAGATTAGGGGTGTTTAGACGTGGGGTTTATGTTAGGGTGTTAGGTTTAAATGTAACTTTTTTTCCCCATCAATGGGGTTGCGTTACGGGGCTTTTCATTCCTCAATCGCAGGTGTTAGTTTTTTTAACACGCTCTCCTCATTGGTGTGTATGGGGAAAGGGTCCACGAGCACGTCAAAGCAGCGCTTGTATTTTGTGCGGTATAGAGTTCAACGTAACCATATCGCACGCACAAGGCAGCTTCTTCAAAACTCGTAATGGCAGCGCTATGGAGGGTGAAATAACGCAACTTTAGTTGCGTTCGTTAACTACCCTCTATAGCACAAAACTCATAATCTACCTGTATATTAGCAAGCGGGTAAAATACAACATTATATACATATCAGCTATCTTTACCAGTTTGCAGCCACTTGATAATAGATATAGAGATTCCCAATGGCCATGGGTACTCTATAACACCTTTATGTCCTTAATGTTAATATGTCCCTTGTTTATTATTATTTTATTATAAACACATTAGGTTTTGATACTCCTTATAAGATATTCTCTACAGTGATTATCCGATCACTAGCAATGCTAAAACAGCATTTTGATAATGCATAATTGAATCTCCTTTGTGGTTTTAAATTTCACACTTTTGTTTTTAAGGAATTTTTTTTTAAATAAAAGTTATGTTTTAATATAGTACACATTTCCCACTTCTTGTTAAATTATGTCCTTCATATAAGGGGAGACAGAAGTGCTTTAAAAGTGCATACTTTCCAGTCAAACTTCTTTGACTCAACTCTGTTGATATATAATTAATTGGTGCAGTACCAATATAAATAGGATTTACTGGGATGAGTAATTATAAGGCTTGGACATGTATAACGTTGACTGTGCTTTAATTTTTACTTCCATGTCCCTTTAATTGTGGAATCATATTTAAGACTGTTGGCTAGATTACGAGTGGTGCACTAACTTTTGCGCGTGAGTAAAAGGGATTTATTGCTGCTCTTTGCACGCGTTGGAACTAGCGAGCGTATTACAAGTTAAAAGTAAAGATGTTCAGAGCATTGGTTATTTATAACGCCAGACAAAAAAGTGGAATATAATACTTCAAAAATACATTTAAATGTATAGTTACACTCATAATAACACTGTCTAATAATAATTTTGTAAAAAAAAAAAAAAATATTGCATAAAAAAGTTATAAAGGCTCAAAGGAATGAGGTCTCAGGTGTTAGAAAAAAAAGGACTGCACAGGGCTTTAACACAGAGATACATACATATACATGTCTACATATGTGTGTATGTGTATATATATATATATATTGTGACAGAAAGCAAGGCCTGGTTATAAATGGAAGATATTTAAGACCAAGCATTGTACATGCTATTTCTCCTTTCAGTTAAAACCCCAGGGAGAAAGAGTGTGTATTTGATTATCCCAGACAGCTGGGAAGCTGTCCAGCAGCTAATCACAGGTGTGGCTAATTAGAAGTTGTGAGGGTTTAAATAGCAGCCTCACTTAGGCCTTGAGAGAGTTAGTTACACAGCTACAGAAGCTGGTGTGTGTGTGTTTGTTACACTGTGTAAAATACTTTTTGTTCCTGTGAACTGTAAAAGGACATTATTTTTACAAAGCACTTGTGGAATGCTGTGAAGTGCTGGGACACTTAAAAGTACTTAACTTTGCTGCAGAGGAAGGATTTCCCTCTTTTGAAAATGAACTGCCTGTTTGTTATTGCTGTGGAAAATAAAGCCTTATAAACTACAGTGGATTGTCCTGTGCTGCATTTGTGCCCTAGAAGACCGTGGTTAAAAGTGTTTCCTGTTACACTTGGTGGAGAATGCGGGCAACCACGTTGTAAGTCTGTGGGCATAATAATCTGCAAGCAACATGGAGGAAGTCATTAAAGCTTTGATCCATTCTAATGCTATACAGCAAGAGACTAACAGAAAAGCTGCTGAAAATAGTGCAGCACTGCAACAGTTGGTCTTGGCCCAGTCAGAGAGTGCTATGCTGCTGGCTAAATCACAGAAGGAGAACACTGAATTGTTGATACAACAGATGGCTGCTGTGCAAGCTGAGACATTCAGGAAGACCCGGGAGGAGCAGCAAAGTGCTACACAGACTCTGCAACGAGAGGTTCAAGCCATATCAGAAAGACTGAACTCTGAATATGTTGGTGGCAGCCAAGGTTCCAGAGTAATAAGGGCTAGTCATTATCTTCAAAAAATGACAGCAGCTGATGATGTTGAGGCGTATCTTTTGGCATTTGAATGCACAGCAGAAAGAGAAAAATGGCCGACAGTTGAGTGGGCGAGTATACTTGCGCCATTTCTTAGTGGTGAACCTCAGAAGGCCTACTTTGATTTAGAGCCAGCACAAGCCAGTGACTATGAGAAATTGAAAGCAGAAATCCTTGCACGCCTTGGGGTGACTTCGGCAGTCCGTGCACAAAGATTCCATTCCTGGATGTTTTCATCTCATAATGCTGCAAGATCCCAGATGTTCGACCTTATACACCTTGCCAGGAAGTGGCTGCAACCAGAGGTTAATTCAGCTACCAAAATAGTGGAACTACTGGTGATGGACCGGTTTCAGCGTGGATTACCTGCTTCCCTGCGGCGGTGGGTTAATCAAGGTGATCCTCAAACAGCGGATCAGTTAATTGTATTGGTCGAAAGATTTATAGCTTCAGGAGAAGTTTTGCAACAATCTTCAATGGATCAGCCCCACAATCCCAAGTCCCAGAGCTCTACAAGAACTGGTAAGACTGTTCAGGGGATAAAGGGGATAAGAGAGCAGCAGGTGTATAGGCAAAACACCAGAGACATTTCCCCAGGAATTAAGGAAACATTTAAATATAACCAACCTGTAAGATGTTTTAAATGTAATGAGGTTGGGCATATTGCTAGAGACTGTGATAAAGATGAATTTATGGACTGTAATGTTGCACATTCACTATTGTCTAATAGCAACAGCTCTGTTAATAATGATTCCCATTGGTGTACTGTGACGGTTAATGGTAAAGTGTCTAGGGCTTTGCTTGATTCAGGAAGTATGGTCACACTAGTGGCTAAATCTTTGGTACCAGATGCAGTATTAGATTATGGGGAAAAAATGGGAATTATCTGTGTTCATGGAGATAAACGGGAATATCCTACAGCTGAGGTGGAGATTGAGACTCAGTGTGGTAAATTAAAATATTGTGTTGGTGTAGTACCAAATTTAGCCCATGAGGTGCTGATAGGGAGAAATTTTCCAAAATTTCTGGAGTTATGGGAATCTCCAGAAATATGTCAAACTTCTGATATTTATGTATTTCCTTTCTCTGAAACTGATTTTGAAGGGGGTTCCATTGAAAAGGAGAAAAATAAGATTTATTGCCCTATGCTTGTATTAGTAGGTGATCAACCTTCTCAGAGTAATGAAGTACCAAGTACTAGCTTGGAAAATATTGATGATTTGATAGATCTGGTTGGTGGCCCTGGTAATTTTAAAAAAGCCCAATGGGAGGATCCAACATTGGGAGAGGCAAGAAATAATATCAGGGTTATAAATGATGTTAATTACAAAGTAAGTCAGCCAGGGAGAAGGAAACCTGAGCAAATATATCATATAAATCTGGTAAAACCTACAGAACTCCCTGTCACTGAACCAGAGGTAAATATATCGGAAACCCTATCTGTACATCAGAAGAGAGAGGTCAAGGATTTTATTAGAATGAACAAAGAGGTATTTTCTGTGGTACCGGGAAAAACTAATGTTATTAAGCATGACATAATAACAGAACCAGGGAAGAAGGTCTGCCTTAAACCCTATAGGGTCCCTGAGGCTTGTAGAAAGGCTATTAAACTGGAGGTAGAAAAAATGTTAAAGCTTGGGGTAATTGAGGAATCACAAAGTGAGTGGATCAGTCCAATCGTGCTTGTTCCAAAGCCGGATGGTTCATTAAGGTTCTGTAATGACTTTCGTAAGCTTAATTGTGTTTCCAAATTTGACACCTACCCAATGCCTAGGGTAGATGAGTTGTTAGAAAGGCTAGGAAAAGCACGTTATCTCACTACAATTGATTTAGCGAAAGGGTATTGGCAGGTGCCTCTCACTAGTCAAGCAAAGGAAAAGACAGCTTTTTCAACCCCAGAGGGCTTATTTCAGTATACGGTGTTGCCATTTGGTTTACATGGGGCCCCGGCAACATTCCAGAGGATGATGGATAGAATTCTGAAACCCCATGTTCGTTATGCGGCAGCATATTTAGATGATGTTATAATTTATAGTACAGATTGGGAATCCCATCTTCCAAAAGTTCAAGCAGTACTTGATGCAATACGGTCCGCTGGGTTAACTGCCAATCCTGCAAAATGTACCGTTGGTTTACAGGAAGCTAAGTACTTGGGTTATACTATTGGTAGAGGATTAGTTAAACCTCAGACAACAAAAGTAGAGGCCATACAGAACTGGCCACAGCCTCTAACAAAAAAACAAGTAAGAGCATTTATTGGGATAACTAGTTATTATAGAAGGTTTATCCCGAATTTCGCTACAATTGCGGCACCCTTGACAGATCTCACAAAAGCAAGGGCCCCAATTATGATAAAATGGTCCCCAGAAGCAGAACAAGCTTTTAAGCATTTGAAAGATGCCCTTTGTGCCCATCCAGTTTTGGTAACCCCCCAATTTCGCTAAAGATTTTATTGTACAGACAGATGCCTCTGATGTTGGTTTAGGAGCAGTTCTCTCGCAGGAGTGTCAGGGAAAAGAGCATCCTGTCCTTTTCCTAAGCAGAAAACTTATTCCACAGGAAAAGAACTATTCTATAGTGGAGAAAGAATGCCTTGCCATTAAGTGGGCTTTAGAGACCCTTAGGTACTATCTGTTGGGAAGAAAATTTAAATTAATAACAGATCATGCTCCTCTCACATGGATGAGTCAGAATAAGGAAACAAATTCAAGGGTTACTAGGTGGTTTCTTAGCTTGCAACCCTTCAATTTTACTGTTGAGCACAGGGCCGGTCTTTTGCAGGGCACTGCTGATGGTTTGTCTCGGGTACATTCATTGATGTCCATGGTCGCTCAACCCACTGGGTGTGAGCTGGGGGGGAGGATATGTGACAGAAAGCAAGGCCTGGTTATAAATGGAAGATATTTAAGACCAAGCATTGTACATGCTATTTCTCCTTTCAGTTAAAACCCCAGGGAGAAAGAGTGTGTATTTGATTATCCCAGACAGCTGGGAAGCTGTCCAGCAGCTAATCACAGGTGTGGCTAATTAGAAGTTGTGAGGGTTTAAATAGCAGCCTCACTTAGGCCTTGAGAGAGTTAGTTACACAGCTACAGAAGCTGGTGTGTGTGTGTTTGTTACACTGTGTAAAAGACTTTTTGTTCCTGTGAACTGTAAAAGGACATTATTTTTACAAAGCACTTGTGGAATGCTGTGAAGTGCTGGGACACTTAAAAGTACTTAACTTTGCTGCAGAGGAAGGATTTCCCTCTTTTGAAAATGAACTGCCTGTTTGTTATTGCTGTGGAAAATAAAGCCTTATAAACTACAGTGGATTGTCCTGTGCTGCATTTGTGCCCTAGAAGACCGT